>NC_134570.1:201393839-201705885 GCF_050947875.1 Dermacentor variabilis | reverse complement strand
AGTACCCCTGCGGAGGACCGAACGAAGAGGTATGTGGCTGTGGACTCTTTGATACTAGACACCGTGCAATATTCACTCCGCGCTTACGTGGCCGCCCCTGACAATGCGGTACGTGGCATAATTTACAATGCACTATACAATCAAAATCCAGAAGAAATCATCCAAGATTTGGTAGCTATGAATAAGAGCTCCCAGTACACGATCACTGACGCAAGACCTCTGGGCAAAACCAAGTCTATCTTAATCACCTTCATCAATGTGCAAGCGTTCTCGAAGCAGCTGAACTTCTATGGGACTCTATATGCCTGCCACCATTTCAAGGCCAAAGTGGAGGCATGCCACAACTGCTGGAGGGCAGGGCACAGAGTGGACGTGTGTCCGCACCCCAAGAGCAACCGCTGCCCGCGATGCGGAGTAGAGCATCAACTCGTCGAACCACCCACCTGTAACGCCAAGTGCATCCTCTGTGGAGAGGCGCATTTCACGGGGTGCAAAAAGTGTAAGGTGCGGTTTGACCGCACCGGCAAGACAAAGTCTCCACCCGCTACCGTCAAGGTGACTTTGATCGAGAAAAAGGCTACCCCCGACTCCACCCAACAACGCAGCTCCCGCAGTCGCACGATGCTGCTCTCGGACCCCCAGAAGAAGTCGGCCAGGGCCTCTCGCTCCAGGACGCAGTCCAGGTCCAGGTCCCGATCCACCACCGGGCGCGGCCGGACCAGGAGCCGCTCCACCTCCTACCCTCCTCTACCTGGGACGGAGATTCAGTCCACGAAACAGGTGAGCTGGGGGCCGCGGTCTCCGTCTCTCGAACGGGAAAATAAGGAGTTCAGGGCCCAGCTTCAGAAACAAAGTGCCGAAATCGCCGAACTACGTGAACAAATTCGATCACTGCTTAAGCGCGACATGCATACGCGCAGAACCGACTCTCCTAATCCCCCACCCGCCGCTAGGGCTCCCTCTGTCAGACCCCCCTCTGCGCCGCAGGCATCTAACCTTCCGTCACAAGCAACGTCCCCCACCAGGAATCCCCCCCAGAAGCGCCGTGCGCAGACTGACGGTAGCGGAGAAAACTCCCAAAACGGGAACACTCCCATGACAGACTTTGCAAAAGCTATCCAAGGCATGCAACAAAGCCTCGTGGCCATGCAGAAAGACAATTCCGCCTGGATGGCAAATATAGCTAATAGACTCACGGCGCTCGAGAAACGGCAGGGCACCCAGGAAGCAACCGTGTCTCAGATACAAACTCAGCTCAATGGGCTGCTAGCTTCAAATTCTACAACCTCGGCCTCCGTAGCCGCGTCCCTCCACAGTCAAAATCATGGCAGCACGGCCTAACGGGGCCGTGGTATGGCAGTGGAACTGCCGGAGTTACAGGGCTAAGCGCAGCAACCTCCAACTCCACCTACAATCCCTGCCCACAGATCAAACGCCCACAATCATAGCACTTCAGGAAACACAAGGGCCCGCAAAGCTCCTTAATTACACACCTTTCGAGATAGCCAATGCGACCTCCAGCAGGGTAGCCACTTTGGTACACCGAAATTATACAGCTACGCTCCATCCACTTGATATTCCGGACATTGATGGAGTGCTCATAGAACTTCTTCCCCAACACAGACACGACACCAGTCTGTTTGTGCTCAACATCTACAGCCGCCCCAAGGGCCCTGCATCCCCGCTAGTAACGGCGATACGTAAAACCTTAGACATTTGCGGAAGGAACTCATTAGTAATAGTGGGCGACTTCAACGCAAACCACACTGCCTGGGGATACAGAAAGAACTGCCGGAAGGGTACCACGCTATGGACGCTCATCCAAAATGAGGGGCTCTCGCTCCTCAACGATCTTAATTTTCCCACAAGGATCGGCAACAGTGTCCAACATAACACAAACCCGGACCTTACTCTCACTAAGCACATACCGAATGGTACATGGCTCAATACGCTCAACTCATTGGGCAGTGACCACTTCATCCTTAGCATCCGTAGTACATCCCTACACGTACGCTCTCCAAGACACAACGCCGCCAAGTCGCCATCACTGACTGGGACAGGTTTCGAAGGATTAGAGCAGCCGCACCTGAAACCATCGATAACCTGGACACGTGGGTGCAGCAACTAATGGCAGATACCACAATGGCCACAACCCAGGTACCAACCGCGTCAGACTCAGAACTCGCAGACAGTAGGCTATTACACATGTGGGAGGCACACAACAGTTTACAGAAACGCTGGCTAGCAAATAAGCACAATCGCAAACTCAAAACCCGAATCGCGGCCCTTGTCAGGGAAATAGAAGAGCATGCAACACACCTAACACGCCAACAGTGGGGGCAGCTCTGCGACCGCATGAGTGCGAATTTAGGCCTAAAGGACACGTGGTCATTCCTGCGATGCCTGCTAAACCCCAAAAATAACAAGATCCAATAGCGCAAGAATCTTTCGCGGCTGCTGCACAGCAACCCAGCGGAAGACAAAGCACTACTGTACTCTCTGCAAACCCTATATCTGGCGGACCGCACAAGGGTCCCCTTACCTACTTACACCGACCAGGACAATCCAGAACTAGATGCAGACATCACTGTCTGGGATGTCCGCGCAGCCTTACATAAGCTCAGAACCACATCCGCTCCAGGGCAGGATAACATCACGAACAAAGCCCTTCGAAACCTTGATGACAGGTCGATACAGGCGATAACCCAACTTTTTAACTCGCACTGGGCCGCAGGAACCCTCCCACCACAGTGGACCCATGCAAAGATAACCTTTATTCCCAAGCCAGGCAAGCCGCTAGATCTAAAAAAATTACGTCCGATTTCACTCACTTCATGTCTAGGTAAGCTCTTCGAACATGTCATACTAGAAAGACTCCAACAGCATATGCAAACACATAATCTCTTCCCTCACACTATGATTGGCTTCCGCGGGCATCTATCCACGCAAGACGTCATGCTTCAGCTCTCTGAAGAGGTCCTGCACCCCCGGCATGCCAAACGCACAAGAGCCATACTAGCACTCGACTTGACCAAGGCCTTTGACAGTGTGGAACATACCGCAGTGCTGAATGCCTTATCCGATCTACACGTAGGCGGGAGAACTCACACCTATGTCACAGCTTTCCTACAGGCCAGGACTGCGGTCTTTACTGTGGGAGAACTGACAACAGACAAGGTCCAACTGGGTAGCAGAGGCACACCGCAAGGGTCAGTGCTCTCGCCACTCCTCTTCAACCTTACTCTGATTCCCATGGCCAGAGACCTGGCAAATATTCCCAACCTCTCGCACTCCCTGTATGCAAATGATATTACCTTGTGGACGACTACAGGCAGCATAGGCGACATGGAGGCGACCTTACAAGCAGGGGCCGATGTGGTCGTGGAGCGGGCTATGACAATAGGTCTCGCGTGCTCCCCCACCAAGTCGGAACTTCTTGTTCTTCACCCCCCGAAGAGTCGCACAGACCCAACTCCAAACCCCAGCATCCGTATCCACATGAAGACGTATTCCATTCCAGAGGTCACACAGCTACGAGTGCTTGGCATGGTCATGCAGAACAACGGCAGACATACGGCGACCTTGAACAAACTCACCACCACAGTACACCACACTATGCGCCTGATTAAGCGGATAGGCAATAGACACAATGGGATGAGAGAGCCTGACTTGAGAAAGTTAGTGCAGGCTTTTGTCATAAGCAGAGTACTATACTCGCTCCCATACCTACATCTCAACCGGACGGAAACGGTAAAAGTGGATGCACTTATAGGTCAAGCGTATAAGACTGCACTTAACCTCCCCAGGCACACGCCAAACGAGCGCCGCCTTCGCAGGGGGGTACATAACACATTTGATGAGCTCACGGAAGCCCATCGCACAGCCCAAATTGAGAGGCTGTCCTCTACCACCACAGGTCGGCACATCCCGGACAAACTAGGACTAATCCCGACTTACAAGGCCCATCAGACATGTCCTTTACCATCGGACATACAAAACTGCATCACTATTCTCCCTCTGCCTAAAAACATGCACCCCGTGCACCACGAGGCACGCAGGCAGACTAGGGCAAAAGCCCTCTACAGAAACACGAACACGACCACCTCGCTGTGTGTGTCGACGCCGCTAGTTACCCACAGAGACCAGCCTATGCCGTAAGTGCAGTGTCCCATCAACTTGGTTACATCACAGCTGCCACAATACAGGCGCGCACGTCCATATAGGCGGAGGAGGCTGCCATAGCGCTGGCCATCTCAACCACCGCTGCAGAGGTTATCCTTAGTGATTCCAAAAGTGCAATCCGCAACTACTCGAAAGGCCGAGTTCATGAACCGGCACTGAAAATTCTCAATCATCAGACCCCCCTCAGACCAATTAAGCTCATCTGGGTGCCCGCGCACGCAGGCCATCCAGGCAATGAGATGGCCCATTCTATCGCTCGAGTAGCCGTCAACCGAGCCACGCCGTCCGATGACCTGGATAACGCCAGAGACCGACTGGTCGAATATCACGAGATCACCCTCCACTACCGCGAAATGCGGTTGAGATATCCTCCCCCAGATAAATACTTAACAAAATTCCAACAAAGTACCTGGCGCCAGCTTCAGGCACAAACTTTTCTTTCTCCAGCTTTTCTCGCCCTGGTTCGTACAGGCCTATATCAACAGGAATGTACGCTCTGCGGCGCGCCTAGAGCTAACTTCCATCACATTAAGTTCTTATGCCCTGAGCTCCAGCCACCCTCTGAGTGGCAACTCACCGACGTCGAGGAATGGGAGACCGCGGTGTCTAGCTCCAACCCAGCCGACCAAATACGGCTGGTGGACTGGGCTCTGAGGGTCGCCGAGGGCCACAAACTCCCGGACACCCTACGCGCTCCTGAGCCCCCTCACAAGTAATGTTGTAAAAAGGCTCAAGCAATAAATGTTTACCACCACCACCTCCGCAGTAGTACAGCATCTTCAAGACGCTTCGCGCGTCTCTACATTGGATGCGTCGATGTAGACGAACACAACGTTCCTGACAAAGCGCCAGAAACGAGCTGGATCCCCATGCTGCATTTGCCACGAAGAACGCGATGAGGCGGCCATGGTGTAGATGCGGCGGCAAGCCATGCAAGAACGCAATGAACCAACTAGCAATCCCGCCTGCGCGAAATGTACCAAGGTTCATCACGGCTCCAGGACGGGCGGTCTGACCGTAAGTTTACGCGCACTAAAATACCTCGATAATTTGAGAGACGCAAGGTCGCGCTCAGCGCGGCTTTCAGGAGCGCTTTCAAGGTAGAACCGCTTCCGAGAAACGTCCACCCGCAATTCAGCGAGGGGCGCCGAAAGGCGAGGGCCCGAGCACTGCTGAAGTTGGCCGCCAACTGTCCGAGACTGGCGGCATTTGTAGACGCAGCCCAGTACGGGCGCAGCGACCGGTACGTGGCCGTCTCGATACGCTGGGATGGGATGATCGTTGACGCGGCATCGGTCAAGGGGGTAGCGTCCGAAGTGGCCGAGCAGGTGGCATGGCAATGAGAGTCCCCGAAGGTCCTTGTGTGTACACAGATTCGCGATCGGCGGCCAGAGCATTCGCGTTGGGCTCGATATCGCGGGAAGCGGCGGCCATCCTCAGCAAAGAAGGAGCCGCTGGTCATCACATCGTCAAATTGTTTCCGGCCCACATGGGGGCAGACGTGCACCCCGACTTTCCCAATGCCAACGAGCGGGCGCACGGCCGCGCGCGAGGACTCACGCACAGCAGCGATCGTGGCGAGCGAAGCGGCGGGGAGGGAGGGGAGCACCTAGACCAGCTGCTCACCTTCAACAAAATAACAACGCACTATCAGCTGTTGAGGAGGACCTTCCCCCTCCCCCACGCTAAGCTCACTAAACCACAGTCATCGATGTTCAGAATGCTTCAGACAGGATCCTTCCCCTCGAGAGGCAGACTGAGCCTTTATTCACCAGAGGTAGAGCCGCAATGTCCGGATTGTTGCGAAATGTTGCTAGCGCACATGCTCTGGCAATGCCCCGCGTTAAGCGGCACCGTGTTCAGTAAAGAAGAAGATTGGGTGGACGCCCTGCGAAGCGACTACCACCAGACCCAGCTCCGGGCAGTCAAGAGGGCTCACGTAAGGGCGGATGCTCATGGGCTTCTCGTCCCAACGTGGGTGTGGCCCGCGACCTCTGCCGGCCACTAAACCAAGAGTGGGTGGAGAGGGGTCCCTCAGGACTCAATAAAGTTATTTCCTCCTTTGAGAGTACCGCCACTCTTTGAACTCTGCCGCCGCCCGTGCGACATCCTCGCCTCCTCCTCGCCCCTAGTGCATCACCTCCCCCCTCCCCCCGCGGGAAGCGCTCTTGCGCCCGTTTTTCTACACGACGATTGGCCTTCCTGCAGTTGCTCTTGGAAACGTGCTGATCTTGCGTTTTTCTTGTTTTTATTTTTCGTCCACGCCATCTTTCTCTTCAGCTCAGCTGGCATCAGCGCTTTATCTCGGTGTAGCGAAAGTTGTACGCTGTGTTTCCTGCTCTCTGTGCTAGCGCTCTGCCGTGTTGTTGCGCATACAACTGCAGCAAGTAGCTCGCAGATGGTTATGCAGTTTTTCGGATACCACACGGAAGGCGTGATGGCTTGCACAGGAAGCAGTGGCTGCATAACAGTGGCCGCAATAACTTTGTTCCGACAAAGAACAGTGTTGTTTACGAGGTGAGGTGTCTTTCTTATTGCTCTTATCAAAGCATCCCCTAATGCTGCACATTTTTTATTTCTCCGGCCTGCTCACCAGCGTTTTTGCTGCGGCAGTTTGTGCGTTACATAAAAATGGGGTAGTCCTCAGTGTGTTTAATATTCTGCAGGGACTCCATCACCTCGCACGTCGCCAACTGTTGTTATTCAGTCGCAAATGCAGAGCTATAGTTTCCGCTTTCCGAGATGAACATTTATGTGCGAAGATACAGCCTCTCCATCGCACTGTTCGCGATTGTTAGGATCCGTTGCCTGTATTCAGGAAAATTTAAATAGCTGGTTGTAGAAGAGCTATTATTTTCAGCTTACGTCGATGTGTGCGTGAGACATAGAATGAATGCAGGTCCTGAAAAAATTAGTGGCAAGTATACCCGTAGTATTGCAGGTGATGAACGCTAGCTCGTCAACAATGCGTTTTTTTTTTGCTTTAAGACGAAAGCATTTACATCAATGTTGGAAGGTCGTGTTGTGAGCATGAAATATCACGTGACCCAGGAAGGAACGCCAGAAGCGACCCAAAGCATGAACAGTCCTGTATAAGAGATTCATGATTAGCCAAGCTGATTAATAATAAATTTGTGATTGAATTAAATTGGATCAGGGAGGAGTAAAGTTGATTTTGGTGTATTATGGCGGATTAAGGTGTGTCAAAGAGGATTAAAGTGGATTAAGGTTAATGAACAAGGACTTAGGTGCTTTAGGGTGGATTTGGCTGGATTAAGGTCGATTAAGGTGTAATAAGGTGAATTAGGGTTAATGAAGGAGCATTTAGACCCATTAGGATGGATTAAGGAGATTAAGGTGGATTATAATGTATAAAGGAGGATTAAATTTCATGAACAATGATAAAGGCGTATTAGGGATAACTTTTGAATAAGGTGGATGAAGGGTCGATTAGGGTGATTAAGGCGAATTAACGTCGATGAAGGAAGAATAGGACCGATTAGGGTGAAATAAGGAGGATTAAGGTGGATTGGGGTACATTAAGGTGGATTAGGGCTGATGGAGGGGGATTGGGGTGAATTACAGTTGTCTTTACAAGGCTTTCGCACTCGCGTCTCTTAGGCGATAACTAAGCACATCTTGCATTTTTGGAATTTGCTTTGAACTGCACTTCCACCTGCTGTTCATGATCTCGGAATGCCTGCCAAACGCGCTCCAGCCCATTCTTATTCTTCTGATTATTTCAGTCTCATGATCCGGATCCGCGGTCACTACCTGCACTAAGTAGATGCATTCCCCTACCACTTCCAGGGCCTCGCTACCTATCGTAAAATGCTGTTCTCTTCCGAGACTGCTAAACACTACTTTACTTTTCTGCAGATTAAATTTTAGACCCACTCTTCTGCTTTGCCTCTCCAGGTCAGTGAGCATGCATTGCAGTTGGTCCCCTGAGTTACTAAGCAAGGCAAGATCATCAGCGAATCGCAAGTTACTAAGGTATTCTCCATTAACTCTTATCCCCAATTCTTCCTAATCCAGGTCTCTGAATATCTTCTGTAGACACGCTGTGAATAGCATTGGGGAGATCGTATCTTCCTGCCTGACGCCTTTCTTTATTGAGATTTTGTAGCTTTCTTTATGGAGGACTACGGTGGCTGTGGATCCGCTATAGATATCTTTCAGTATTTTTACATACGGCTCATCTACACCCTGATTCCGTAATGCCTCCATGACTGCTGAGGTTTCAACAGAATCAAACGCTTTCTCGTAATCAATGAAAGCTATATATAAGGGTTGGTTATATTCTGCACATTTCTCTATCACTTGATTGATAGTGTGAATATGGTCTATTGTTGAGTAGCCTTTACGGAATCCTGCCTGATCCTTTGGTTGACAGAAGTCCCTTCAATACAATACAATTATTCAATACAATACAATCACTAATTAATTAATTTTGCCAATGAGTAATCGTCTCTTATACATGGCAGGACATGATTTGCTTCGCTCCCTGTCTTCCTTTGGTCACGTGACGTTTTCTATATGTGACAACGTTACCTTGAAACAAATCTAAGGCTTCCGCTTAATAAGCCACACGCAGATGGATGTGCCACAAGCAATACTAGATCAGACGCACGAAGAAACATCTCATCTGGCAGAAAACTTGTCTGGAATACAGAACTCGCCTCAAAGATCTTTTTACACCCGTATACGCCTTTCGTAGGGCTTTAAAAAACGAACCGCTTCATAAACGTTGCATTCAGCATTGTCGATGCTGTTATCAGCATCTCTCAAATTTTTCAATTTGAGAGAACGCAACTTTTCTTGTGGGCGGGAGCCCACAAGAAAAAGCGTGCCGCGCAGAGCGCCCATAGCCAGCGGGCGAGGAGAATCGATAAGAAAAGCTTCGCGGGGAGAAGAGTGTCGCTACATTGGAATTATCAAGGGGTTTTAACGCGCGCTTAGCACCGAACCCCTCTAACCAGGCCGTGATGATGATCCTTATGATTCTTTACTACACTTGGCGGTAGTTGTCTCATCGGTTGACAAGTCCAGCGCCTTTAGTGTACCAGGCAGCGGCCGGTGAAGTCGGATACGTCATGCCGGAGTTGCTAAGATTGCTCAAATTTTACCTTGCGCTTTAAACGTGACCCCCAGCAGCACAGCAATCAGTTGTTACCGCAGCGCTAGGGCACAAATGCGCGGCGAGTGAGCGCTTCTTTGTTTGTCGAAGGCTCAAAGGCAACGCGCTCGCGTCAGCGAACGCGAACAGCCTGCTGCTGGTCAGCCAAGCTAGCGCGAGGTACTATGGCGATGGAAAGAAACACGAACAGCGGAGCGCGTGGCTGAAGCATAACTGAAGGTATAGTGGGCGCCGTCCAGTCATCACCATTGACAGGCGGGTACATCCGGTTTGATCATGCTGTGCGAAGGTGCGCCCCCTATCGTGCGATATTTTTCTTTCTGTTCTGCTTCTGTTTTATTCGAAAACGAGAAACGGTGACGGTACAGTAATGATGACCGCGCAAACAGTACTGTCTCGATGAAAAGAAACGCGAAATGCGGGAAGCGCGGCTTTTGGCGCAGTCAGCGCTAGTGCGAAGATACGTGTCCAACTCTCATATGCTGTGGCTGTCGCTAGGCGAATATCTGCTTTCAGTCGGTGCCACCGTAGCGACAGACATTACTGGCAAATGATAAGCTGAAATGCGGCACGCTTTCATGCGGTCGCGATGCTTGTGTACTTAACAGAATTGAAGCGTTAAGTGCGAGCCTGATCGTCGCTGCCTCATGGCAGCGGTGATCATGGAAATAAAGAAAGAACAAGCTTCAAGAATAATACCGATGATAGGAAGTGAAGCTGCACATGCACTATCTATTATATATTATTACCCTATATATATACTACCCTACAGCGTAGGAGCAATGCTATTGGCTTGAGTCCCTTCAGTTAGAAAAGAAAAACCTCCCGCTTGCGTCGTACGCCGACAGGATTGGAGTGATCGCTCTGTAGCGCCAAGGAATTCCCCGGAGAAGAATTGCGGATATTACCGGAAGAGCGATTTCGACAGTCAACAGAGTTTTGAAAGCCTACAAAACTGAACGTAGACTCTCGGACCTTCGCGGCCGCGTTTCATAACCGCGGAGCAAGACCTACTAATTATTGCAGTCACCGTAGACAATGCTTTTTGAACAGCCCCGCAGATCAAAAACGAGTTCGGGCTAAACATTGACGTTCAAGCGGTTCGACAGCGCCTCCACGAAGCGGGCCTTCACAGCAGGACAGCCGCAAGGAAGCCTTTGCTTTCGGATCGCCAAAAAGCCACCCGTCTACGATTCGCACAATCGCACAAAGACTGGTCTGTGGAGGATCGAGGCCAAGTGATGTTCACAGATGAGTGCACATTTACCACAAAGGGCCACGAGAGACTGAAAGTTTGGTGTCAAGACAATCATCGGTAAGCCTTAGCACCCTAGTGTTCTTTAATTGCGATGCTCTTTGTAAATCTGTGGTCCTGAATTTGTTCACTTAGTGCTAGTGTAGTTATAGTAGTATCAAAACTTCACGAAGATAGCTCTACGACGAATGAAACATGAAGGTGCGAGTACTGATCATTTAAAGGACATGATATATATTTCGGCGTTTTTAAGTCAGAGATGTGTTCTATTGTAAGACTGGGTACTTTTTGGTGGCTGGCATGTCATGAATTAACGGCTTGATGTGCATTCTGAGCGAATGAATAAAAGCTATGTTACAGTCACAGCGCAGTCCCTGTTTAGTGCCAGGTGCCTACTTCGCTACAACATACAAGAAAAATGTTTGGATACAGCAGCGATTGGGCTAAACGTATTATACCTCTTTGACGCGCGTAAACACACTTAACTTTCTTTTTTAAATTTATGCAGCTATGATCTCACCTGCTTCAAGCGAACAAGCGTCAGCGGGCGCTGCTCCATGAATGCGTAGGGTGCCATCGCAAACGAAGGCTTGGGTCCCCTTATACGGCTAGATGAACGCTTCACTGCAGCAGAATACTGTAATGTAATCGAGCAGGTTGTCCTGTCCTTTGCTTTGGACAGGCCATTCAAGGATGGGCTGTTTTATTATCAGCATGACCTTTCTCCAATCCATAAGCCACGTTCCGTGGAGGCTCTGCTAGAGAACTTTGCCATCCATAAACTTTCGTGGCCAGCAAAAGCGGCGGACATAAATCCAATTGAGAATGTCTGGGGGATTATGAAATCACGCTTGTCGCGTTTGCAGCTCCTTAAAATCAACAAGGGCTCCCTTTGGGCTGCTGTTCACGCCGAGTGGGACAGGCTTCGCGGCACTGAGCTAGCCACAGACCGGCTTGCCTCTATGCCAAGGCGCATGGAATCCGTCATCCTGGCCGAAGGAAACTTCACCAAATATTAATTAATGCAAAGTCTGTTTTTGTCGAGCAAATCTGCTTCGTGATTTCCTTAGACTTTGTGCCAGCTTGAGCTTTTGTTTCAGTTGTTCTTTATGTCTTTCTTAGACCAATAAATTTGCTATGGTCTGGAACTCACGCTTCAGTTTTGTTAAGCACAGAAGCATCGCGACAGCATGAAAGCGTGCCGCATTTGACTTGCCGGGCATATTGGCAAGAAATGCTTATCATCTGCCAGTCATGTCTGGCAATCGGAACGCACACGCGGTGCGATAGCGCCAGGGGAACAAGATTCTAGCGCTACGGTGGCGCCGACTGAAAGCCGAGATTTGCCTAGCACCAGCCGAATCATATGAGAGTTGGAAAAGTATCCTCGCACTAGCGCTGACAGTGCCAAAAGCGGCGATTTCCGCGGTTCGCTTTTCTTTTCATCGCGATAGTACAGTTTGCGCTGTAATCATTACAGTCACCTTTCCTTGTTTTCAAATAAAACAGAAGCAGAACAGAAACAAAAATATCACAGGATAGGGGGCGCACCATCACACAGCGCGTTCAAACCGAATGTGCCCGCCTGTCAATGATTGATGACTGGATGGCGCGCACTATACCTTCAGTTATGCTTAGGCCAAGCGCTCTGCTGTTCGTGTTTCTTTCCATCGCCATAGTACATTCTGTTCCAACCGCTTGGGCGTGCGATACGACATGTTATATTCCCGTGCCAGCCACACTAGAACCATACTAGAGCGACAATTTTGCTGATGTAGCTTAATGGTGCTACGCGTGGATCGCGTCCGCGTTTAGCCGGACTAGCTTGGCCACCCCAATGCGCTCTTCTTCGAGAGGTGAACGAACGCATCGAGGCCTTGCTGTTGAACGTAGACAACAAGTTAGAAAAATCACGCTGTACTTGGAGAATACTTCGCCTGTGGCTAGCAGACGCGCGAGACCTGCTCGCAGATACATAGGTATATATATAGTGATGCAGCAGTTATCCCGACGTTTATTACGCATCGGAGATGCGGCGAACCGACCACGCCCAAAACCCGGATCACACAAGAGCGAGCCCCACAAGCGATGATGAAGGAGAACGCCATATGAACCCCTCATGATGATGATCAAGTACAGATGACAAAGTGTAGCTTATAAATACCCACACCAATGTCCCCTCGCGCGAGAGCGGCCATCCTGGCCTCAATTCAAAGGGGCGGCGAACGCCTCGTGAAAGGCTTCATACGGGAAACGTGGACAACCTCAGCACCGCGGCAGCGGCGGTCATTTGGAAAAATAACTGGTGCCACGCGATAGTTAACCGGAGAGGTGTGCTCCAAGATTTTGTAGGGGCCGATGAACCGAAGCTGAAACTTGTCACACAAGGCAGGAACACGAACTGGTGTCCAGAGTAGTACTTCGTCGCCAGGGCGGAAGCACACGACGCGGTTGGAAGCGTCGTAATGCTGCTTCTGGTCCTTTTGCCGTGCTTCGGTGTTGATGCGGGCGAGCTGGCGACAACGCAGAATGCGGGACACATATTCTTCACAGGAGGATGGGCATCGATCGACATTTGGCGCGAAGAAAGAGACGTCAAGGCAGGAAGAGGGCGAACGACCATAGACGAGGTAAAACGGTGAGTAACCGGTCGTGCGTTGAACGGCGGTATCGTACGCAAAAGTCACGAATGGCTAAATTGCATGCTAGTTTCTGTGATCTGGCTCGATGTACATAGCTAGCATGTCGGACAGCGTGCGATGAAATCGCTCTGTTAGGCCGTTGGTTTGCGGATGGTAACTGGAGGTAGTCTTGTGGGTGGTTCCGGAGGCTCTGAGTACTTCGTCTACTAGTTGCGAGAGGAATGCTTTTCCACGGTCGCACAGGAGGACGCGAGGAGCACCGTGACGGAGAATTAAGGCTTGAAGTACGAATGCAGCAACTTCAGACGCTGAGGCAGAACTCACACAATATGTTTCGGCGTAACGTGTCAACTGGTCAATGGCTGTCACAATCAATCGTTTACCGGTGAGAGTCACAGGAAGAGGACCATACAGGTCAATGCCAACGACTTCAAATGGTTGCGACGGACACGAAACCGGTTGCAGTTGTCCGCTTGGAGCAGTTGTCCGCTTGGAGCAGGAAGCGACATACCTCGGTACACTGGTGGACAAGCCAGACCAATAGAAGCGACCTTCGATGCGGTCATAGGTTTTCTGGAAACCAAGGTGACCAGCAGTCATGTCATCGTGAGAAGCCTGCAGGACATGAGCACGTAGAGCGCGTGGCAGGACAGGAACCCAGCGTTGACCGTCAAGGTGATACACATGACGGTACAGGACGCAGTTGTCAATCTTAAATTGCGTCAGCTGTCGACGAAGGCGGGCGTTAGGCGGGCGCGAAACTCCTTGAAGGTGGTCTATGATGCGCCGACAGTAAGAGTCTGCAAGTTGCTGAGATTGGAAGAATCTGTTGTCGTGTGTAGGCATCTCCTCAGTGGCCAACGAGAAAGCATGTGAAGAGAGGTCGTGCGAAAGCATGACACGGATGGTCGTTGGAGGTCCATTGCATGGTGTCATAGGAAGCGGAGAGCGAGAAAGCGCGTCTGCATCGTAATGTTTTTTTCCGCACTTGTAGGTAATAGTAAAGTCGTATTCTTGCAGACGAAGGATCCACCGACCAAATCGTCCAGACAAGTTCTTCAGCGTCGAATGCCAGCATAATGCATGATGGTCTGTAACTATGGTGAAATGGCGGCCGTGAAGATAAGGTCGAAACTCCTGCACAGACCAAACGATAGCTAGGCATTCCTTCTACGTGATGGTGTAATTCTTTTCGGCGTTTGTGAGAACGCGACTTGCGTACGCGCCGACCCTCTCACCTAAAGTGTCGTCTCGCTGTAGGAGAATGCCACCAACGCCGTGACCACTAGCATCCGTATGCAGGAGGGTAGGAGCAGCGTCATCAAAATGGCGAAGTACTGGTTCAGATGTGAGAGCGCTCTTCAGATGGGGGAACGCTGATTCACATTCGGGAGACCACACAAAGGGAACAATAGAACCCAGTAATTTTTGCAGAGGTAACGCTATTAGGCGAAGTCTCGTATGAATCGGCGAAAATAGGAAGCGAGGCCTAAGAAAGTGCGCAAATCTTTGGTCTTTTCGGGGCGAGGGAAGTGTCGAACTGCTTAAACCTTGTCAGGATCTGGACGAATGCCGTCTTTGCTCACAATGTGACCTAATACCTTGATCGTCTTGCTCGCTAAATGGCGTTTGTTGTTGTTAAGCTGAAGTCCAGTGTTGGCAAGGCACGTGAGAGCTTCATCCAGATGTTTCAGGTGCTGAAAGAAGGTTGACGAGAAAACAACAATGTCGTCCAGATAGCACAAGCAAGTCTTCCACTTGAGGCCACGAAGAACGGTGTCAATCATGCGCTCGAACGTTGCGGGCATATTGCAGAGGCCGAAAGGCATGACATTAAACTTGTAGAGCCCATCTGGGGTGCTATGCAGGATGCGCCGAGTTTCTCGTTCACCCGAGTTTTGCCCGAGTTTGCTCGACGGCAGTCAGTGAACAGAGATAGCGCGGAACGGGCCGAAGGTGCAGGCAAAAAAATATGTAGACAAAAAGTCGCGTATGACAACATGAGCGCACCCTGCGCGGCACGCTGCTTCCACGTTTCACGCGCAGAAGGCTGCACAACGAAACGCGCCAGCGCCGCGTATTGTTATCAACGGATTATCGCAACTTAGCGATACCGTGACTGCCCCGCTGTCTGTCAGCACACTTGCCGGGAGCCGTTTGCCACGCCTTTCCCGGGCGCGTCCAGGGCGTGCCTCATCTTTCGGGCGCTATCTATCTATCCTCCATCGAATGCGAACGGGGTACATGCGGCGCATTCTTGCACCTACACTTTCACTCAAACGAATACGTTAAAATACGACAAATAAAATAACGCACATTTTTATTTCTTTAGGTATCTGTTTTTCGTTTTCAATGCTAGAAATTTGTGATGACAAACGGAGATCAAGCAAATTATTAAATTTTGCTCTTCTTGCCGTGAGTGGCGACAGGGAGGCGAAAGCTTAGAAGCGGTACATTGAAGCGTGTTACACGCACGAGGGCGTTCATAAGGTGATAAGTCGCCTAGGGGCGCTGCAGTGCTATTCTCAATAAAGTCGGTCATGATCCATGGAGGGTCATGGCCACTCTTTCTCTATTAGGGGAATAGAAACGCAGCGCCGCGGTACGGCTGTTCATCGCAGGCGCTTCACTAGGCTATTAAGGCCCCCGCGTCACCAACTAAATACGACACAACAGCTGTCGCTTGCAAATGGCGGTATGTTATTTTAGAGTGCGTAGTGACGCAGTTCAGTGAAAATGTACCAGTTTATCTTTGTGCGCGAAGCCTCTGCGATACATTGCGAAACGTGCGTGCTTCCCCAGCGACAGAATTCATCGCTTGTCATCGCTTGCCCAGTGAAGGCGCCTCTGAGCGCATGTACGCAGTATATGAGTGTGTTGTGCAGTCGAAGGTGCTTGCGGATTACCTCTGCTGGAGCCAGCAGCGATCGCAGATGGATATCGTAACGACACCACAGCACTCGCATTTTGGCAGGTGAGGGCTCTTGTGTGCAGTTATGAAATCAGATTTCGAACGGAGAGAGGTGTTGGAACTGTTGAGTGCGCAGTGCTTGTGATGAAGAAATGCCATTGCACTGGGCCTAGAAGAGCGAGCGATTCTCGGACGCTGATCGTGTTTACGACGTTGTGGCTCCGTTTCATCACCGATGACAGAGCAGCCATCTGAAACGACTGCTGCAATAAGCACTCCTCAGCATCGTCGTCCCTCTCGACGCCTCGACGCCTTGCAACCACCTACAGTGACGTGCCGATAATTATTTACTGTGCGCTACGCGCCGCAATGCAGGCAATGAAACCGTGTTGTGCGGCCATCTCAGCCCGAGAAGATGTATGCCAGCGACAGTCAACGCTTTGTTTTTGATAGTGGTGCTCAGTACATCACCGATGACAGTGCGTTGTGCGTGTTTTATGTCGGCGGTCAAGATTGTTGATGCCTCTCAGCTCGACACCGCGTCGCTGTTGCCGGAAGATAAGTTGGGCGTGGCCCAACTGTAGTGGGTGCGCGCGCAATAGTTACATGCCTCGCGCGGGGCGTGACCTCTGGTTTTGATTGACAGGCGAACTCGTGCTAAACTCGTACATCGCGAAACCCCCTCCGAGTTCAACTCGGGAACATGGCGGCGGCAGCAGCAGCCTGTTTCATTGCATCCAGCGGCAGCAAGCGTCATTATGACCGTCCGGACCCGTTCACCTGCATGACCGACGGGGAGTTTCAGCGTCATCTTCGCCTGTCGAAGACATCAGTGTGCTGGCTGTGTGACGAGCTAGGCGAAGACTCTCGTCTGCGGAGACAGCGTGGCGGGCTTCATTCGCTCACCGTCGTAGAGCAAGTCATCAGTGCCCTCCGTTTCTACGGGACTGGGAGTTTTCAGGGAAGCGTCGGCGCCGAGCGTTACATCGGACGCCATCAAACTACTGTTAGCAACTGTGTCAGAGATGTGTCTGACGCGCTTATCGATGCGGCAGTGCGTAAGCGGTGGCTAGCTTTCCAGAATACTGCGGCGGAGCGGGCATATATAAAAGAATGCTTCCCACTTCGTGGGAACATTACGAACGTAGTCGGGTGTATCGACGGAACGTACGTAGGAATTAAGGCGCCTTCAATGTCAGCGTTACTGTGATTAACAGACTTTTTCGCTGGTTGATCACTTTTTGTCGATTGTTCTACTTATCTGTCAGGGTGCCTTCCAAATGGCTCACTTTCTTGGGAAAGGGGTTAAGTATAAATAGATAAATGGATATCACTAATTGTGTGAAGTAACCTATGAATCCTAATCTCATAAAGAACTTGGGGTTCTTCATTGGTGAAGTTACTAAGTATGCACAATGCTGAATTTTGGTCATGCGTAATCTATCGGCCGCACTATGAAACAGCGAGGTATTGCACAATTTGTTGAAGCGCGAGATGTGGATTTTGCGCCAAGCCGGTTGTGCCTATGCATTTGTGGCGAAATGAAAATGCATTGAGAATCTTAGTGTGTTGGCTTGCATGAAGAAAATACTTCAGATTGTTTGCTCTGTTCACTGTCGATGCATGTGCCAGAGGTTCAGTGCATCTTCTTTTTTTTGGGGGGGGGGGCGGCGTTATTCTGGGTGGATAAATTGTATATTTTCGTCTCATAATGGGGCTCGAATTCTTAAGCATTAGAACAATGCACATCCGATACTCTGCAGAACTCTCTGTACGTGAAGATGTCATGAACCACCAAGGCATTATTACATATCGGGAGAAATGTGGTACAGATGCCAATGAAAAGTGGGTCTTTAACCTACCATGATAAAAATAAAACTTGCAGAGCAAATAGACCATTTGTACAGCTTTAGAGCAATGATTACACAAAACGTGATATGCCCAAATGAGTAAACACTTGCCGCATTGCCAAAGTAGGCTGAGCGACATGCAGCATATATTCGCATTGAACATGTCTCGTAACTGTTATTTTTATTGTAAGCCCTCGCTGTCACACCTTTCCCTCCAGCACTCCCTTTACTGAAACGTGGCACTGTCTTTCCATTGGTGTCATGATAATGGTAACGGCAGTAGCAAGGCTGGTTAATGCTTGCCTCTTTGATTCCTGTGAGTTTAGTGGTGAAGAATATGGCACGTTCATACATACAGCTGTGCTGAAAAATTTAACATTTGTGATTTTTCGGAGAGCTAATTTGTGTTGGGAAATTTCAAAGATGTGCACCATTGTAGCCTAATAACTAGAGCATTGGTGAGGTTGAAGACTGTGTATTGGTATAGAAGTTTGAAGTTTAATTGCACAACAATTCGACGGGACACAAAGAGAAATACACACAGCAGAATGCTTTGCTGTGTGTGTTACACTTCTTTGTGTGCCGTTGAATGTTTGTGCGATCCAACTTAAAATAGAGCATTGGGCTTCTTTGGTGCAGGACCGAGGAAGTGTGAGCTATTCGACAACGTGCCAGTGCCTTGCCACACACTTATGGAAGTCGGAAGGTTTGCAAACAAAGCTTTGCTTTCAAATCCACCTGCTCATGTAATACCAGCGCTGATTGAAAGAACCATCACACAAAAATAATGGTGAAATCAATGGCCTGTGAAAAGTGTAATTTGTATATAGACACTGTTGACATAATAGGTGCCATACCGGTGCCATAATAGGTGCCATACCGGCCTCAAAATTGTACTGGACAGAGCAGTTTGTTTCCTATGTGAAGCTCAACCTCCCTATACATGCTGTGTAAATAACCAAGCTCAGTTTGTTTTGACGTGCTACACAACATTCAGTGTAATCTGTTTTTGATTCTAAAGAAGTGCCAAACACCACCTCTTTTTCAAGGACGTCATGGGAATATTTGGCGAGACCTTCTTCAGCCCCTCATAATGGAAGTGTGGCCAGCCAGCTTTGCTTTGGATGCCTTTATAGATTTCTGCTCCTGATCATTGTGTGCTATCAAATTGCAGAAGTCTATGCAACTGGTGCAAGGCATTACGTGTTTCTATAGTCCGATACAACTTTAGGAGGCTGCGGAATCTGCACTTTAAGGCAGGTGAACAAAAGCCTGCACCAATGGGCACGCACTCGAGACTGATATCGTGCCGCTGGACAGACTAATATTGCTCTTTGGAGAGGGACTATTTCTTTAGACGTGTAGGCAATCGGCTGCTGCGCTTTGGTCATCTGGGTGGGGCCTCTCCTGTCTTCTGAAGTTTTATCCGACTGTAAAGGATGCTGCTTTTCATACAACACAAAAGGACAAAGTGTACAATTATTTGGCCTATGAAATGGATAGATCAGAAGTGTGCTATGCAAGGGCTTAAGATGTGTGAAATATGGTACATGCAATTATAAGACAATGTTAAAGAATATGTGGTATCGAACATGCATGTAATGGCACATTTGAATTGGGGAGTGTTGCAGTCATATGCACAGTCTATAGGTGATAGCATTATTAAGCTCCTGCTGTTTCCTTTCTTCATTGTGAATTACACACACCCTTCATCTTGTGGCTAATGAACACGCACTGTATTCTTGCACATAGAAAGAACAAACAGCATGATGACGTGTATGCTGCATTAGTGTATTTTTTATTTACATGGTCCAAGAGTGGCACAGGTTGTCTTGCGTTTTTGCCTATTTTGAAGGGACACCAAGTGCATGTTACAAGTCTCCTGATATGCACAGCACAATGTTTACTGCAATAATTTTATTCATGTTCTTGAATAATAAACAAAATATTAAACTGAAAGCTCCTTTATAAGGTGCCTTCTGTGGGCTCAACAGGAGAGCAGTGAGGGCACCGATACTACTGTTGCGGAGCAGCCCTCTGGACCTTTGCCACGCTCTCAAGAGCACGTGCCTGGCGCTCGCCTACTGCCACCAGGCGGTTGAGTGGCTCCAGCAACAGAATGTTTTGCTGCAAAAAAGTGTATTGGAATGAATCAGCCACGTACAAACCATTATTTACAAAGAAAAATGCTCCTTGCACTATTAGTACTAAGTGCCCTTAAATGTGGAAGCCTCTAGTGTAGTATGCATAGTAAAACAATGCGTTGGGACAACGTTGCTTTATTTTTCAAAACTGGGGTTTTCTTTTTCACAGCCAATTGTCATGTTGATTAGTGTGCCAGCAGCTGAGGTGGCCCCGCACCTTCACGAGTCTCTACTGTCAGCACCACAAACCTATTTTTGTTCGCTGCAAAACAAATGCCTCACCCTACAATCCCGTCTTATACGAGCTAATTGCATCCTATGCCTCCAAACATCATATTCTTGTCCCATTACGCAATTTTCTACCATCCATGGCTGTAGTTCTCTCTCCTTGACATTCATTCTGTAATGCTTATGTAATCACCTGATATGAATTGGCAACAAGTGATCGAATACGTGCATGGCCTGCCTGCCGATTCCTTTCTTTTTTAATCTCAACTAGCATATCAGTTGCCACGGTTTACTACGCCACTGTCTTCCTGCCTTAATGCTATCTGCAACAATTTTTGTTACTTCGCTTTCTACACAGTCCTTGACATCTCAAGTTTCTTTGTTAACCTCCAGGTTTATGTCCCATATTGCATAACCGGTGAAATGCAATGATTCTAGACTTTTTTCAAGGATATCGGTAACGTGGCGATCACGATTCGGTAATGCCTTCCATGTGCTGTTCAACCCATGAAATTTTTTTATAAGTTTCCTGCTTTATATCAGTACTTGCTATTGATATTTCACTTGGATAAAGATACTCTTCCATAAATTTTGCTAGCTTAATGTCACTCATGAATTTCTGTTGCCTCACCAAGTTAGTGAAGGTTACCTTCATCTATACCATATTTTCGCGGGCCCACTTGCACGTAAAAGCACGAACACTCATTGGTTCTCACTGCCTTCTTTAAACTGCTGGACATTCAGTTCGTTACTACGAAAGTGACTTAATCCGTGCACTCTTATTATGCTAAATATGAAACAGTAGAAATATACTTATCTGCAGTTTGTCGATGTCTCCTTCACTGTGTTGGTAGCGAGATCCATCGTCGGTACCACCTCCTTGTCGCATCGTAGCTATATAGGATGTCTGCCTTTTGCCCACACTATGTAATGTTCGTGACGCTCGCAGTCACGCAGAGTGGAGGAACTCAGCGCACTCGCAGAAGCAGCACCGGACAAGTTGTTTCTTCAGCACTTCGCCGTGAACAGTAGGTGCGCGTTGCGATCTGTAAAATCGCCGAAGCTATTGGCAGTCTTACCGTGTGCACGAGAAGATTGCCCACGGAGGAACAGAACTATCCAAGAAATAGTGGCCTTCGTCGAGCCTGATCACTACGTCGCGCACTGCAAGCTCGTTGTACGGGTTTGTTTACACTGGGCCTCTCTGATGCTTAGCCGCCATGCTTGCCCGGTGAATGGATGTGATGACGCCACTACAGCGCTCCCTCGTGGTATAATGCGAAGCGTACTAAATTACAAATTAGTCTAAGACGCATTCAGTGCACATCTCGTAAGCTTCAAAATGCTTCTAAACCACGTTAAAGTAACTAATAATATTGTACTAAATGCATTTGTTTTACAACTCGCTTCAGCATGTAATGCACTCGGTGGAACGACAAACAAGTGAAAGAAGGCACGACCATGCACCGACGGTATGATCACGTGAGCCCCAGTTTGTCGACCGCCCAGAAGGCAACGCCCAAGGAATGGTAGCCAGCCAGAGTGAATCTAGATAAACCAATGAAACTGGAGGCTTGTCGAAAGATAAACTGTGTCTCGGTACCATTCGTGCTTTCATCTTGGGGTGTCGCCAGAGCTCGTGAAGATCCCGAGTTTCGCCAAACTCGGCGCATCCTGCATAGCACCCCTGGTGTCGAAAACGTTGTTTTCTCTTTATCGTCCTCATGCATAGGTATCTGCCAGTAGCCGGAACGCAGATCGAGACTGGAGAAGTACTCGGCACCCTGCAGGGAATCCAAGGCATCGTCTATTCGCGGCATAGGGTATACGTCCTTGCATGTGATCTTGTTAAGTGCTCGGTAGTCGATACAAAATCGAACAGCGCCGTCGTTTTTTACGAACCAAAACAACGGGCGATGACCAAGGGCTAGCAGAGAGGCGTATTATGTTCCGTTGCAGCATGTCGGTGACGTTCTTGTCAATGACTTTCCTCTCGGCTAGCGATACGCGATACGGTCTACGCCGCAAGATGGATGTGCCATCAGTCTCTATCCGATGCGTTGTAGCCGAAGTTTTTCCCAACGACGATTAATTCGCGTCAAACGAAGCTTCATGTTTTTGGAGCAAAGCAAGCAACTGTTGTGACTGCAAAGGTGTCAGGTCGGAACTGATGACAGCTGCAAGAGCTGAAGCAGATGCGGCCTGTCCAGTACAAGGAATTTCAGAGGAAGTTGCCTTAAAGGAAACAACAGAGATGGACTCCGATTAAGTGGCGCAAGCCAATGTAGTGTCTTTAGGGATGAGAATCTTTTCGAATGTCGGGCTTGTAGCCCAGAGGAGTGCAGAGCCATGATCAAACCGAATCAGCCCTGATGCAAAGGCTATCCCTCTTGCGAGACAGTGTGCAGATGGTAACACCAGCACGTCGCCGCTGTCAATGACATCAGACGTGATAGCAACAATGCTTTGATGGCGAGGTGGTTGCGCGGTGTCTTCTGCAGCAAGCAAGTGAAGTGGTGCGCCATCTGCATGAAGTGAATAGGTCGTGTCGGCCATGTGGAGAACGCGTTGCCCGCAGGAGATGGAAGTGGACGTCGCAGAAAGAAAATCCCATCCCAATATGAGCTGCTGGGCACGCGAACTTAGCACTGGAAATTGCACGTAATGCAGGTCCGTCAATGGAAATGCGAGCAGTGCTCATGGTGGTAGGTCGAATGGCCGCCCCTTGAGCAGCGACTAGCGTAGATCAATCATAGGGGGTCGTACCTTTCTGAAGGCGCGAACACAATGCACGGTGAATAACTGAAACACTACAACCAGTGACTATCAAAGCTTCGACTTGTACACCTTCTACTACAATCAATATAATATTGCACGGAACCCGCCGTGGTTGCTCAGTGGCTATGGTGTTGGGCTGCTGAGCACGAGGTCGCGGGATCGAATCCCGGCCACGGCGGCCGCTTTTCGATGGGGGCGAAAACACCCGTGTACTTAGATTTAGGTGGACGTTAAAGAACCCCAGGTGGTCGAAATTTCCGGAGTCCCCCACTACGGCGTGCCTCATAATCAGGAAGTAAAATCCCACAATTTAATTTTTCAATATTGCACGGACACGATAGAGGAATTTCTGTCCTGTCGTTCGATGCAGCTTTTCCTCCAAAAGCTGCATAATTCAGTTTTCCGGACGACGCTCGGCGAATTGAGAAGCAGGTCGAAGTGGGGACGTAGAGCGGCGAAGGGGTGACGGCGAGCGGCGTCTCGGAGGACGATACGTCGGAACCGTCTCGGATGCTGCAGTAGGTGATGGAGAGCGGCCGCGCGGTGGAGCATAAGGACGGCGTTGGTCATGCAGGCTCCCTAGACGTTGGAATGTAGCTCCGGGCGAAAAGTCATACCGTTCGTATGCGTCATATCCGCGACGCTCGTCTTGCTGGCGCTTGCGACAAAACGTGCTATATTGCCACGATAGCCGCAGTAGTAGCAGATGGGACGAGCAGGACGCCACTGCGGGTAGATAGTTGGATAGATGCGCTGGTAGTCATGGAAGCCATGTGGGCCGGCGTTGGTTTTTGAGGCATCGGTGGAACGATGACTGGAGTAACGGCAGCTACTTGTGCGTACGTTGGTGGGGCCCGAGGGGTTAGAAGGTCCGTGTACGCTGCACCAGCCATGGACGCCAATTCCTCCTTGACAACGCCTCGCAGATTGGTATCCGATACATGAGAAAGCATAGGCCCTGCGGCGAAGCCAAGATACTGCAGCTCTTCACGAATTATTGCTCGGATCATTGCTCGTAACGTGGGGTCGTCGGCGGTAGTGGTTGCAGTGGTGTCTGGCTGCAACCGTACTAATTCGAGTTCATCGAGGCGCTGGCAAGTAGCGACGATATCAGCGACGGTAGCGGGGTTCTTGATGGCTAAGGCATTGAAAGCGACAGCTCCGACGCCTTTGAGGATATGGCGAACCCTATCTGATTCGGGCATGGCCGCGTTCACGCGTCGACAAAGAGCAAGCACATCCTCGATGTACGACTTATAAGATTCCCCGAGTTGTTGCTTGCGAGTGTCGAGCGTCTTTTTGCGAGGACGGGACGAACAGCCGGTGTGCCGAAGATTTGGCGGAGCTGCTGTTTGAAAGCACTCCCGTTCATGAAATCAACCTTATGGTTGAAAAACCAAGTCTTCGCTACTCCAGTGAGATAAAAGGCGACGTGACGTAGCTTGGACGCGTCGTCCCAGCGGTTAGCCAAACTCACTCGGTCCTAGTCGTCCAACCAATCCTCGGCGTCTTCACCGCGAAGTCCAGCAAATAGATGGGGATCACGCTGGTGCCCACTGATAATGCAATTCGACGAGGCTGGGGTAGCCGAGGCCGAGATGGTTGAAGTAGAACTGCCCGTTGGCTCGTCCTGCGACATACTGGCGGACAGCTGCCACAATCGGCGACCTGATGGAAGCTCCAGGAGGTTCAGCGGGGAGTCAGAGGACGGAGGACCGTAAAGCACACTCCACCACTTGTGATGCAGCAGTTATGCCGACGTTTATTACGCGTCGGAGATGCGGCGAACCGACCGCGCCCAAAGCACGGATCACACAAGAGCGAGCCCCACAAGCGATGATCAAGAACGCCATATGAACCCCACATGATGATGATCATGTACAGATGACAAAGTGTAGCTTATAAATGCCCACAATATATGCAAGCAAGGAAAGCAGACAGCACAGGTACTGGTTCTCCACATTCTTCCCTTTACGCCACTTCCGCAGGGCGATAATGGGGGCGTTTTTTTCAGTTTTGGTATGAAAAAACATCAATTTCAGCGAGTTCTTTGTGACGCACTGACCTTTATTTCAAGCGTAAAATCTTGCACAGAGGCTACTGCACCTCTAAATTATCTGAAACTGGGTCTTTTGCGCAGCCGAAAATTTTGTTGCAGTTGTCCTTTAACTTTGCAAATTACGAATTTTTGTGCTCGTACAAGACATTTCACTTTTCACTTGAGGGGACTGGGGCATTCGCCAAAGAATGCTTAGGCCTTAAACAGTTATTGCTCGGCAACAAAGTCCATTGTCCACAACAACACAAAGCATGCAGTTGAAATAGCTGCCATCACGACTGTTGCCATATTGCATGATAGTTTTTTGTTCGTTTCATACCAAGGACCATAGTTACGTCGTGGAAGAACTTTTTCATTGAAGTTTCAAAAATCAATAACACAGCATCACTTAGCTTTTATAGAGAACAGTAAAATTTTCTCAACGGAAATTTCGCTTTTTATGCAATCGGCCTTATTAACACACGCTCAAAAACATGCAGCTCCCGATTCTTCGCAGTGTATTCAAGATGTATTTAATTGTGTAAACCTGAGCACAGTGGTATATTTTTACACTTGGGCTCAAGTAAACTCCTAGAAATTTATAAAGTACGAAGGTGGACAGCAGTCAGCGCGCTATGTTGTTTAAGAGTTCTCCTGAAATTGTGGTCTTTTTCTTGTAGGCGCGTCAGCGGGCATTGGGGAAAGTACTGCCCTGCACTTTGCTTCCCTTGGCTGCGCGCTTTCCCTCATGGCCAGGAAGAAAGCGCCACTTGATAACGTTGCCAAGGCGTGCTGTCAAAATGGCCTTCCAAACGACAAGGTATGGAGGAGCGGTGCCGAACCATTTTGTTTATTAACACTGCGATAAGAATGTTGACAGCCCGTGTGTCTACATATTCAGAGGGATGCTTGCTGCTACTTGAGTGGTGCAAGTATGTGGACCTGCATGCTGTGCTTAAATCCCTGGGGCTGTGAATAATTTTTCCGCGGTGGTTATAAATCACATGGTTCTACAGTATGCATCACGGACCTGCTACCAAACTAGAAGTGCCCTTAGGGAACCCGGACATTACAAGCATTTATTTATTGGGCGCAGCGCTGCAACAAAAACTTAAGTATGCGCGATCTGAGCCTAGAACGATGTTGTTTATTAGCTTGGTTTATAAATCACGCTCGGTGTTACAGACAGACGTGGTGCCGAACGCGATTCATGAGTGTTGTGACGACAGGCTCACTAAACAACATTCAATGTCAGGACTATCGAAGACCATCACGTTTTATTGCGATAGCAGTTGTATGAACACTGCAGGCGCATTTCTGCCGTCGGAGTCGCTGAGAGGTTTCGTATAAAGTCCAAGGTCGATAAAATCGTCACTTCACTTCACTTCACTTCAATTCACTTTATTTCCTTAAAGACCCTCATGTGAGGGTATTACATAAGGGGTGGGACACATATAGGTTAACAACAGTAAACAGAAAAATGTTGAACGAGTTATACAAACAAAAATGATTATTGTGATGCAAGCGCACGCGTAATTTGGTTAAGGAACATAGATTGGCATGTGATGGCAGCAAGCTCCTGGGGAAGGCCGTTCCAGTCGCAAGCAGTCCGGGCGAAGAATGACGAAGCAAAAGTTTTTGTGTGTGCTCGTGGTCGAGACACCTGCTGCTGATGTCCGGTGCGAAGAGAGAAATGTGGTGGGGGAGGGCAGATACAGGGTTCCTGTGATAGCTCGGAATAAAAGAATTTATGAAATAAGGCCAAACTAGAAATGTGGCGACGAAGTGCAAGAGTAGGTAGGTTGGACTGCGATTTCAGAGATGATATGCTGATATCAAAAGAGTACGAGGAATGAATGAATCTAGTTGCCCTGTTTTGAACTGATTCAAGTGAATTAGCAAGGTATACTTGTTTCGGGGACCAGATGGGCGATGCGTATTCTAATTTTGGTCGAACTACTGATTTGTATGCGAGTAGCTTAACATGCAGGGGGGCAGAGTGGAGATGACGCTTTAAGAAGCCAAGCGTTTTGTTAGCAGATGAAATAATATTCGCGATATGGATATTCCACGTAAGATCATGACTAAGATGAACACAGAGATATTTATATGATTGGACAGGGTCGATAGGAACGTTAAAGATAGTGTAGGGAAACAGGAAAGGATTACTGTGACGGTGGAAAGATATATATTTGCATTTGTTTATATTAAGTGTCATTAGCCAGTCGTTGCACCAGTTTTCTACCAGATTTAGGTTATTTTGTAGGGATTGTTGGTTAAAGGTGTAAGTAACTGTTTTGTAAATAACGCAATCGTCGGCAAACATCCGAATATGGCAATCTAATTTCTGAGGTAGGTCGTTACCACGCGCTGTAGGCTGTATGTGCGAGTGAAAGCTTGCGATGGTGAGCCGGCGACTACTGCTCAATCTCACGCGCGCAATGGACGAAAGTGGGGAGGAAGCGCGCTTAAAGTCCCTTAAACTTCGTAAAGTAGTGCCACGCTTTGAAGAACGCCGCCTCCTCCTCCAGCGCTCTGGCCGAAGCCGACGCCGCGTCGCTATTCGCCTAATGGCATCACGTGGCCCCTTGCACCGGCTTCGTTTGTTTCCAGTCGCGCTTCAGTGCCATCTTTGCTCGAGAAGCGGCGCTTGTTGGCGGCATTCCTTGCGTTCCTATTCTGTGTTGTTTTGATCTTGTGAACGCCTTGAAGGATGTTTTGTTGCAAGTGCGACGTCGCTTCACGTCATTTTCTGTTACCATGACCTGCTGCGCGTTTGGATGCCAATACAGTTTTAGCAAAGGCAAGAATATGTTCGCGATACCGTCCGGTAAGCGCAACGCGTTAAGAAGAAAGACATGGCTTCACCGAATCGGGAGGAAGAACTTCCGACCAACTTCCTCCGCGCGACTATGTGATGTAAGTTGTGGCTCTCTCGGAGTATTGTATGTGCCAGGCTTGCGTATTATGCTGCGGGCAATAACGTAGTAGATATTGCACAGTTCACTGTGCATGTTGTCATTTGTACGCACGCTTTAACGTGATTTTTACGCAACGTCTGCTTTGCTTATATGCGCACTACGTGGTCGTGTTAGTCATATTCGGTGCGCTTAATCGTTTTGAACGCCAACCGGCTTGAGTTCGCGGGCACGCGAGGTTGCGTACTATAACGTGATTACGAAATTTTGAAGATTCAGCGCAGTCCTTTTGATAAAATTTCAGTGTCGATCATGAAAGCGCCTCAGGGGAGCAACTCTCTGCCTTTTGTGGTTACTTACTAGCCTTCTTTAGATAGACTAGCTTTGTTTGCCACATTTGTTCGTGTTCCTCGTTGGCGGTCGCCCGGTGGATTTGCGATACAGAGGCACCGATGTAAAGCGTGCGTGCTCTCCCGAAACCGTGTTACGCGGTGCGTTCGTCGTCGAGCGACTGCATCATAGGTAATTGAGACATATGTGCTAATTCGCGTGAGCTTTACAGTGTGCGAAGCTTCAGATGCGGCGGTGGGGCACTCGCAAAGAAAACGTGCGGTCGCCCGCCCGTTCCCTGGCTGGTTTAGTCGTCGTTCGCGCTTAGTCGTTTGCTCGTTCGTTCGCACGCTCGTTTAGTCGTTTGCTCGCTCGTTTAGTTCGCGCGCTCATATACTAGTTCGCTTGCTCGTCTATGCCACTATTAGTTTCTACAGTCATTATGCCTAATTGAGACGCGCTTGCTGTAGGACTCTTAGGCTGGTGCGTTTATTTACGCAATTAGACAATAAACGGTGCACACGGACTTGTGACTGCAAAGGCAAATCTGTAATGTATCTATGTGAAAATAAACTGTTAACTTGCAACTCGAACGCCGTTTCATATCATTTTAACCTATGGATAAAACTTCATTTCACTTGCCGCAATTTCGGCCGCGTCATGGCGGGGGGATTCTTTGCGCGATCATGACTTCACTAATAAAGTCATGTCTCGCAAATGTACTTCGAAGGGAGTGCGACCGTCCTGAATGCATGCACCTCAGTGCAACTCGGTTCGCGACAAGTACGTCACTTAGTAAACGGACGAACCAAGGCACGATGAAGTGTTATTCGTGATAAGTCATTAACCTGAAAAAATTACTGAAGGCCACAGTGGTCTTGTTTGAGATTGAGTCAAGTATTGTTATCGCGCTCCCGCTTCGCGCACAAATGCTAAAAACTCATTTTATTTTCTTGTGTACGCACAGTCCCGACTCGATGATCGGCCGCGGTATTTCTGTCGGCGTTGAGACACGAGAAACATAATAGCACCAGCGCCCACCTCCGAGTTTTTGCGCGCGCTTAGATTGGCAAGCACGCACGTTGGCGGCACTGTAGCTTGTAATACACTTTCGAACCTCCAGAGCAATGATCTCCGTCAGCCTTTGTACGTCATAGCTCATACGCGCCGCGAATTCACATGGTAAGGGCGGCGCGGATTCTTTAGGCTGAGGGCTTGCTGGAAGCCAAGAGGTTGTCATTCGATGGTAAACGTGTTATTTACAACCACTCGCAACAAGATCTTGCGACACGCCCTTGACAAATGTTGCGTACTTAATTGTAGGGCACGCGATACATTCGCAGTCGTCAACGCACAGCGTTAACACTACTTCAGATACTTTTTTAAGAAATAGTTATCAAAAAATGAAACAAAAGCTGCCGTTACAGAAGTTGTACAAGCATCCTACTAGAAATTCTATGCTGTACACGAAGTTACGCGGTGCTGGAAAGCAAACGTGAACGCCTAAAGAGCACTGCCTTGCTATGAGTGCATTCACTCTGCGAAAGGTCGTCTGCTGCGCTCGAGCGTCGTAGGCGGCGCCGTGGTCGAGGAGGGAGCGTGAAAGAGAGGAGAAACGAGGAGGAGTGAAGGCGGAGGAGGAGAGTGGCACTACTTTACGAAGTTTTAGGGGCTTTAAGCGCGCTGCCTTCCCTCGCGCACAGTGCCCCGCGAGGATGGTAAGGAGGAGAGGCGCGTTCTACCGCCGCGCATACGGAAAACATATCGCGTAGGCGCCGGGGGGTCAAAGCTGCGCGCCTATTGGCTCTCGCCACAGGCCACTTCCGCTAGCATGGCGGCACCCAGGGACGTGGCCTCCGACGTTTCCTCTGAGATTAATGTTTCTTTACGCTCAGACGCTTGGCTGCCGCCGCGCTGAACGCGATGCAGCAGTGGGAACTGACGCCCATTTGGTGAAAGGAGCACGCATCACTTGCATTGTGGTGTATCCGATGCATGTGAAGCAACTTGAAACGCTTCAGGAAGCGCGTGTGCAACGTTGCGCAAGGGTTGTGTGCAGTCCTTTGACGCAGTTTCAGAGTTTATACGCATTTCATTAAGGTTAATGGGCTTTAAAAAGCTTCCCCACAATATTTATAGGTACTCCGGTGAAATTGTATGGCAACCGAAAGAAAAATAATACCGGCAGACAGAGGCCTCAAGTGCGCACCTAAGATAGTAATAAAGACTACAACCATGGCTCAGTTGTCTTTCCATTTTTTATAATAAGATGCTGCTTACACTTCATACGCGCGCAAATTCTCACTTTGCTTCACTGCAGGAGACTGTGTGCTTCAGCGTGGAGGCCCCAGGTTAGCACCTGAGATTACTATAAAGGCTAGACCGTGGCCTAGTGCAGTTTCCCAATTTATAAGAAAGACTTCCTTAAAATGAATATGCGCGCAGATTCTCACTGCAACACACAGAATGGTTTGCCGCATTACCAATATGTCGGGCGCTGAAGCCATCATAAATTACCGTTTTCGTTTTTCTTTTTTCATAACTGAAGAATCTCAGCAAGCTCGGTGTTTTAGAATCTCCCCCTTGGTCTAGGCTTTATTCCGATAAGAGGCGAGACAATTGCGTGTTCGCCACGCGCTTTTACTTCACGCATTGCAGGTATAAGAAAATCATATCCCACGAACAATCGGACGTCAGAGCTAAGCCGCACGCGCGGCAGCAGGAAAGTGCTTATGGAGTGAAGCAGGCTTTGAAGGCTCATGGACGCACACCCGCAAATATATGCGCGCTTCTCTTATTGCGTGGCATGTACTCAGTCACTCTGTGCGGCATCGAATTATTTTGGACAATTGCGCACTCCGCGTAACTATGCGGCGTTATTACCTGATCGTACTAACGTTCTCGGAAATGTGCAATTTGAACTGCAACAAAGACTTACAGTGTCTTCGTTACCCCTGTGGCCTCAGCACATGGCTTTATGATCATCCCGCCGTCTACTTCCTTTCCGCTGGCGCGTGGCCGCTTTACGCATGAATACTTCTTCAGCGTCGTTGAAAACGGAGCGACGCGGCTTTCGGCAGCGAGGCGTAGTGTTGTCAAAGGCCTGCACACAACCCTTGCGCAACGTTCCACTGGAGCTTCTTGAAGCATGTCAAGTTGCTTCACGTGCCTCGGATACACCACAATGCAAGTGATGCGGGCTCCTATCACCAAATGGGCGTCAGTGCCCACCGCTGCATCGCGTTCACCGCAGCGGCAGCCCTGCGTCGGAGCGCAAAGAAACTTAAATCTCGGGGGCAACGCCGGAGGCCGCGTCCCTGCGTGCCGCCATGCTAGCGGAAGTGGCTGGGGCGAGAGCCAGTAGGCGAGCAGGTCTGACCCTTCGGCGCCTACGGGATAGGTTTTCCGTATACGCGGCCCGGCCAGGCCGCTGTATCTAGAAAATCATCTGTGATGGGTTACGAGTCCGCACTGCACTGTATTTTCGCGACTTCATTCGCGTTAATGCGAGCCGCAGCACGAAAGTCAATCCGCTCACTGCTGCCGCCGCGTTTTCTTACTGCAGCGTTTTGGCAGCAAGTTTCCGCGGACATCGATTGAGATTCTTTAATGTTTGCTTGAACGCGCCGCGTGCCACTATGGTTGTTAATTTTGTTAGTATGCCTATGTTTACAAGTTTATAGAGCCTATAAAACTACTATCATTATTTTGTACAGCTGTCCACAAGTGTGCTATCGCGATAGATGCTTCGCCTTTCGGGCAAACTGCGGAACTTTTAGTGTGCTTCATTCTACCGTAATCAAGAAGGAAAACATGGCTTTGCACAAATGTTCTCTAACGAACGCTTGTGCCTGATTCTCGGGGGCTCCTTCACACTCGCTGGCATGAACGCTTAGGCGCATGGGCCACAGATGAGTAAATTATTCTGCTTAAATGCACAAAATACTTAGCCTATACTCCCTCTGGTCACCCTTGCACGCCTGTGGGCATGCGTTGTAGCCACATCACCATCTCTCCGTTGGTATCGGTGCTCGCTCTTCTGGAGCCCTGATTGGTTTTAAGTAAATGGTGCTGCTGGTCCTGATCCTTCTAAAGCTGTTGCTATTCATTCACTTACTTAATGAGTTGGTGGAAATTGCTGCGGTTTTCGCCTACCCTGGAATTTTGCAGTCGAACTCTATCGTACATCATGTCTGTCGACGCTCGTCATACACCGCTGTCTCGGTCAGCCATTGTTTGCGCGGGTGCCCTCCGTCAGCGAGATCCTGTATCTTCTGCTTCACGGTTGAACGACGTCCAAGGCTGGCTGTCATCCTATGAGAGCGCTATCACCCATCACGAATGGGATGAAATCATGAAACCATGAAGCTCCATCACGTATTCTTATATTTAATGGGTGCAGCCAATGTATGGTTTAAAAACCACGAAGTTGACCTTCGGACGTGGGCCCGACTTAAGCCGAATTTCAAATAAGTTTTCGGCCGACCTATCATGCTACAGCTTTGTGGAGAACAACGCCTATGAGTGCGGTCCCAGCAAACTGATGAAACGTTAGTCGAGCCATATAGATGACATTGTCGACCTCGCTAAGCACGTCAACTCGGCAATGACGGCGGCGCAGAAGGTGCGCCACAACAGAAAAGCAATTTCGGACGATTCAATTTATATTCTTCTCTCTAAGAACCCTCGCACTGTCCTTCCTGTCATACAGCTTTGTCAAAGCTTTGACGGACTCCGCAGGCAGCATCATCTCACGCGTCGCCCGACTGTTTCAGACGAAGCCATATTGTGCGTCGCACTGCTCCGCACCTTGACACATTGTTCTCCCAGATAAAAGAGTTCATCCACGCGGAGGTCGCTCGGCAACTTTCGCTACTATCCTTTGCCAGGCAACCACCTTCGGCATGTTATAAAACAGCAAATTTTCCAAGCTCAGTGTCCTCCCTGCAAGTTTCCGCCGGCGCCTATACCCGTTGCCTATGGCGAGGTAAATGCGCCCTTCACCTACGCCGGAATTGTCGCGCAGCAACCACTCAAGACTTTCGCGCCGTTGCCGAGAGCTGGACCCTTGCATCCAGCCTCTCGCTTCACTCAGCCGAGGTACCCACCAAACATTGGACAATGGTGCACACCCAACAGTCAACCAATTTGTTTTTAGAGTGGTTCACCTGGTCATGTCGCACGATACTGCCGTAGCAGCATGACGCTCTATCGGCAGAGCTTCCAGTCTAGCCCATACGTTTCACCGTAACCGTTGTCCTCTGCGACGCGGCATTGTGACCCGACATACTCGTACTTAGACCACTGACCACTTGGTGACCGCGCCGCTCACAGTTACCTCGATGCCACTCGCTTTCGCCGATGTGTTGTCATCCCCCTAAGCCCGAACAGGAAAACTAATTCGTGCAGTTGCCGAAGCAAGAGTTCCGTCGTCGACAAAAAACCAAGGCCCCTCTCCTATGAATGTCATCGACGTACACGTGGACGGCGTCACTGCACCGGCCCTCGTCGCCACAGGTGCAGCGGTTTCTGTCATTTTTGCCAGGCTTTGCCCCTTGCTAAAAAAACAACGATATCAAGGACACCTAACCACTTTTTATGAGTGTGAATACGAAATAATTAATGTGCAATTGAATGCCACTGAGCATTCCGTCGAGTTCTAAGCTCTTCGCGGGCAAGTGAGCACCGCTGCGACGCTTGGCCCGTTTTGATATACCCTTCCCGAGGCACAGTTCTAACGCTGGCGAGAGCTTGCGCGGACAAGGAACACCGCGGATAACACAGGCTTGCGAGAGCAAGGATGACGTGATGTCGCGGCGATGCCCTCTTCCCTCAGGCAATACCTGGCCCGCTCAGACGGCCGCAGGTACTCCCTTTCGCCCGTTCTGTTCTGTCGAAGCGTGCTCGTGAAGTGGCGTCGCAGCCAATGGCTTTTTAGGTTTCGTTTTGCTGCTACAGACTATATACACCGGGTTTTTCTCTCAATGCACCATTTGACGCTTTCGCAACAAAAGTTGCGAGACTATTGAGAAATGTTTCACTTCTCACTGCCAGCACAGACTTTACCACATCTGCGGCTGCATGCAATTCCCGTGTTGTCATTGATGGCCTACTCTGCGTCGTTGATTTTCTATTGCTGTGTCCTTGTTCCCACGACTTTATTTATGTTCCTACGACTTTATAGGCTGGGACCTCTTTTGTACTAATGACGCCTTCATCGTTGTTTCTGCGCTTAAGTGAAATGTGCTGCACTTTGCAATGCCCCGTTTGTTGATGCTCACGAAAGCGGTGATAAGGTATTCGTTAAAGAAGCCATCGTCATTTTGCAATATTTCTCTGCCCTTGCCGCGATGTCCTGCAACATTGTTGCTGATGTAGACGCCCTTTTTGTACCTCATTCCATGATTATTCGCCGCACAGGCCTTCTGCTGCCTTTCGCTTTCTTAGAGGTTCGCCATGGCGTCATCAAACTACTCGCCCACCGCCCCCCCCCCCAACCAGTTGCCATATCACCGCACATTACTTTGTGGAGAATACGTTCTCAGTGTAGACCCTTGTACCATCACTGACATGCAAACATGTTGCGTCACCATTGAAATAGACGCGCTGATCTGTTTTCCTGTCCAAGAGCTGGCGTCTCTCGATGTAATCAATCACTCTATCGCCAACACCGTCACTCCCTTCCTGACGTAACCAGTTTCTACTTCTCCAAGGCAAGTTTCGCCCTTCTGTGGACTTCCAACATGTTACTGTGGTTCGAACGTCAACCGTGTTACTCTGCATCGACATCGGCACGATTCCGCCGCTGCGACAGAAGCCATATCGTGTGTAAGCATCGTAGCGCTGTTTTTTTGATGACTAAGTATCGTCGAAAAAATATATATTCAAGCGTGGCATCGTGCAATCTTCCAGAAGCCCTAATTCTCGTTAAGAAGAGGCATTGATTCAATTCTATGTCGATTGCCCTCTACTTAACAAGATAACTCACGAAGGTTTACGAACATGTTTACCCTCTACCGAGAATTGATGATACCCTTGACAGCCTTAAAGGTGCCGAGTTCTTCCCTTCTGTCGACTTACGTAGCGGTTATTGGCTAGTCCCCATACAGCCACACGACCAACGTAAAACTGCCTTTGTCCCACCAGACGGCTTATGTGAATGTCGAGTCATGCCATTCGTGTTTTGCAACGCCCCTGCAACTTTCGAGCGCATGATGGACAAGGTCCTGCATGACCTCAAGTGGCAAACGTGCCAGCGTTCCCTAGATGATGTTATCTATTCACCAACTCTTGCACCCGCCTGTGCTGACTGGAGCAAGTTTTGGAATGTCTTGCTGGCTCTGGCCTTCAGCTCAGCCTGAAGAAATGCCACTTTGGCACCAGACAGCTCACCTTCCTTGGGCATGTGGTATTCAAAGACGGTATTCCTGACGTCCCCAAGCTCCGTGCAGTCACTGAATTTTCAACCCTTTCTTCCTTGAAAGAACTACACATCTTCATTTGCTTTTGTTCATACTTCCGCCGCTTCAGCCGGAATTTTGCTTTCGTCACATCACCCGTGATCTGGCCTTTAGTGAGCGATTCGAACAAATTAAGTTGGTCATCAGCTTGTACCGATGCCTTCAAGGATTTGCGTCTTCTCCTCAGCACACCGCCAATGTTTCGCCACTTTGACCCTACCGCTCGGACACACCGACGCCAGCGGTGTATGACTTGGCGCTGTGTTCGCCCAGTGCAAATCTGGATTCGTTGAGTATTTCTTACAAAACCGGACTCTCACCACAACCGATTAAATATTCTGTCACAAGGAAGGAAAAGTTGACAATAATCTGGGCGCTTGGTAAATTTAGACCGTACCTCTATGGCCGCTTTTTCGATGAAGTGGACAAGACGCATAAACAGTAATGTTACTTTACCGAGCGTACGCGTAGAGAAAGAGTTATTCAAGTTATTATACAGAATCATAATCAAAGGTTCGGCGAAAGTTCGTCTGGTCAGGCATGAAATTTAGATAATCATGGTCACTGACTAAGTCTCATGAAATATTCGACGTTTCGGAACCACGTATGGTTGTTCACTCATTTGGACAGGAATATTGGACAATTACCGTGACAGGAAATTCTCCCATTTGCCTGTCCAAATTAGTGAACAAGGAACAAGTACGCGTTTCCGAAACATCGGATATTTCATCAGACTTGGTCAGTGACTCTGATTATCTTCTCCTTAATATACAGAACGTATTATTACGAAGGGTCATTCTTGCGCATGCTTCCTGTTCCCGTTTAATAAAAATATACATTATTTTGCAGTTTCTGTGCTGTGTGCCATAGTTACTAAGATAAACAGCATTGCTAAGAACATATGCATGGCTTGCATTAGATCCCAGATTCGTCTAGTTTATTTAGTTCCTCACAAAAATAGTTGTCACGGCGTCTTCGCGTTTTAGCGTGCCACAGTAGCATAAAAAAGCTCCGCACAGTCTATCAGAATAACATTTCGACTGCCAGTTAGGTATGAGGTGTGTTCGCTACGCTCCTTTCCTGCTAAAACGATCAAAACGTTATAAAACCTTAACATAAACAAATAACATGTCTAAAAACCTAACTATTTGAAAAATTATGGGCCACTGTGTCCACAATAAGGACCAATTGCATATAGCCCAGGTTCATTTTTGGTAAGGTTATACCTGTTTTCGGAAAATAAAAATAATTTTGAAGTGAGCCATCGAAATTTCGTTAAAACTCTGTTTCTTTAATAAAATAACATTTCAAGCAACTTATAATGCGCCACTAATCGACACTAATGGTATTTGCGATGTACTTCTGCGCTTTGAATTTTGCAGACGTACAGGGTATTGCGTCTATGGGAGAAAATCTATCGAGATGAGACCAGCTGACGGAAGAGGCAGACATATTTTGTCAGATAATCTGGGTTCCGTAGCACGCGCACAATTGTATGCAAACGGTACACGATGATAACAATAGACAAATAGTTTAAATCGGTCACTAATTACCTTAAGTTATTCTATAAAAAGAATAAAAAGAGCACGTGGAATACGATTCCTTCCAAATTGGGTGAAGTTAATAGTATCTTATATTAAAAAGCAGTGAGGATTTGGCAAACACCAGTTTAGATAGCGTGAAAAATGCTTGAAATACACATTGCCTTTAAACCTTTATTACACCGTGTTGCATTTACGCAACAATCTGATAAGCGGCCTTAAAAACAGAAACAAAGTTCGTTTTGAGCCGCCTGTACCCGTTGCATTTCCTCAACATTTGTATAAAAAACGCGCAGCTTGTGCTGCCATCTGTGCTCATCCTTCGCATCTTCTACCAAAATAAACGTGGTGGAGGCTGCGCCCCTGCGGCCAGTGATACAGGTAAGTTTTGCCAGCTGTAAATATATTCGACAAGGCTCAAAAAAATTCTTACGCTAAGCTCCACATCCTCCTGACTCTGTACATTAAAAGAACAGTGTTATCTCAGAATAGATTGCTCTTGGCGACGGAACGCTCCTATGTTGCGCAAATGCAACAATGTGTACATGGTTTATTTTCTTCGGAAAATTGAAATGTAGCCAAAAGATTTTATGGCCGAGGAATCGCTCCAGATAGTGAAGGCAGCTACCTTCCCAGGAGTGCCGACAACCACGAGTGTAAGTCCGATTCGATTCAGTATGCGTGCAAGATGTCTTCTGCTCTAATTTCCTTTATTTTTCAAAAGGATGTGGTGCATCCGCATGCTGCCGTGTTGCGTCGCCACAGGCACAGCCTTACGTCTGTGCTCCTATGGTTTCATTTTTACAATACCACGAAAACAGTGCATTGTTTCCTGGCTGCACGGGAATTCGCTTGACGTACTGCACGAAGTGCGGGAACCACCTGTGTTTCAGAAGCAAGTACAATTGCTTCTTTTCGTTCCCCATTAAATCATAATTGCATTAATGACTGTCACGTGCAAATAAACATCTGAGTATGAATCGCACTAAGTTTATCTTTCGCCTTCTGCTTCTTCTTTATTTGCACGTTGTTGCAAATGCGCAACATACCCTTTTTTTGCGAATTCAAACTACAGAAATTCGCTAAATTTAGTTTCTATGGGAGTTCAGCTACTGTTATGCTTCCCTACAATTCAATGAATAATTTTTTCAGGAAACAAGATATTGTGCAGTAAAGCTTTAATAATGCGGTGTGTAAAAAAATATTCTCCATGCATGATTTTCTGAAAGTTACCTTCGCGGCAACGAACCACTGGACAAACGAAACTTCGAGAATTCCACTGCAGTAATCTATTATTGCACCGCTGTAAATGGACTGCATTCCAGAGGGTGTGCGGCACTTTCATTGTTATGCTATGTAGATACAACACTCATTTACTTGCTCTTTTTGTGTTCTCGTTCCTTCCCAGGTACTCGTTGTACCCGGAGACATATCAGTCGATGAGGATGCCGCCGCTGTAGTGGAGAAAACCGTGAGGCACTTCGGAAAACTTGATATTCTAGTGAGTGCGATGTACAATCTCTGGCGCCTGCTTGCATGTGTATTTTAACAAATAATAGTTGGAACTATAGTACTTGGTTAAGGGTAACGATAGGGAATGTTTGCTGATATTATATTTCACGTCTTTGTCAAAAAATGTCGCTGTCTTTCAAGAAAGATGTTACGTAGTAAGAGGCGTGGTAACGTATGTGTACTGGTGTATTTACAAGTGTATTCGCATATAGCACTGTCCAGAACGAGCAGCCCGCGCTGGGATATATCGTTGTCGACCTCGTCTCATTTTTCAAAGATGAACAAACCTGCTCTTAGGCAATGGGAATAACTTCTCCGTACGAGTGTTTCCGGAACTTGTTTCGTTATTCTCAATGTTCATTGTGAATCAGGAAACAATTTCGCCAACCATTCGTAAGAGTGACTGTGTTACACGCTGTATATCGGATTCTTGCTTTAGGTTTGATAACGTTGTATATTTCAACCAGCGAGAAAGCTTTTTACGCCTGCGTTCTTTTGCACTCCGCCACCGTCAGAACGCGGCCACCGCCACTACCACTCAAATCCGCCACCTTGTTGTCAGCAGAAGGACTCGTGAGTCACTGAGCCAATTATGTACCAAACTTAGTATTCATTGAATCAAGCTTAAACGTGGCAGATATTTCCTAGTTGGACATATCGCTAGTGAACCGCGTGCCTTCCCTAGAACTACTGAATCCGCGTCTCACATACAATCAGATTGCGCAAGGTTCAGTTAGAACATAGCACAGATAGAACCATCGATAACGTTAGAGAAATTACCGATACATACAGACGCGTCTTGCGCCAAGTAATAACGCTTAACATCTTGCAGCCAGTCAAAAGCAGTCAACGGAGAAAGATAAACACGTAGACGTGTCAATGCTTCGCTCTTACCAAGCATAGTTCGGATGCTCCAAACACAGGACCAAAAATTAAAGCATACGCAGTAAAGCAAAAACGTCGCAGAGTACGTTATTTCTGGTACAAAGGCTTAAGGTGCACAGTATGGACTACTTCAGATTGTGCGCGACGCCGCAGAGATTGCGTAATGCCGTCAAGGACGACCTCACAGCCCAGTGCGCCAAAATGTCAGTTGATCTTGGAGGGTCCGAAATAACGCCGAAAGGTTTTTCATTATTCTTCGTCGGCGAATCGGGGTACAAACGCAAACACAGTCTCAGGGTATTCCATGTACTGTCGTCGAAAATTATAGTGTCGGCTGTCCTTCCTTTGCTGGTTCTTGATAAGCAGATGGATGAGTTGTGCTTCTTGGGCGTGCTGCTCAAACGCGGCGACACCGAGGTTTTCTTCGTCAGTGACCTGTGGAAGCGTGGCATCGAGAATCGTCCTCAGGTTCCTCCCATACACCAGCTTTACACCATACACCCCGGGCACGTCCTGTGCTACCGGGGCTTAGCGGAGAGAAAAAAACTAGGAGTCGGATTCCTGATTAATAAGAATATAGCTGGTAACATACAGGAATTCTATAGCATTAACGAGAGGGTGGCAGGTCTTGTTGTGAAACTTAATAAGAGGTACAAAATGAAGATTGTACAGGTCTACGCCCCTACATCCAGTCATGATGACCAGGAAGTCGAAAGCTTCTATGAAGACGTGGAATCGGCGATGGGCAGAGTGAAAACTAAATACACTATACTGATGGGCGACTTTAATGCCAAGGTAGGCAAGAAGCAGGCTGGAGACAAGGCAGTGGGTGAATATGGCATAGGCACTAGGAATAGCAGGGGAGAGCTATTAGTAGAGTTTGCGGAACAGAATAATATGAGGATAATGAATACCTTCTTCCGCAAGCGGGATAGCCGAAAGTGGACGTGGAGGAGCCCGAACGGCGAGACTAGAAATGAAATAGACTTCATACTCTGCGCTAACCCTGGCATCATACAAGATGTGGACGTGCTCGGCAAGGTGCGCTGCAGTGACCACAGGATGGTAAGAACTCGAATTAGCCTACACCTGAGGAGGGAACGGAAGAAACTGGTACATAAGAAGCCGATCAATGAGTTAGCGGTAAGAGGGAAAATAGAGGAATTCCAGATCAAGCTACAGAACAGGTATTCAGCTTTAACTCAGGAAGAGGACCTTAGTGTTGATGCAATAAACGACAATCTTGTGGGCATCATTAAGGAGTGTGCAATGGAAGTCGGTGGTAACTCCGTTAGGCAGGATACCAGCAAACTATCGCAGGAGACGAAAGATCTGATCAAGAAACGCCAATGTATGAAAGCATCTAACCCTACAGCTAGAATAGAACTTTCAGAACTTTCGAAGTTAATCAACAAGCGTAAGACAGCTGACATAAGGAAGTATAATATGGATAGAATTGAACATGCTCTCAGGAACGGAGGAAGCCTAAAAACAGTGAAGAAGAAACTAGGAATTGGCAAGAATCAGATGTATGCGTTAAGAGACAAAGCCGGCAATATCATTACTAATATGGATGAGATAGTTCAAGTGGCTGAGGAGTTCTATAGAGATTTATACAGTACCAGTGGCATCCGCGACGATAATGGAAGAGAAAATAGTCTAGAGGAATTCGAAATCCCGAAGGTAACGCCGGAAGAAGTAAAGAAAGCCTTAGGACATATGCAAAGGGGGAAGGCAGCTGGGGAGGATCAGGTAACAGCAGATTTGTTGAAGGATGGTGGACAGATTGTTCTAGAGAAACTGGCCACCCTGTATACGCAATGCCTCATGACCTCGAGCGTACCGGAATCTTGGAAGAACGCTAACATAATCCTAATCCATAAGAAAGGGGACGCCAAAGACTTGAAAAATTATAGACCGATCAGCTTACTGTCCGTTGCCTACAAAGTATTTACTAAGGTAATTGCAAATAGAATCAGGAACACCTTAGACTTCTGTCAACCAAAGGACCAGGCAGGATTCCATAAAGGCTACTCAACAATAGACCATATTCACACTATCAATCAAGTGATGGAGAAATGTGCAGAATATAACCAACCCTTATATATAGCTTTCATTGATTACGAGAAAGCGTTTGATTCAGTCGAAACCTCAGCAGTCATGGAGGCATTACGGAATCAGGGTGTAGATGAGCCATATGTAAAAATACTGGAAGATATCTATAGCGGCTCCACAGCCACCGTAGTCCTCCATAAAGCAAGCAACAAAATCCCAATAAAGAAAGGCGTCAGGCAGGGAGATACGATCTCTCCAACGCTATTTACAGCGTGTGTACAGGAGGTATTCAGAGACCTGGATTGGGAAGAATTGGGGATAAAAGTTAATGGAGAATACCTTAGTAACTTGAGATTCGCTGATGATATTGCCTTGCTTAGTAACTCAGGGGACCAATTGCAATGCATGCTCACTGACCTGGAGAGGCAAAGCAGAAGAGTGGGTCTAAAAATTAATCTGCAGAAAACTAAAGTAATGCTTAACAGTCTCGGGAGAGAACAGCAATTTACAATAGGCAGCGAGGCACTGGAAGTCGTAAGGGAATACATCTACTTAGGGCAGGTAGTGACGGCGGATCCGGATCATGAGACGGAAATAATCAGAAGAATAAGAATGGGCTGGGGTGCGTTTGGCAGGCATTCCCAAATCATGAACAGCAGGTTGCCATTATCCCTCAAGAGAAAAGTATATAATAGCTGTGTCTTACCAGTACTCACCTACGGGGCAGAAACCTGGAGGCTTACTAAAAGGGTTCTACTCAAATTGAGGACGACACAACGAGCTATGGAAAGAAGAATGATAGGTGTAACGTTAAGGGATAAGAAAAGAGCAGATTGGGTGAGGGAACAAACGCGAGTTAATGACATCTTAGTTGAAATCAAGAAAAAGAAATGGGCATGGGCAGGGCATGTAATGAGGAGGGAAGATAACCGATGGTCATTAAGGGTTACGGACTGGATCCCAAGGGAAGGGAAGCGTAGCAGGGGGCGGCAGAAAGTTAGGTGGGCGGATGAGATTAAGAAGTTTGCAGGGACGGCATGGCCACAATTAGTACATAACCGGGGTTGTTGGAGAAGTATGGAAGAGGCCTTTGCCCTGCAGTGGGCGTAACCAGGCTGATGATGATGATGGTGATGATGACCAGCTTTAACGGCGGCATCGGCGTTGTTTTTTGCACTGCCGTGTTGTATACGAAAGCTACGTACGGAATGACAGCGTCCCACGGTCTTCTGCTCGAGGTCGGCGTACTTCGCTGACATGTCGCGGGCGATTTGTTTAGGCGTTCCGTTAGACAAGTCATGTGCGGGCGGTAGGCGGTTGCCGTGTAGTTACTTGTATGGCTATATTAAAGGACAGAGTGAGTAAATTCCGGTGTAAAGACCGCTGCTCTGTCAGTATAGTCAGGACCCCTGGCGCACCATAGCACAGCATGAAGGTCGCGAGAGTGAATTTAGCCACATTCACCCCACTACCTTTGGGCAGGGCTTTCGTTTCGGCGTAGCGAGTAACATAGTCGGTGGCAACGACGATCCATTAGTTTCTGGATTTTTACGTCAAAAAGAGAACCAGCAAATCCATCCCGATGTGGTGAAGTGGTTAGCAAGGAGGCTAGATCGGCTCTAACAATCCTGCTGGCATTGTGTGTGGCGTCTTGCACCGCTGGCAGTCTCGGCACGTCTTAACATAATGGCTGACGTCCGCGTTCATGAGTCGCCAGTAATATTCCACCTGAATTCTTGCGAGCGTACGGAAAAAACCGAAATGCCCTGCCTTGGGTCCTCAAGAAGGGCGTGGGGAAACCCTGGTGTTAGTACTGAAGGCATAACCAGTAGGTAGTTGGCAGTCTCCAACCAAAGCGAAGAAAATAAGTGTTTAAAGACCCTTGGGGGAAAGTCGGCCTCACCTTCGAAGAACTCTACAGGGCTTCTTAGCGCCGAGTCTACTCGCTGCTGTTCGACGAAGTTCTTCGCACTTATTGCCTCTAGGAAAGAGTCGTCATCGTGGTCATTTTGCGGGGCCCGGTAAATAGGAGCGCGGGAGTGGCAGTCAGCATCAGAGTGTTTTCGTCCGCACTCGTACGTATCATAGTGGTGTCGAATTCTTGCATTTGGGGGATGTTTCGTGCTAGGAGTGTTGAATGATTCTTTCTGAGATTGTTCGGTGTTTCTGGCTCCCGTAGGCCGAACGAGACGCGTCCGAATAGCAATAGCAAGATGGTTGCTGATGGATCGTCTTAGCTTGGATACGTTTGGCACGAGGCACCGACGGTGCCCTGTTTTATAACGTCTTCTCTATATTTGCGATTCCGTACGGCAGACTAAAAGATTTGAAAGGACGCGCACCGTAACGTCCCGCAAAGATGCTTACGTTTAACGTACGTATTACCACAAATGCTATTCTAGAATTGTCTAATATTTCTGAAGCGATGCAGGACGCTGACTTGATCTTAACCCTACGGCACACATTCCGCATGAAGCTTCCTAGACGAAGTGAATGCCGTCGGTAGTGCAAAGAAAAAATTTCCCTTAAAATGTATCTCTCAATTAATAAATTCCTCAAGGGACGCTTAAGCTTCGCCTTTAAAAATGGAACGCGATAACATTGAAAGATCCTTGAGTGATTCTCACGCTTCCCGGCAACTAGAGCGTATGTAACCATAATGTTTACCGCGAAGCGTTGGCCGCGAACGCTGCGCAAGAATGCAGGCTTTCTGGTAGAAACGCGGCCTCTTGCTTGGGCCGCGATGGTGGCGAGCGCGTTCTGGAGATATTGCGATGAACCAGGTGCGCCGCTCCGGGGCGCAGGAGATGCTCACGCGCAGGCGCGCGCAAATGGCGGTTGCCGTTGCCCGTCTATGAATGGGGAAGCGCTGGGAAAGGGGTTTCTTTGAGTTTTCGCATAAAATAATTATGTTTTCTCCTATAAACACCCGTGGTTGCTCAGTGGCTATGGTGTTGGGTTGCTGAGCACGAGGTCGCGGGATCAAATCCAGGCCACGGCGACCGCATTTCGATGGGGGCGAAACGAACCGTGTAATTAGATTTAAGTGCACGGTAAGGAACCCCAGGTGTCCGAAATTTCCGGAGTCTCCCACTACGGCGTGCCTCATAATCAGAAAGTGGTTTTGGCACGTAAAACCCCGTAATTTTTTTTTCTCTTATGGTAAAAATGCAACCCGACGCTATCATGTCTGTAGGTTGCGTGTAATTCGTACTTTACGATTTTTCTAGGCATTTCAGCTTGAAATTTTTAATTAGTTCAGTAGCTTCCTTGTGCCGCATGCAGGGCCTGTGAATGGTTGGCTCGAAAATTATTTTGCCGAAACGACAACCGACGTTGGCTGCAGGACGCGGGACGCAGATGCCGGATTTTTTGCGACACGGGGCCCTTAACGCCACTGCGTTAACATTGATCCACCACACATTCTCACGTATTTCGCGCGTTATGCCACACGAAATGTTTTTCGGTCTGTGAGACCGCCCAAGCAACAATCAATTCAATTATTCCTCCCTCCTAGAACTGTCGCGCAATATTATAGTCTTACTGACAATATTGTAACGAAAACCATTCTTATTTTTTCGGTTACACTATAATGAATTGTGCTTTGATGTACTTTTGTTTGTTTTGTTTAACTTATGTTCCACATGTTACCGCGTTATACAGTTCAATGACGCCCTATAACATAAAGCCATTCCAACAATTTCTATTTCAATTCTATAATCAGCCCTCCAAAATTCGCCAAAAAATTTTCAGAGCCGCCGCCACTTCCCCCGTCTTTCATGCTAAGAAAACCGCCATAGCTTCCATTTTATTTGACTTGTACACGTTAATTATGTATGATTAGACCTAGCGAAATAAAAATCATTGTTTCTGATTTGACACCTTGTCGCAGTTAGCCCTCTTCTATTTGTCAAAAGATTTCGGGTTGCGCCCTTTAGCCCACTTGTCACACAACGTCGCGCGTTAAAGGTTCATTGCTAGGCCCAACAAAACTGCATTTTATTCTGAATAGCCGGAGACTGCCCCGCTCCGAGAGGAATAGAAGATGGCTGTCCACCGATCGCTTATGCACTCGCTGGGGCTGCTGGAGAGCGTGGATTTATTTTTGTGTAATAAACATACTTTCGTGGCAGTATAGGTTATTGAGCCCTTTCGGCACGTATGCGCCATCATTCAGTCAAGTCTTCTTTGTTGAGGGCCCGCTTTAGCGACATTCTTAACCTTCCCTTGCACCCCCCGCGGTATACGACCGGCCACCGAAAGCTAAGTAAGGGAAAGCGGAGAAATCGCACAGGCTGGTACCACACTCCCCATCCGGTTACCTATTTCACTACGCTGGCTCGGCCCCATAAAAACCTTCTTCATCTGAGCGTGCTCCTCGCCGTTTGTCAGCCAGTTAGATATTAAAAAAAAGTAGCTGGCTCTCCCATAATACAAACTAGATGTAAGCATGAAATGGCAACCGGCAAAGCAGATTGGTTGGAAATGATCTTAGTCGCAATCTTAAAATGGATGTAGTGCATGTTCGCAACGGTACACGCCACCACACAACACCGCACCACACCGCATCACTCCGCACCGCGCACTAGGCATATGGACGCTGCCGAACTTGAAGAAAAAATGGTGGTGGAAGGCGCGATAACACAGCGCACTGCCCAGCTAGAGCAAGGAAATCGCCTCAAGGAGGCGTCATGCAGTGTAGTGCCATTTCTAGAGGCTACGAAAAACCGACACCGCGGAACTCACCAACTGCTGGCGTTCAAAGAGCACGGTGAACCGTGTCTGACTACCAAAAGATGACAATGAAGTGTATGGTGCCCTCTATATGCTTTTGAACGTCGCCTATTGCAAATTACAAATGAAACTTCAGCCCACTAAAGTTACAGAATTAGAGATATTGTGAACAAATATTACGAAGAACTGAGAAGCCATATTTTTTACCTTCTTGAAGGTCGCTGGCAACGGGAGCTAAAAGCGTTTCATGCTTAAAAAACCACTCAATGTAGGCAATGCTATTCGCTTTCAAACCAAGAAGCAGTGACCTCCTATAGCCCAGGAGAGCGCTCGATTAGGCTTTCCAAACAACGCTGCGGGTTAGCGTCCGATGCTTGCTTTCGCGGTTGTGTAAATCTGACTCATTGTGAGGTTCGTAACAGCGCAACACAATAGACGGACAAAAGGAAGGGAAAAACTACAACACGGCGCTGGTGTCAGTGCCGTGTTAGCATTGTGTCAGGGTCATGTTGTCGCTTTTACCTTCCTTTTGTCCGCATCTTGTGCTGCGCTGTTACGAACATTACAATGAACCTTAACCAAGTGGTCCAACCTTATGCAGTTTAATTCGACATCAGGAGGTTGGAATATAAAGACAGTGAAATATTTTACGCTCTAGGTTTCTAGTTAAAATATCTTGATTGCTAATTTTCAATTTTATTTTAATAACCTATATGTCATTGCAGACCTGTATATGTATTCCGCGCTTCGAAGTATGTATCCATCCTCCAAAGAGTTTGACAAGAAGATCGCTGTATTGATGAATAAATGAGCAGATAAATATTCTCTCCACCTATTGGGCGCAGGTAGACCAAACGTGTCCTGTCAACCTCGCTGCATTTCTTCCTTTCTATCTTTCACTCTCAAAAAAAAAGAAAGATGTGAAGCCCGCCGGTCTGAGACACTTCAGCGTCATCATTACTTAAGTAGACAAATAATTTTAACAACTAAGACCAAACTTAATAGCTTCCTAATTAGCTCGAACAAAGCAAGTAGTGACTAACGTGCAGCGCTAATTCTTGCCGGTCAATTTATGTGAGCGTACTGTCTTTTTTTCTTCAGGTAAACAACGCTGGATTAAGGGTGGAAGGATACACAGACACTGCAACGTTGGAGCAATTTGACAGTGCTTGGAATGTCAACCTTCGTGGTACGCTTTGTATGACTCGGAACGCTATTCCCCATTTGCGTCAAAGCAAAGGTGCGTAATCTATGACTCACCGTCACCCAACAGCTGCCGTGTTTTACAACTATATAAAAACTCCGGTCGTAATCTCGCCGTTGGTGTGACCGTGATTCTCCGGATCACACATGCACAAAGATATATATAATATCATAAGAAGCCAACAAACAAAGCCATCAAGGACAACACAGGGGAAACTACTTGTACACAATAAATGCAATGAAGAAATGATAAGTTAATGGTAAATGAAATTGGATGAAAAAGCAACTTACCGCCGGTGGGGAACGATCCCACGTCTTCGCATTACGCGTGCGATGCCCTACCGATTGAGCTACTGCGGCGCTGTTTTCCTATCCGCATTCCGCGGTATTTGTGTTTTACTACGAGAATTAACCCTGAGAGTATTAGCCTTGGGAGTATATAAATCTTGCAAATTACGCAAGCTATAATGCCGTTTTGTCTAGATAACTAAAGAAATCCCCAAAACGGACGTTTAAGAAGTGCGTTGCTGAAAAATTATATTTTAGCCACAGATGCACAGCGAAACTTCTGAACAATTGGGCATACGCATGCCTAGATATAGTATTTAGCGCCTCTATTTGTGCAATATGGCATAATAGTAGTCGCAGACAAACTTGATCCTGTCGATAGGTTAAACAAATGCATTCTAATGACACTGCGGCGACGCCCTGCTAGTATTAAGCCCGCCAGTTCTTTAAACAGTTCCTGTTCTCTCCCCGGGCTCAACCACATGCTTCTTCTTTTCTTGACCCGGACGGCTCATGCAATAAAAACATTCCGAGCTAGGTGGCGCAGACAATCACAGAGTTCTAATCGGTACAGATTTTGTATGGGCCTTCTTCTAACCATACCGTCTTGTTTCTTCAGCTTGCAGGAGCGCACATGACCGTCTGAAATCCTGAAAACCTCCATGACTTTTGCGACCTTCTATAGTTTTCGGGGTCATGTTTGACAATGCATGCTCACGACAGCGCCTTCCTTCACCTGAGTGGCCGCTCTCGTGGCTGCGAAATGAGCAGATCAGAGTTGCAGAAGATATTGCTTTCGTCATCGCTTCCAGAACTTGTCAAGGGGGTCAGGCAGGCGTGTCGACGCATGACATATGCTCGCCCCGAGTGGCCAGTTAAGTTCAACTGTGTCGTAGTGCACCAATAGTCCAATAATATATGAGTGGGCGCCAAAGGCCATGGTTCTGCTTTGTGTCTCAGCGAAAGAGAGATGCCTGGAGCTAATGACCGCTTCGTCCTCTGTCAGCATTGTCTCAGTTATTTCAAAGTTGAGCAAAGCTTGGCCGAGTGTCTTATAGTCATGAAGTAAAAAAGAAGCAGAGAAAAGGATAAAACAGGGGAGCAAGCGAGCAGGAGGTGCGAGAAAAGAAAAAGTGCGTGTGAGAAAGTAAGGAAGTGCACGAACAAAAACAACCGAATTTATGAAAGATGAAATATGGAATATTACCCGTGGAGCTACGTGGCCAACAGTGCGAAAGTCCACGTAGCAGGTGATAGCAGTCCAGCTACGCTCTGGGACAACGGAAAGGAGAAGGACCTGGAGGCCAGATGGGACAAATTGTGCGTGGAGGCGGTTTCAGTCGAGTGGAGGCTGGGCTTAAGCGGCCGCGGCTTCGACCCGTGAGCGCAGTGAGTACCCTGCCGGAGACCTTAGCTACAGGCTGACGGCGTCGTTTCTGAGAGCCTCTGCGACTACGATCCGCACGACCCACCATCCTGACTTTCTCACAATATAAATCGTGCACTGGAGGTCGGAGGCAGTGGCATCCTATCCACGCCGCACCGGCGGGCTAAAGACTTTTAGTCGGAAACAGCGACAATCAGGCTACGCGGCAATGTCAGCCGACTCAATGTAAATAATTTGAACTTTCCTACACATAGTGTGTAGACTTTAGTTACTAGTTTGAATAAATGCTGCTGTGCATAGTTTGTTGCTTACTAGAGTTTTATATTGCCTTTAAAGTACGTTTCGTTGGTGATAGAAATATTTTTCTTTCATGCTGAAGCCCAGCAAAGACTTTCATAACTCAAACGCACCTTCTGTCATGTTTACCACCATAAGATACTGACAAATTCGCAGCGAAAGCTTCACTGACCGGACCATGCCGCTCCTAACATCCTCCCCACCCATGGCGCATTCGGTAGAATAAGTTTCCATCAGATTTCGTTGTTGCAAAGAAGTCTCACAACTTTTCTTCCGAACATGTGAAAGAGCCGTTTAAGGTCTGCTGAGGTTTTTTGAAAGATCCGTGCATTGTCCGGATAGCGCTAGGGAGTCTTCTTCGGTTGACAAAACACCGCATACAGAATAGAAATGCCTCAAGTGTCTTGCTTCAAACGGGCTAAAAGGGAACTCGCGAAACTGCACAAATGAAAAGTGCAACATATCGCTGGAAATCTCCTCCTTGTGTCCATGCTAAGAGCGGGCGGGAGAAGCCCACGCCAGTAACTTCAAGAGGGTTTGTTGTCATTATCCGGATACTTGGTAAATGCATGGTTGGAGCACTTCCTGCGGTGGTAGCGAACCATTTGCACAGGTCGCACCTATGTATAACCATCCTGACAGTTATACGTGCTTGGCCAGTTGAGCACGACTCTCTCAGCTGGGTAAACGTGTCGCGCACTCCACTATGCAAGACCTGGTGATGAGCTCTGAGGGCTACCGCAGTTCAGTAAGAATAATTAGCTGGGAGTATTACTGGGTGCTTCACTCCTTGTGGTGAATTAATGAGGGACGACCTCGTGCCGACTCTGAGAACGTCGTCGATGTCTACGAATGGGCGGAGATGGGCGATAAGCGATGTGGGTTCCATTGGTCGTCCTCGTGCTATGCAGCTGAATTACGTAGAAAAGTCGTGCTTCAAGACATAGTTAATCCAGTAGTGTTCAGCACGAAGGAATTCTGTCGCCATTAGATGAGCAATTTTTTCTTTCTGTCTGCAACGGTCTGTAAATCTTAGCACCCATGCTGTGATCCTCCGCTAGCACTGAAGCTTCCTGAAGCGCTCAATTTCTATGATTGCACTGAAGCCTTTCGCTGCCGTTGCTGCATGAACTGCTGTTGCGTCACTTCTGATAGCGTCATCAACGTCCATCGAGGCTAACTGTTGTAAAGGGTACTTCTCCATTTCTACATTTAGCCAGTAAGGACCACGGCCCCATTTGCAGCTGGAAGTCCTTTTGTCAAGTGCTACACCACGCGTCAGCAGATCAAATGCATTTTCCGATGCAGTGTAGTATCTCCAACGGGATGGTTCTGTTGCGCGCATTGTTTCAGTGATGCAATCAGGCCCCAATTGCTTGCATATTGGGGTCTTTTTGAATTCACAATACAATAATAGAGGCGCTCCGCATGATGTACTGAAGACGAACGTTACCAAATGCGCGGTTCATGCAGGTCAGCAGTCCTGTGCCAACCAATGCACTCAAAGTGCCAAACCCGGTAGAGGCGCTATTGTAATAGGAGCCGCACGTAACTTGGCGATAAGCAACAGGGGTCGTTCAGGCACGTCCGTGACGGCGTAAATCGCATCTCCGCACGCAACCGGGCTGGCGTCACCGAAGACGTGCGACTTGCTGGATAGATTATCTCCTGCATCAAGAAAGCGAGGAACTATTATATGCTGAAGTGGCGGAAGCTGTTGGAGCTAGCCTTGCCATTCTTCACTAAGGTAGTCGCACATTGTCTCCACCAATCTCATTCCTCCTGCACACTGCTCTTGAAATAATATCCCTATGTCGATAATGTACGGGCAACGAGTCCAGGTGCATCGAATATTCTCGACGCCGTCTGTAAGATAACCCGTTTAGTGTCTAACTAGGCTTTCACGAATACAAGTGGGCTGTCTAAAGAAACACGAACATGTACTATTGCCAGGTTCCAAACTACGCAAAAACCTTCGACGAAGTTCTCAAGTAGTACTATTATTTCTTTTATTGTGCGATTCTATCTAGCCCTCCACGGGGAACATTAGGTTAGGTGAAATCATGGTCCATTTTTTCTAATAATTCCTGCCGCCTTCATAATTTCTCAACTGCCGTGGTTGCTTAGTGGCTATGGTTTTGGGCTGCTAAGCACGACGTCGTGGGATCGAATACCAGCCAACTCGGCCACATTTGTATGGGGGCAAAATGCGAAAACACGTATGAACATAGATTTAGGTGCACGTTAAAGAACTCATGGTCTTCCAAATTATTTTGGAGTCCCCCACTACAGCATGCATGAAAATGAATTCGCGGTTTGGGCATGTCAAACCCCATTTTTTATTTATTTATCATAAGCTCCTTCCCTTGACCAAGTTCTTGCGCCGCTTCTTCGATGTCGGCACCTATAACCAGGCCATCTAGGTAAGATGACTCTGCCAGTGAGTTCGCTCCTTGTGCCATGGCCCTAGGTGCTCGCTCCCCAATGGTAAAGGATGGTCGCTGCGAGCAGGAATGGGCCGCACGTAGCTGCAAAAGGGACACGTGTCATCCTTCATTCTTGAAGCTGAGTGTCCATTAGGTTGCCTTCGGCAAAACACGAGAAGATAACGGCGTCTATCTTGTGCTGCGGCATAGAAATCTAGAAGAGCGCCTTTTCTATATGGACGATTACCGCTATTACGTACTTCCTGAAGCGCAGAAGTACTTTTCCAAGGTTTTCATACAAGTTGCCTCCCTTTTCAAGGCACTCGTTGAGAGACCTGCATTCGTTGGCATGCAAGGTTGCGTCTAAAAGACGTACCGATGTACGTGGTGAATGCTTCATCTCGGGCGTCTTCTTTATGCGTCATGTAATATAGCTTGCTTTGATCTGAAAGAAGTTCAAAGTCCTTTTTGGCGATACCAGCTCGCACGTATTCCATTGTGGTGTCATCGTATATCGGCAGTAGCCCTTTTGACTTACTAGGCGGTTAAATAGTTTTTGAAGCCTTACGATAGCAACTTGTCTGTTGTCGGAAACCTCGAAGCTGTCCCTCGAAAGTAATGCCACTTCATATTGACGTGTGCACTTATTTATACTTTTTCCAGGGACTGAATTTTATCTGCTAAGTTAAAATTATTGCTCAATGCAACACGCGCCGACATGATTTGGAACTTTCTCGAATGCTATCGTTATTGCTTTCTGTTCTGTATACTCTCGCCGAACTTTATGTATTCATTTGTATGCGCGACATGGAATTATGTAATAGGTATAGATTTCTTATTTATAAATATGTATGCGCGACAAGGGGGTGGGGAGGAGAGTTATGGAAGGCAGGGGGCATCAGCGATTACGCTGGAACGTTCGACGACTCATATATAAAGCCGACGCACTTTGCTCCCAAATGAGATTTCAATGATCGCCAACTGTGCTCGCCGCTATTGTCGTGATACCTGTGTTACTTGCTTTCACGTTATTACCAATTTTGTCACTGCGTTCTTCACAGTCACCACAATGTGACATTGGGTGGAGGCGCTTTTTCCGTCCGCGTACCGAACGGGCTCGTCCAAGTGAGAGCCTAATCAAAAGAGTTAAGAGGGCGCCAACGCTGTCCCGGATCATCGAACTAGCCTCAGGCTGCACAATTTGCACCCGGAGCACGGGCTTCTAACCGGTACCACCATGAAGAGCATAGGAAACTCAACTGTCACCGTGACGGAATGAGCATCGCCTGCAATAATCACACTGCAAAAACACAGTGAGCCAACTATCTGCCGTGGAGTTTCATCCGACCCCGCAGTAAGCTGGCTGAAGACATTGTACAGAGTTTCAAACTTCAACGCCTGGATCTCTGAACACAAACTGCTCATTTGTACTTCTCCTTGGATGACACCGCCAAAGAATTGATTTGAGAAACGGTAGACCGTTCGTGGGACCTGTTTAGAAACAACCTCCTATAGACGTTTCCGAGCGTTGTTGGAAGAGAGAGTGCCGAACTACTGCTGGCAGCCCGAGTGCAACTACCCATTGTGACCATCGGCATCTTTACCGAAGAGATGACCCGTGTATTCCGGGAAGCCTGCCCGGAAATGCCCGAGGACAAAAGAATCTCCTTCCTGATGCGGGGCGGAAAGCAATAATTCTTTGCCGGACAGATCCAAAACCCGCCCAAGATAATAGCAGCATTTTTTAAAGTTGAGGACAATTGAATCGTGCCCTCTGCTGTCTGCCGAGACCGAAAGATGGCGTAGGCCGCCTTGGCAGTTAGGCACTGCGGCATCAAGAGTACACATGTTCTGTGTTTTAGAAGTCTGGCAGTTTGCACGCGCATGCCGGCTTCCTGTCCTGGTACCCCATACACCCACTCAACGCGGCTCTGACCAACTGCAGCTCTTGTCCATCATTCAACTCTTCAACATCTCTGCCGAATAGCGCCCTGATGTGTCTTTACGCAAGACCTTCGATCATCTCAACTTGCTGATACTCATACTTCTCTGCGTCTCTTTGTACCACAAGCTGACTTTATATATATATATATATATATAAATATATATATATATATATATATATATATATATATATATATATATATATATATATATATATATATATATATATATATATATATATATATATATATATATATATTTAGGGGGTTGAAGTGTCTCGAGGATCGGTAGCTCGCGTTACCCTGGCTACTGAGCTACAACAATGTAACCGCATATATTATACATACATGTATTTCCTCCCCGTAACATTTTGGTGGAGGTGCCGAGTACTCTTGCCACAAGCCAGCCCTGGATCTTCGCAGCGGGAGCTACATCGGTTCCGCTGTTATGGCTACTGACACTGCCTCCGCCGCTCAGACACCAGCGGAGGTAGTGCTAACACAGATGCGTCAACCGGGAATCTTCATCGGTGATGGTCAGGTCGACGTCGAAGAGTGGCTGGCGTCGTATGAACACGTCGGTAAGCACAATTGGGATGCCACGCGTTAGCTGGCCAGCGTGATCTTTTACTTCGGAAGAACCGCGAAGGTATCGTTCAAGACGCATGAAGCTGGCATTAGAAGCTGGGACTCGTGCAAGGAAAAGCTACGCGATCTTTCGGCAAACCTGTGGGACGTCAAGTGGAGGCCAAGCAAGAGCTAGCGCGTCGTGTCGAAACATCAACCGATTCGTACGTCACGTGTATTCAAGACGTTCTGGCTCTCTGCCATAAAGCAGACGCGCACATGCTGGACGCCGATAAGGTTGGACACATCTTCAAGGGTATCGCGGAAAATGCGTTCAACCTCCTGGTTTGCAGGAACTGCTCAGTGGTTGAGTCCATCATTAAGTAATGACAGAATTTTGAGCAAGCGAAGAGCAAACGCATTGTTCAACGCTTCGACTGACTTCCGAATAAGGCTGCCACTTCATCCTGCAACGACCCTCAGGCGTCATACCAGCCTACAGCGCCAAGCTTGACACAGGTCATCTGTCGCGAAATTGAGGCTAGGGCGCGAAGTTCTCACTGCCCCCATACACATGACAACACGACCATCTCGCTCATTCAAGCTGTTGTCCGCCAAGAAATTGCAAACATGGACATCCACTCTGCCAACCGCCCACGTCCCACCCCTACTGCTCCTGGCATTGCCTCTACTGCACCTAGACAGTCGTTCCCGATTCAAATCGGAACCCCTCTGAGCGGCGAACGCCGTATGACAGGCCAAATTGCTTTGCCGCTGGTACTCATCACCTCGACCATATGCTGATCGCCACTTCGACCGAGACCCTCGGCCTCTTTCGCCTCTCCCTCAATGATACCACGCCGGCGTTCCCTCTCGGGCAAACACCACTAGCTGCTCGCCCTCGCCGCAACGCCGTCAGTCCCATTCGCCTAAACCTCGACGGCCCTCGTCGCCGTCCTACACGGCCCGCTTCTAGGTAAACTAAGCAATGCAGCCCCCGGAGGTGAGGCTGCATTCGCGGCTCGTACGGCGAAACCTTTGCTGACCACCGCTGCTCGACCGAACCTTGTTGGAATTTTTGTTGATGACGTACCCGTTAAAGCCCTCATCAATACTTGCGCTCAGGTGTCGGTTATGTGATCAGATCTCCGTAGCTCTCTCCGTAAATTCTTGGCACCTGCCGAGTTGCCTGCCGTTGAGTAGCTAGTGGTAGTACAACAGCCGCGACTGGAATGTGTGCCGTCCGTGTTACCATTGCCAGCAGTCCAGTGTTAGTCCTGCTCACTGCACTGACCAAGTGTCCCCACGAAGTGATTCCTGGAATAGACTTTGACGACCCATTCAGCACTTCTTCACTCTGCAGCAGGTGCCCTTTGTCTCGAACTGCTCCATTACTTTGCCGACACGACCAACGACCACAAGTCCCGACTTCGTTCTACTGAATTTGTTCGACTGCAACCTGATGCTGCGAGTTACATCCTTATGTCACCTTCTCCACCACTTCGAGATGGTCCTTACGTGGTGTCCCCATTTTTCGACGTCCTCCTGGCATGTCAAGCAGCACTACCAAGCTCAATTGTAACTCTTGTCTACACTCGAGCCTGGCTTCCTCCTCCGAACTTTAGTTCCTGTCTGCAAGTGCTTCCTGATGGTGTATATCTCGCTGTGATGTCCCCTTTGGAAGGCTGTGGAGTAGTTGTTCTTGCGCCCGAACCACTATTGGACACTTCTGCAGCTTCTGCCCCTCATACTTCACGCAACAAGTTTACGCCAGTGTTAGCTACTGATCTACGACCTGCTTACGCCGACGCCCTTCGCCGCAGTCTGATGTCCTGTAAAGACATCTTTGATTTTGGCAATCACCCGCTAGGTCAAACTCGTGTCGTCACCCACCCAATCCACACTGGTGACGCGCCTCCTATACACCGGAGGCCCTACTGTGTACCTGCGGCTGAACGCCAGGTGATCCGAACTGATGCGGACAAAATGCCCTCCAAAGATTCTATCGAGTTTTCCTGCAGTCGGTGGGCGTCACCTGTCGTTTTAGTTAAAAAAAAGGACAATACCTGGCGATCTTGTATCGATTACCGTCACCTCAATGAGATCACCGAAAATGACTGTATCTGCTTGCGCGTATTGATGATGCGCTGGACAGCGTACACGGTGTCAGTTATTTTTCGTCAATTGATTTGCGCTCTGGCTACTGGCAAATCACAGTGGATGAGCGAGATCGTGAAAAGACCGCCTTCGTCACTGAAGATAGTCTCTACCAGTTTAAAGTGATGCCTTTGAGACTGTGCAATGCCCCTGCTACATTCGAGCGCATAATTGATTTTCTGCGCGGATTCAAATGGACTACATGCCTCTGCTACCTTGACGTCGTTGTTTTTTCACCGAGGTTTGAGAGCCAGCTCCACCGACCATCAGCTAGCTATCCTTGCTGTTTGTCGACGAGGTGGCCTACAACTTAATTCTGCAAAATGTCATTTCGTCCACCGCTAAATACAAGTACTTGGTCACTTGTTTGACACTGCTGGCGTCCAGCCTGATGCTGATAAAGTTCGTGCCGTTGGGGAGTTTCCACTTCCGCGTTCTTCTACCGTTGTCCGAAGTTTCCTAGGGCTGTGTTCCTATTTTCGGCGATTTATTCAGAACTTTGCCGAAATCGCTCGTCCTCTCACAAACCTCCTCAAAAAGGGCGCCACTTTTCGTTGGGGACCTGACCGGGCTGCAGCATTTTCAACGCTTATCGATCACCGTAGCATTCCACCCAAGTTGGGTCATTTTCATTTGCATGCCTATACAGAAGTTCGCCCTGATGCTAGCGGCCATGGCATTGGCGCTATCTTGTCCCAACGACAGCGGGATACCAATTGCGTGATCGCGTACGCTAGCCGTATTCTTTAAGCACCAGGGCGCAACTACTCCATAATAGAACGTGAAAGTTTGGCCCTTGTTTGTTCCATTGCTAAGTTCCGCTCTTACCTGTTCGGTTAACATTTCACGGTCGTGCAGATTATCGTGCCCTATGTTGGCTGTTCTCACTCAAAGACCCGACAGGCCGTCTTGGCCGCTGGGCTTTACGCGTGCAAGAGTACACCTTTCCCGTGTCCTACAAATCGGGGTGGCTACATAAGGACGCTGACTGCCAGCCCCACTATCCTGTCGACCCTCTTGACTGCACCGAAACCAATACAGAAACCTGCGTTTTGTCGATCGCTGACTTCTCACGCATCGCCGACGATTAGCGTCGTGATTCATATCCGTGATCCATCTTCGAAAGCCTTACCTGGGAACAACAGGACGTTTCCCTCCGTATGTTTGCTCTCCAGGACGGGACCTTATACCGACGCAATATGAATCCACATGGTGCTGAACGGCTTCTCGTCGTTTCCTAGCATCTGCGCTCGACAATTCTCCCGCACTTATACCATATGCCCATCGCTGGCCATTTGGGTGTGTCCCGTACCTACGACCGTGTGCGCAGGCAATTTTTGTGGCCTGGACTATATCGCTCTCTTCGAAGCTACGTCGCTGCCTGCGAACTTTCACAACGCCGCAAGAAGCTTCCATTTTCTCCCCATTGTGCACCTTCAGCCTATAAATATCCCCAGTAAGCCATTTTTTCACGTCGGCATGAACCTCCTTGGCCCAGTTCCAACTTCATCCTCGGGCAACAAGTGGGTGGCCGTTGCGACGCACTGTACCCCGCATTATGCCATAACGCGGGCCCTCCCTACGAGCGGCGCAACTGATGTGACTGATTTTCTCCTTCATGAAGTGATCCTACATCATGGTGCCCCATGTCGGCTACTCACTGATAGAGGCCGCTGTTTTCTTTCTAAAGATGTCGACCACCCTCTTCGCTCTTGCTCCACGTCCCACAAGTTCACGACGGCTTACCACACCTAGAGAAAAGGACTTACCGAGCGCCTCAACCGTACACTCACGGACATTCTCTCCATATAGGTGTCTGATTATCACCTGGATTGGGACTGCACCTTACCCTTCGTGACGTTTGCATACAATTCGTTGCGTCACAATATTACTGGTTATTCTCCGTTCTATCTACTATATGGCCGTGACCGACTCCTGCCTCTTGACTCGCTACTCCCCTCCAATGCCAACACTACCCCGTCCTATGCTCACGACGCCATTGTTGGCGCGGCCACAGCACATCGCATTGCACGTGACAGCCTTCTGGCGTATGAGACTAACCAAAAGCACCGTTACGACAGTCGGCGTCGGGACGCTCATTTCAGCCCTGGCTCACTTACACTGCTTTGGTTACCCTGCCGTCGCGTCCGCCTTTGAGAAGAAGTACTGTCGCCATATGTTGGGCCATACCGAGTTCTTCGCTAAGTAACCAGCCTCTCATATATGAGATATCACCTATGACTTCGACGTCTTGAGCTCCACAAAGAAGTGATAGCTTGCATGTTTCGCGACTAAAGCCCTATAACTCGCACGGTGCTTCGACATCATAGGAGGCATCGAGACGATGCTTCTGCCGCTTAGGGTAATGTCACGTTTGAGTTCCTGCCGCTGGGGCAAAAGGGCGTTTGGAGGTGAAGAGGAGTTTGAAGTGACTGGAGGATCGGTAGATGGCGTTACCTTGGCTACTACGCTACAATCTTGTAACTGTATATATTGTAAATACATATATTGAGTCCCCGTAAAAAATTATATATATATATATATATATATATATATATATATATATATATATATATATATATATATATATATATATATATATATATATAGTCATAACATGAGTAGCCAACAAACACTGACACCAAGGACAACATAGGGGAAATTACTTGTGTGTAATCAATGGAATAAATAAACGACAAATTAATGGAAATTAAAGTGGATGAAAAGCAACTTGCCGCAGGTGGGAACCGAACCCACAACCTTCGCATTTCGCGTGCGATGCTCTACCAATTGTGTTGGCTACTCATGTCATGACTAATAAAATCGGGCCCCTTGGTTAACCACCTTTCTTCTCGTTTATATATATATATATATATATATATATATATATATATATATATATCGATATATATGTATATATATAACGGAGGGCAGCATGCCGGTGTTTGAAAGGAGAGGAAGACGAAGAAGAAAGCAGTGCTCGGGCGACCATCTTTATCTCCGTCGCAACCTCCTGCTCGCATCACACAAGTCGACAGGATAGCGACCTGGCAGCCACCTCATCAGCCGCACATCAACTTGGAAGTACTCAACACGATACCGTGAACCTAGAGTGCACAGCTCCACCACCGAAACCCGACCAGCATCATGCCCGCATTATCGCCAGCCTTGGAAATGCCCAAGTACACCGGATCAGCAGAAGATGGGGCCGTGAAAGACTGGTTTCGCTTCTTCGAGCTCTACGCATCTGCTGCATCATGTTCAGAACGGGATATGTTCGCCAACTTCAATGCCTACGTCACCGGTGAGGCAGTTTGGTTCTAACTCACGCATACCTTTGAAAACAGCGAATCGAGGGAGAAAATCAAAGAGATTATCAGTTGATTTCTAGTATACGTTGCAGGTCCCTCTATTATCCACCAGCTGGAAACATATGAACTGGGTCGCTACATTCATCCAGTCTTCACGTAGTTATGTTCATGAGAGCCAACCAAAGCCACGTATTACTAGACCGTCGACAACTATCTCTTGTAGTGATCCTCCCAAAGAGACGAAACAAAATCGCATGCCTACTATTATTTCACCAGGCACAATGGATAAAGTATATCAACATACCGTTCTCTAAACGATATCCAAATCGCTTTCCTTGAAGGAGCGTGGCTTCTTCCTCTAAACTTTAGTTCGTGTCTGCAAATGGCGTCCTGAAGGTGTATCTCTCGCTGTGTTGTCCCCTTTGGAAGACTGTGGAGTAGCTGCTCTTACGCCCGAACCACGGTTCGACACTGCTGCAGCTTCAGCCTCTCCTACATCACGTAGCGGCAAGTTTACGCCAATGATAGCTACTGATCTACGACCTGCCTACGCTGACGCCCTTCGCCGCATTCTGATGTTGTATGAAGACACCTTTGATTTTGGCAATCGCCCGCTAGGTCGAACCCACGTCGTCACTCATCCAATCCACACTGTTGACGCGCCTCCTATACGAACCTCCCATCAAGTTTCCATCAGTCACCGATATGTGCGTCCTTATCCAGTTATCGAAGCTAAATATTTTGACAGAATTGCCTGTCTGGTTGCGAAATTGATTAGGACTTGAGACTGACTCCAACCAAATAACTTATTATTTGTTTACTTGGTTGGAGTCAGTCTCAATCCTTATCCAGTTATCGTACTGTTGCCATCGCTAATGAATCAGATGCGTTCACTGCGTCTTGTACATGCGACCCACCTCCTGGTTTCAAGTCGCGCGATACTTCTCTGAAGCCGATTCCGCAGCACATGCTTCACAGAATCGTTTCGCTCACACATGAAACCTCAACTTCTATAGACGCAGACGTATCCCTAGAAGCACGTGGTGCAGTCACGTCCACTGCGGCGCCGTCCGACAATAGAGCACCTGGAATTTCAGGCTGCATGGAGGCAATCAAGACAACAAGTCAAATTAAGCCATCTTACCTTCCACCGGGACACCAGAATCAAACCACCAACTCCATACGTTCACTTCGCGACATAGAGCATTTGCCTCGATCAACAGCGGATGAACAGCTGACACATGGCGTTCTAGCTGCTTTGTATATTTCGAGTGCTTTTGCACGCACCAGACGCCAACGAACTGCTGTCATTGCAGAGGAGTCGAGAACACCGGATTTTACACATTGCCAACTAACAGAAGTGTGCTCTCAGCACGACGGCACATGAATAGCAGCCTTACATGTGGTTTCTTAAGAACCTCACACATTGAGCTCTCCATCAGGCAAGCGACAGTAGGAAGCGTTGTGCCAGCAACCCCATGAAGAAGTTCAGCTAATGCAAAGACGATTTCGACACAGAAGATAGTGATGTCTAAACAGAGCGCCATCGAAAAAGAAGATGCAATACCAAGGAATACATGTACGCATAAATCAACTGAACCGAAGAAAAACTCAGCAATTATGTCGTTTTCCTACAAACGAGCGTCGTGAAGAACTTTTTCAACACCACCAATCAAGACCTTGTCTGACACGACAAATGCGACAAGATCGCAAGCAACGACGAATTGTAGAGCCACAATTTTCTGACGTACTAAAAGCAACATAAATCCACCATCAAAAACTTCCTACAACGTGCGCTCGTTTCAGACAACGCACATGCGCAACCACCAGAAGCGAGCCGACTTCATGTCAACGGTAGCGCTCCAGTGATAGCAATCGACCGAAGTCCACACATTCTTCATTCAACATGCACTAGATTCAAGTGCAACCATAGTTCCCTTTCCTGCAAGGCACTTCAATCTTACTCAGTTCTATCAAGAGCTCAACATGTACTACGATCAGTGTTCACGTGCTTCGGCGCATGTAGAAGTCGTCCGGAGCACAGCATCCAGGCCCGTCCCCCAGAGTTGTGCTGCATGTCTCCGGACAGCGACAGTTTAATCTGCACTATAATTAGTATACAGAGATAAATGGGGATATTGGACCATTGGTTATTTGATGATGTTTGTAGTCTCCCATTGCTCCCTCTTGTGTTGCTTGCTGCGCGCGTTCTTTTTGGGGAGGGGGAATATGAAACGGAAGAGAGCAGGCCGCTTTCTGAAAGGAGAGGAAGACGAAGAATAAATCAGTGTTCGGACGGCCATATTTGTCTCCGTCCGCAACCCGCTGCTGGCGTCACGCACACACACACAGATATATATATATATATATATATATATATATATATATATATATATATATATATATATATATATATATATATATATATATATATATATCTGTGTGTGTGTGCGCGTGTCTGTTTTTGTGTGAGTGTCCCTGACGAACGTGACATATTTTTTTTCAATAAATGAATATTTATTTTTGAGGAAATCAAATAGAAGATGAGGTGGGGGGTATAAGTACGCATTCGGAGTTCCCGAAGTAACAAATATCGGGGGGACCTCCTAACAACACATGAAAAGGGGATAGTAGGATGGTGGCAAACAGTTAGTCCTGTCATAGATGATACAATTTCTACATTATCATCGGAAATAAACAGTAAGGGAGAAAAAATATCTTAAAAATATCACAATTATAATCACACAGTTAAAAGGAAGAAAAATAATTGAAGAAATCTTAAAAGTAACTTGCTGAAATTCAGACGAGGATAAATGGCACGTAAAGCTAACAACGAGAAGTATCAATTATAGGCAAAATTCAGTGACTCGGTAATTGAACAGTACATTGCATAATGGTAAAGCAGAACAAGATTTTAATAATTATGGGTTCGTTAAAAATGTTGCTTGTCATTCTGGCCCATGGCGGTTCCGCTGTCCCTGAGCAGCTTTGCGGGGCCCATACCGCACTAATTCTCGGCGTGTCACGCACATACGACCACGCACACCATCGCTTCTACTAGCCTGGCACGTCCCGCTCAGAGCGCTGCTGCCTGGCCTGTCAGCGCCAGAGAAAGCCGTCACTTCCACCGGCTGGCCATCTCCAGCCTTCTCTATGTTCCATACAAACCATTCCACTGTGTAGGAGTTAAGTTGGCTGACATCTCGTGTGCTCTGAACGCAACCACGTTGAAACCCGGGAGCCATATGTGTGACCCTGGCGCAGGTTTTTTGTTTCGCAGCCCGTGGTCGCCTGTATTCTTAGAGCGGCGCCACTCTTCGAGACAGGGGCCAGTGTGAACGGCGGGCTTCCACCTCGGTGCCCAAGACATATGGACACTGCGCACAAGCGCTTGTAACCGAAGGCCAAGCAGCCGGCTCACCGCGTGCAGGTCGCTCCGCAGCATATAGGCGCGTCTTTCCAGGGGTGGTGGCGTTTCGGTAGCGGTGGGGTGATCGGGCTTACGCCGTCGAGCATACATATGTAACGGGTAACTTTGCGGCCACCTAGCTCGAGGGTACGATTCAGCGGCACGTACGAGGTTAGTGGTCAGCGAGGCGTGCCAGTGCACCGGGCCCGCTGCGTCAAGGCGTGTGGACCACGAGCAAGACGGCTATGTGGCGTTCGTTTAAGTGATATTCATATGTGTGTTTCGAAAACCGGACTAGAAAAAGGGGCCGGTAACAACGTGTGTTGTTGATCGTCCCGCTTACTTTAAAATAAAACTGATTCGTAGAATGTGAGCGAGCAGGACTAAAATAAGGGTACCGCTAAATTTGTGAGGGTATTTAGAAGAGTGCGTAGAAACGAGAGGAAAAAAGCAAGCGAGACGATAGTCGGCCACCGCTAGTCGATGTATGCGACTTTGTTTTAATAAACCTATGTATTTCTAAATTGGGCTCCCTGAGTGTAAAGTGTCGCCGGACGGAAGCGATGACTGCTTGAAGATTTGTCTTCCTGGAAGACCTGGAGGAGAATCTACTGAACTTTTGGCCTCGATTTACTAGGGCAATTTCCCCTATCCGCGTTCGGGGGCCGTTGCCACAAATCATGCGACGAAGTTTGCAATTCCTTGGGATCTTCGCACTAGGAGTGCCACTGACTTTCTTTGTCGCAACAGTATGCTATACTGCAGCACGGAACTCTTCGCCCACTCCTCACCCATTGAGCTGGACAGTTCGTTTTGAAAGTGACAAACGGCATGCCGAACTCTTGCTCGACACAAAACAACTTTACGGTGTAACAACCACAAACGAACGGCGGGACGGAACGCCAGAACGAAACGCTTACTGACGTGTTGGCAATGTATGTGTCCGCCGACCATCGGGAGCGGAACACTGCATCGCATGTTGGGACATGCGTGCACAACGCTCGCCGGGACCGCCAGTTACCCTTTTCTCGCTTATTCGGTTCAAACCCTGCTTGGCCAGAGAACACTCTGGTGTTGTCTCTCCGGATGCCGCACTGAATATGTTGGAGAAAACATTGCCCGTGCCGGTCACACTCGTAAAACTGCCCTCAATCAATTTTCTGAATGTCAGATCTACCAACAGTCTGGCTATAAAAGCCACCGCAGGACCGATCACTTTCCCTCCGGCTCGCCTGTAGTCTTGTGGTCTCCAGCCCGACGCGCTGGCCTTTTCGCAAAGCTGCCGCCATGTGACAAATGCCACTTATGAAATCGCTCCACAGTTGCCTTCCTCCCTACATGACCGTATTTGCGCTGACATTTTACACATTACCCGCTTGATTCCACGTCATGCGCGGACACCTACTGATACTTTGTGGAGTACGTTTCAGATGCAGTCTTGGTTCGCCTAATGTTATGCGACAGTATTATGTAAGAGAATGTACTGAAGTGTAACAGAAAAAGGGCTTCATTGTGGCCCAGTTCCCAATATTCGCAATATTCATTGTTGGGACCCTGCTTGACATTTTTTTGAGTAGTGCAAGTAATCCCCTTGTCGGAACATCTGCCCGTAACAATGTCCACACACAGTAGGTCATTGTGGCACGATAGTGTAGATTTGTAATATAATCAAAAGCATGAAAATAGAGCTACACTTAAATAAGATATGCGAAACAAATATTATAGCTTTTGACATGGATAATCAAAAAGCTGAATTTACAATTCAGTAGCAGAGCAACGTACTATATCTGATGACATAACGGTGGAATTTTAGAGGACGTGAAATCAATCGATTCGCAGTCCTTGTACGGCGTGTCCCAGCTAATGTTATATATAAGCTGCCCAACAACAACAAAAAATAGATTTAAAAAGATTCCGAACAATACAGTTATAAAACCTACGCTGTCCGGTTTACCGGACAGCGTAGTTTACCGGTAGTTTACCGGAACCCTGTAGGGCTTGAGATCGTATCTTGTATCGTGTTTTCTAAATCTTTCTTTCCGTTGAAAACTTGGTCAAGGTTAGCTTCGACCCTACATAGTTGTAATTTTATGTATTCCATGCATTTCCGTCAACCGACATGAAAGGAAGGAAAGTCTTTTAAGCATATTGTTGCGTGTCGAAAGACAGACAGAAGAGGCTATTTACAGGGCTATTTACACTGGAGCCAGGCAGCCAGGCCGACACTCGCTCGCGCCAAGCGCACCCACCAACTTCATCGTCGTTCTCGCGGCGGCTCGTCTCTTGAGCATCGCTCAATGATATCGTAATACTACTCCCCCCCCCCCCCCCGGCGGCAAAAGCACCGTCACGGTGCTGTTAAATTTCCAAGGTGCGTGGAGCGTTGTAGGGCTTGCGTCGGGCAATGTGGACATTGTCACTGGTTGTCACAGCGGAGGACGTAGTCGGCGTGGCTAGAACGATTTCATAGGTGACATCTGTCACTTTGCGGAGCACGCGATATGCGCATGTGTAACAAGAAAGCAGTTTTTCACAAAGGCCAATTTTACGCTAAGGTGACCAAAGCAAGACGAGGCTGCCGGGCACAAAATGGACATCACGGTGACGGAGGTCGTAGCGTTGCTTCTGCTTGTCTTGAGACACTTGTAGACGAGCGCGTGCAAGTTGGCGAGCGAGGTCAGCATGGGTGATTGCATCAGGGGCATAATCGCTAGTTGAAGCTGTAGCGGATGGAAGCGCAGTGTCCAGTGGTAGCATTGGTTCGCGGCCATAAAAGAGGTAAAACGGGGAAAAGCCAGCAGTTTCGAGACGGGAAGAGTTGTATGCAAAGGTAAGGTAAGGTAGAGCCAGGTCCCAGTCACGGTGGTCGTCGGAAACGTATTTGGATAGCATGTCTGTAAGGGTGCGGGTCAAGCGCTCAGTGAGGCCGTTCGTTTAAATATCTCGGTAGGACGATAATACTTGTCAAAGCTCATCAGCCTGCGCAGAGGACAGGTCCGTCGCAACCATTTTCTTTATGTTGGGATCGACACCCGAGGCTGGCGCGAGAGGGGCATGCTAAGCTCGCGAGAACAATCGCTCGATAACGCTGTCACGTATTGCTCGCCGAGACAATCGACGGTGGCAAGGCAAATACCTTGCGGAAGAATTTGCTTTGCCAATCCAAAGTTACAGACAGGCATGCGAGTGCGGTTCTCAGTAATATTAAGTATACTGTGAGGCACTGTAACGTCATACCTTATTGGAATGTCGGGCAGAGGAGTGGCGAGGTACTCGCCATCAGGAACTGGTGGGATAGACAACAGTTCAATGTAGGCTATTGACTTTGGCTGCAGGCTAAGAAAACGGGTGGCACGTAAGCGGCAGTGGGGTGCGTCAGAAGGTTCTGCGAGCGTCGGCAACTCAAGGCGAAGGTTACTGGAAGAGCAGTCAATAAGAGGAGAATGTGCGGAGAGAAAAGCGAGGCCAAGAATGAGGTCGTGGGGGCAATGAGGAATTACGGTGAAGAGGACAGAAGTGTTGCGGCCGGCGATGCTGACACCTGCCGTACACATGCTGACGATAGGCATAGTACTGCCATCCGCAACACGGACGACGCGCGCCGACGCTAGGGTGTGGAGATTGTGCAGTCGTCGCCGGAAGGCGGCACTCATAATAGAAAGATATGCTCCTGTATCGATGAGTTCTGTGACAGGATAGCCGTATACGTCAACGTCAAGAAGGTTTCGGTTCGTGGGTAACGTGAGCAGAGGATTTGAGCGCAGGGTCGACAACGCACTTCACCTCCAGAAGCTGCAGTGCCTAGTTTTCCGGCTGGATCCGGGAGGCGATAGGCGGCGAAGAGAAGCGACGGGGTTGGGGCGAACGAGACTGATGGCATCGAGCTGAAGGCGAGCGGTTGTAGCGAAGGTTCGGAGCAGGAGCCTCAGCGGCAGTGGATTCATGGCGGGTGGTATAGGGAACGGAAGGTCCAAAGGTGCGGGAATAAGCGGTGGCGTATGTCCGAGGTGGCCATCGGTTGCGGCAGTGACGAGCGACGTGGCCGATGCGACAGCAGCGGAAGCAAATCGGCCGGACATCAAGGGTACGTCAATCGGACGGGTTGCGGCGAGGTGTGGCGAAAAAGGAGCGCCGAAGACGAGGAGGGCCACTAGAGAACTGGGGAACATTGGGTTGAGACGTGGAACACACGGAGTTCAGACCCATGTTCTGAAATTCCTATCGGACGACGGCCTGAATCATCGCAATGGTGGTTGCTGGCGGATTGGCTGGCGTCGTGGAGAAAGCTGACGAACGGTGCGCCTTGAGTTCGCGGCGAACAATACGGGTGACGTCGTCACAGGTGGCAGTCTGGCGTAGTGGACCCTGACATGTCGACGTAGCAGCAGCGTTGTGTAGCCGCGTGATGTGGTGTGTGATATGGCGGCTCTTAGCTTGTTCAATGCGACGGCATTCTTTGATGATGGCGTCGATAGTCGAGACGTTGCCGAAAACAAGCAAATTGAAAGCGTCATCGGTGATGCCTTTTAGAACATGTGACACTTTATTTACTTCGGACATAGCATCGTCAGCTTTGCGGCATAGAGCCAGACCGTCGAGGATGTATGAAACGTACGCCTCCGTAGGGGACTGAACACGAGACGCAAGAGCTTTTCTCGCGGCAGCCTTGCGCCCAATGGGGTCGCCGAACAGTTCCCGTAGCTTCTCTTTGAAACTGTCCAAACTGGTTATCTCGTCGTCATGCGTTTGGTGCCACACGCGTGGGGTGTGGCCGAGATAAAAGATGACATTGGCGAGCATAATAGTCGGGTCCCACCTGTTATTCGCACTGGCGTGTTCATAGAGCTTGATCCAGTCGTCAACATCCTGTCCCTCCAGGCCAGAGAACACACCTGGGTCGCGATGTGGGGCGACCGTGACGATTGGAGCAGCGGGAGAAGCCGAAGCCGTTGCAGAGTTGGGCGCGTCACCGGAAGGCACGGTGACAAGCTCGGTGTGCCGACCATTTAGGAGTTCCGTAGTGAGGACGGGGATCGCTGACCTCCACCAGAATGTTGCGTGTGGAAAGACGCAGACAGAAGAGGGTATTTACAGGCTATTCACACTGGATCCAGGCAGCCAGGCCGACACTCGCTCGCGCCAAGCGCACTGACCAAGTTCATCGTCGTTCTCGCCGCGGCTCGTCTCTTGAGCATCGCTCGATGATATCGTAATAGTATTATTATATAAACATTATCCATGTAAAACACTCCATGAGATAACCTATAAAGGATATAATATTACTGCGAACTCCTTACAACACTCCTTGAGCTGCCATTGCGTGTATGTAACCAATTTAAGCAGCTCTTCAATAAAGAAAAACAGCAACACAAGTAGCGGTAGCACGCACTAGTGCACTACGAATCTCGCAGACCACATAAAGCTTGAAGAACCTCACGTGGAATTTATGGCCACGCCGCTAGATGGCAAAGCGAGTCCAGCGCCAAGCGTGACAGATGAGTGCGGTTGCGATTCACTGCGCACACGCACCATCGCCCCACACGTTCAATCTCGAAGCGGACGCATTTTGGAGGCCAGGTGACGTTGTCGCGTGCGCGCCGCTAGATGACGCAGCACGTGAACCATGAGTACGTGACGCAGACATGAGCGTGGCTGTAGCACTCGGCTCAGGCATGACGCGGTTCGGCATGGGCACTTCTGATTGTCGCTCCATTTATTGAATACTAATTCTATTAGCTTTGACAGTCGTAGCAAAGGGAAAGAAGTTCCACAACAGCGGCCACTTCCAAGAACCCAGCGGCCGAATACACTGTAGCGCTCCAAGCCATCGACATTATTACCGGACCCACACTTGCGCTTTCGGTTTTGGGTGCACGCTTTCTGAAAGGTAGCAGGAACGCCTTACGTCGGCTACGCTGACGGTAGCTGTATTTTCTCTGCATCTATGCTCAACCACCCGTGGTCTTTGTGTCAAATCGTTTTATCATTAAGCAAGAATGATTGCGGACTATCTTAACAAGGCTCCATCGATTATGTGCCACGGCAACTTCAGAAAGAAGACGCAAGACGTCTTGTGAAATGAGTAAATGTTTCTCTTGCTTGTATAAATTCTCGTTCCGCTTTTTTCTGAATTCATCCAACTTTGTGGCACCGGGTAAGCCGCAGTAGTTCCGGTACGAAGCTGCACCGGACGGCGTCAGCTGAAAAATTTAATTACAGACACGTTTGATTTTGGTATTAACACATCATATGAATAGTGCGTGCAAAGGCAGAACTTGCGGAACTGGTGAATGGGCGACATTAAAAACAAAAACAATTCCCCTTTACATATAGGGCATAGCAGATACCTGAATGATCCCAAATAATACCATGCATAACACGAGAACATTCGGTTTCCAAGCATTCGCCATTCCCGGGGCCCTATTTGCTGCACTTAAGGAGCACAATTACACGGGCGACCACTAGTCTCCAAAAGAACTTGACTTCAACCGACGCGATCGTACACTATGTATACACAGACGTAGTCACCACACAGGCTCTATACAACACCGTGCTAGACGCTCGCAGAATTTCTTGTACTCGCACTCAAGACAAATGCGTGGGTGCGCAGCCTGTTCTCAGTCTTTCATAAGACGGCATTTGCGAGTTACCAGTTCCAGGTGTTTGAGCGCCTTGGCGTTATGCTTGGCGGGTTCTGCCAGCGCAAGCAACACACTCCCGTTACATCACTCTTGCAATTGCTCGTCGCGTTTTCTACAAGTGTAGGTACTGTAAGAAGGTATGTGTTGTTACTGGGCCATAAAAAGCGTCACAAACTTGTCCCACTAAGACTTAGAACAGGCAAAACTAACTTTGTCACCACTGCTGAGCTGCTTTTGGCTAGGTCACGAGAGGCGCCGTGAGTGTGTATCAAGTTTATTCCAAAATGTAAAAAATAAAATATTAAGATCATGTTGCTGTTCAGATGAACCGTTACGAAATTGTTCCAGTAAGATTCAGTACATGCGGAACTGACTGCGTCACATGGCCGAGCTGCTTTACGCTGACTGCGTCCGAACGGCATGGGTGGCGAGCGGGCCTCAGAAGTATCCCAAAAGTATCCCAAATTACAATAATGCTCTGGGTCCGAGAAAGTGTCATGAACTTGTCCCAGCAAGGTTCTGTACATGCGCAACTAACTGCGTCACACGGTCGAACTACATTTCGCCAAGCGCGCCACAACACAAGGCGCGGTAAGCGCGCCCAAAAACTACCAAATTTAGTTGCAATAATGTGGGACTAGCAGAAGCGTTGCAAATAACTCCTAACACGAGTCATTAACTTAAATTAACTGAGCCAGGAGCGCTTAGATGTTTTTCGTGAACTGCGTCAGAAGTTTGGGTTCCATGTCTTAATGCTTATTGCTTGAAATGCGTCACACGCTGTCAAACAATATTTCTCACCTTGCCGTAGTCCAATAGTGCAGAGGTGACATGTTTAACTGCAGAAAGAAGGCAAGAATACGCCGGAAGCCCAACAAACTAGGGTACATAAAAAAAGAAACGAAAACAGGCCGACGAGTCGCCGAATAAGTCAACGCTCGCATGCGCAGCCAGCCTCGCTCGCTTTCGCGGCCTGTTAGAGGCATGACATGTTAGAGGCCTGTCACTACGTAAAGCAAGAAAAGTAGGTATATTTAGTTTTGCCGAGGAAGGATTTAAAAAATGCACAATGTCTCCTAACTCCATTTAACATTTTTTTCCGATTCTCGCGACACCAAATGGTCGACACTAATACTGGCGTGACGTATTTCGTGTTGCTACTTTTCGCCGAGTGTCCGCTCTTGTTGAGTTTCTTTCTCTATCGTCATAGCGACATTGGTTCTAGCTGAATTTTGGGTCGCGGCTGTCTAATATCTCATCTTGGTGTGAAAATCAGTAAAAATGTATACCCATTGGCATCTCTTGGTCATATCTGCTGAAAATATTACGTTGCACAAGTCACATACCGAGATGTATTAACAATACTTTAATGAGAGAGAATGGCGCATAAACCAGATGACTGTCGTGACCGATTCCACCTCTACATGTCAAATCGTCCTATTCTGACTGGCACCATTCTTGTTTGCACCATAACATAAACCTCGCCTATAAAGACACCGTCACAGCCTAACTATAAGGGAGGTGAACTAGAGGTAAAGTAACGCTTCAGTCGGGACACATGCATAACGACCGGGGAGACTCGCGAGTCCAGTGAAGCGATCTCGTAGCTTACGTCGCCAAGTTGTCGCAATATCGTGTCGGGCTCTGTGTAGCGCAGCGGGAAGCTTTTGAACAAGCCGATACGGTGACAATGTGTACACAGGAGGACAACGGAGCCAGGGGGAAATCGAATGTCCCAATTTCGGCTGTCGTAGCGGATCTTCTGCGTGGCCGGACGCACGGTCTGAGTATCAGGCTGTGCGAGCCCAGGCGAAGACGCCTCGGCCGCATGCAGTGGGAGTGTTCGTCGAGGAATGAAGCCGTGTGTCGAAGGGCAAAGAAGGATGGTTGCCAAATAGAAGGCAAAAGGGTGAAAAGCCAGCGGTCTCGTAACGGTACGAATAATAGGTGAAGGCAGAACAGGAGAAAAGTAGGTCTTCAAATACTCGGGACAAGAAGGTGCGGTCGCGGGCAGTGAGTAGCTGATGGGGTGCGCCGTGATGCAGGATGACGTCATGTAAAACGAAATCTGCCACCTGAGATGCATAGCTTGAGCGCAAAGCTCTCATGATCACATACTCGATCACTTAATCGGTCGCGAAAAGGACCCGCTTATTACAAGGTTTACATCGCACGTGCTCAAGTTGCCATTCTAAGACATTGGTGCACAAATTATGCAAGAAATCTGAGCTGGTTCGATTGTTCTCTTTTACTTTCTTTTTCTCCTTTACTCTGTCTTTTCTTTTCGTTTCTTCCTGGTTCGCTTTACCCACAGTGTAGGTTAGCATAAGGCACGCTCGTCTGGTTGACCTCACTGCTGTTCTTCTTGAGCTGTCTCTGTATTCTTTCCGAACCTCTAGAAATGCATCATTTATTAGTACCCAGCAATGTTAGTTTTCTTTTAGTGAGCTCTTGCCTTGATTTGAGAACCGTGAGGGGGAAATAATACGTTCTTGTCTTGTCAAGCTAACGTGCCAGTCGAACGTGCCAGAATGCTAAGCATACGCTATATGCTGTCCGACTTTTTAACCTTTTCCTCACCTGTTCTCTTGTTCTCATCATCTGTCCTGGAGATGTTGCAGCAAATTAACTTGCTGAACACGCTTACTATTACGCGACGCGGCGTACGCATTTGTGTTTACAGTACGATGTCCTGACATTCCCTATTTTTTTCAGGCACCATTATCAACATTTCCAGCGCTGCGTCATCAACAGTGGTGAGTCTTGTTGCAGCAATCATTTCAGTGGCTTCCTTCAATTCGTTTACGTTATGTATTGTAGGATCTGAAGTCATAGAAACGACTTCTGAGGGATTACTGCGAGAAGCGTCTGTGAACGCTACGTCTCCTTGTCGTTGCTCCTCAGTTTCACCTTTTCAAGCGTTTGTTACTTTTCTAAGGAATTCTTATTGCTTTCAGTTTATTTGCTGTTATAGTTTTAGATAGTTTAGGATCCTTGCCGGTATGTTTAAGAAGTGCCTCTTTTCTATAGCAATTGGCTTTCACTGCCATTTTGGGTGGATATAAACGCAAACCTCAAGTGCAACATAATTTACAGCGAAGTTGTTTATGCAGACATTGTGACATCGTTGTCGGAGTTTGCTCAACTATCATAATTAGTAATCGCTCGAGCGTCATCGTCTTCAGCCATAGCTGGCTCGTTGCCACTCGTCATTCCAGCGCAGAATTACAGCGAAGCTGCATGTGGCTGGGCTTCCCTGCATTTTTATTTTCCGTGAAGAAAAACTATCATCATCAATGGCTAATACCCCCGTAAGCATTCATGCTCCCGTAAGCAAGTAAAAAATGCAATGGCTCCTAGCCCCATCAGGCAGAGACTACAAGCACTCCGCAAAGTGAAGTGAACAGTGCTTAAATTCTTTCCAATTACGCATACAACATACAGAACAGCATGTCGAAAAGTGTGATCATCAATTGCTCATACCCCCGGGAGCAATAGATCATACCAACGTCAGCAAGCAAAATTTCAATCACTCATAGTCCCGTAAGGTTCATGGCTACTCACTTGGCGTGAATTAGCTGCGATGACGCTACCCCTGTTGTCGTTGTCGGTGATTCCAATGTGGATGTGTCAGTAACGAAAAGGAAGAAGGACCTGATTTGACGCCTACCTCACGCACCCTGGAAGCCCACTAAAGTCAACCAAATTCTTTCTGTTGACGAAATGAAGCTGTTACCACCACTTCCCTTCTCTTCTGTCGTCGTAATAGGGAGGCCACGTTTACGGGTGTATGAGCCATTGCTAAAGTGAGTGTGAGCCATTCAATGTCGTACATGATAGACATCTTTAATTTCGAAGCGATATAATTTTGAAGAATCGCAAGTGGCTATGCCGGGCGGATGCTGCTAATCATGCATCCGAAGAAACTTGAGAAATTGAACGCAAGCGTCAACGGCGGACTGCCGGCACACCGTCACTGACGTCGTTCTCTCCATCGCAGCCGAACATGCTTGTGACCTTATTAAGAAACACAAAGACGTCAAACGTCGGACCAATCCAACGAATCGTCAAAATGATTACAGTGCCCTCATCTCCATTGGTGGGTATCGCGCCCAATATACGGAGCTTTGGATTATTTGTTCCGCACACTCCATCACGGCTACAACTATGGGAAGACCACGAGTAATGCGCACTCCTGAGGAAAAAGCTGCCTACTGCGAGCGTCAGCGAGAGTTAGCTTGTGTACGGGCTCGTCATCGTAGGCCGACCCCGACCTGCGCGCCAAAGATGTCGAATTTAAATCGCAGCCTGCGAGAACCGCAAAAGAAAACAATTCTAAAGCATGCTCACCATGCGAAGCACGCAAAAGCGAAAATGATGCATAACAATGGTGAAACATAAGATTCAGAATATAGACAGCTTGCGAAGTTTGACTATCGTGGTTTAACAATTGGTGTAACTAACACAGCTCCGCTGTTTGACCAACTTTCCGGAATGGAAGGGGTGGAGATCTTGTCGAAAGGGAGGAGGTATCTTAAGGGTGTTATGTCTGGAAGTATAATGTGGGTAGGTAAAATTACATTTGTATTAAATTACACATTGCAGTGCTTAAAAACCTCGCATAAAACGTATGGTCTATTTCTCGCGGTGTTTTGGATTAGTCAACGGGGCGAGTAACGAAGAAGGCGCGCAGGGAATGTAGGTGTTCTTATGTGTAATCTGCTGGAAGTGTTTCAAGCGCATGACCTATTAGCAGGTTTTGCAATAAATCCCTATACAATGACTTGACAGCGTTGCACGGCTTTCATTTTGCTTTGCTGGCAAACTACATGTTGCAGCAAGTCTTTCCTTGGAACGACGATAACGGGGACATGTTGGAGTGACGGTAGGCGATACTCAAACGTTTGAAGACAGTGACTAAATTTTTGAGATCGGTGAGTGCAATTCCATATAGTAGTTGTTGCGGGCTTTGTTAGAGTCCCTATTGATGTTTACCGGGTTTCCTCGATGAAATTTGAATGGTTGCAAGTTGAAATTTTAAGGGAATGAGTGCAGTCATATGGCTAATATGCAGCCAAACTATAAAGGGCGTGATTTAATTACAGTGTTTGCTTAATTATCTTTGCGACCATGTTTACATTTCAGAGCCGCTAGGCAGTACTATTCTGCATCATCGCCCCTCAACCAGTCCGTCCTGTTCAGGAGACACTAAAGCAGGTGCCACGCACCATGCGAATTGACTTTATGCGGAGTAGTCTTTGGGTAGCTGGCCACCGAGCATCATTCGGGAGTGAGCTGAATTAAATTAAAGTTGTTTTTCTACATACAGTGCAGAGTAAATCATGATAAGAACACATTTCGATCCATTTGGTTGAGACTAGGTGGGATCCACAACATATTTACTTATAGGGAGCAAAGCGAAATACGGATACAACAGATACGCATACTTAACACACTGTCTGACACAAGATCTGAGTGGGTAAACAGTACCCTATAGGTGCACCTTGTAACATTTTGAATCACCTGGAGGACAGACGTTCAATAAGCAACCAGGTGTATGCACCTCGCGCCGAAAAGCAAGCTCAGCATGCATGTTGTTGAGCGGCGAAAGTGTCTAGCCTTTCCTCACCAATTGAGACGCTTGGCTTCTCTACTGCGACGACTGTTCCTTCACCTCAGAGTCGTATCCGTACACCTAAATTATGATTTTAGGGATGACAGTCAATGTGAAAGAGAGGTACTTCGTGAGGACATGCTTACGCTTATTTCGCTCTAATCTAAAGAATAAAAATCCAGCTAAACGTTGTCATATATAGTAGATTGCTTAAATTAAGCGCTAATCACAGAAGGCACTCAATCCGTCTAAAACAAGGAATTCCAGATCTTGCTTGCAAACTGGCAGGAACATTGCGAGCACTGAATTGCTGTGCAAGGACTCTTTTCAATATGAAAGTGTCTGGATGCGCATATAAAATTACTTTCTCTTAAACAGAGCCAGTCTCGAGACATTTTGATATACCTTTAGGCGCTTGACGCAAGCGTGTTAGAGACGACAGCAGCAAGATGACGGTGACGACGATCGTCTGACTCCGATGACAGGATTTCTACTCAGAGTCTTTGACTCCCGCTTATTACGTGCCGATTTCTGCGTTCTACATAGATATTGGATGAGCGTAAGCGAGAGCAGCACGCATTGTGACGTCATCAGGGATACGTGTTTTAAAATCGTACGCACCTCTGACTGTTATTTCATGCATGGTAAAACGACGACACCATTTATATTCCGGCAATGAAATGGCTAAACGTGTTCTACTTCGGTCCATCATGATGGCGGGGCAGTATCGCACCGTTTCTGCGTAGTGTTAGCCACTATAAGAAGAATACTGGGGAATATGAATCAAAGCGACAGCTGTCATGAGGGCGCATCCGCCAGGTGGTGCCAGTGACAGGACGCACATCTTATAGGCTTTATCTTTCTTCAATCCTCCTGGTGAAATTATCTTTTCAAACGCCCAACCACCAGAGAAATCGCCTCCGTGAAGACATCAGGGGCGCTATAACTTAAACCTATTCGAAACTTCTATTGCAATTCTACAATCAGCCCTTCGCGTTTGGTCAAATGCTTTTTTGGACCACGCCCACTTCACCTGCCTGTCATGTGACCTTCAGAAAACCGCGATAGCTCCCAAGCTTACATGAAGTGTACACAATGATTATGAATGATTCGACAGACCAAAGAAATTAGTCCTGATTCGACGCCTTTTCGCCATTAACCCTCTGCTATTCGTCAAAAGGTTTCAGGCTGCACCCACTTCACCTGTGTGTCACTCGACGTCACAAAATCGCGATAACTCATTGCGTCAAAGTGACAGGTGCACGTTAAAGATGCAATATTATGCCGAACAAAGCTGTATTTCTTTTTTGAATAGCCGGAGACAGCCCTGTTCCGAAAGGAATAGAAGATGACTGCTGCCGATTGTTCAGCCACTGGCTACTCGCACTTGCCGGATAGCATGTGTTTATTTGCCCATAAATAAACTTTTGCCTGGCCATGTAATGTTTTTAAACACTTTCGGCACGTTTACAACATCGCTCTGCCAATTCTTCTTTGCTGAGGATACACTTCAGCGGCATCTTTAACTGTCTGTTGGACCCCGCAGCAATTTCAGACAAGCCACCGCAAGCTATCTAAGGGAAAGCGGACCAATTGCATAAGCCGGCAACTCCCTGTTCATCTGGTTATCTATTTTCAGTGCGCTTACTCGGCTCCATCGAAATCTTCTCCACATGAGCGGACTCCCCTCCTCTTGTCAGCCAATTAGATAAGAAAACCAACTCAATGTAGGCAATCCTATTTGTTAGAAGAGCAAACAAAAAAGACCTCCTACAAGCGAGCAGAGCGTTTGATTGGGCTGCACAGGCAGCGCTGCAGGTCATCGCCCTATGATTGTGTTGGTGGTTAAGTAAATTTCACGTCAGGAGATCGGAATAAAACATATTGGAACAGTTTTACGTTATAAGGCCCCAGTTCTCCGTGGAGGCCGCTCTCATCGTATTTGGTGGACACAAAGTACCTTTGTCGGCAATTTTCTTACCACGCCAAGCTACCGCCTCGCCTACCCCAACGACAAGCTCTCCGCTGGCCTTGCGCGCTCGTGATTTTGACGACACCGGTATCTCGCGTTGTTTTTCATGCTTATCCCTATAGTCATCATGGACTTTGTCGATGTCGAAGGAACAATAATTGCCGCCGAGGATTGTACAGCCGAATACGGATGGTGTCTTAGCCGCAAGGACAAGAAAAGCCAGCACCAGCCAACTAAGCCAGCACGCGTCACTGCCACACAGTTGTAGCAGAGCCAGCTGCGACTCTTCCATCACTCGCGCACTCCAAGACTTCCAAAGCTTCCTGAACACGACATTAAAATCGTCCTTCGCCTATCACACGCCTTCAATCCCACCGTAATAGGATAAATGTCAATCCGCGGCGCCATCCTCGCTGCTACAGGACTGACTCTGACTGACATCGAAGACTATACCTAGAGGACCAACTCAGCCTGCAATATTGTCTTCGCCAGCACCCCTAAGATGCGCTATGCCGAGCGCTACTGCGAGATCACTTCCCTTTAGATAGGAGGCAAGAACTAGCCTGCGGCAGCCTACGCTACATCCTTGGATGACACCCTTAAAGTGATCATCCATGACATCCCACTGCACGACGGTGATGAAGCAATTACGACCAGCCTGGTCAAGCGGTGCCCTTCTATCCTGCAAGCTCGTGGGATCGATAAGAAGAACTCGGTGCATGAACGTTTTCGATGGACAACAAGTCCGTTTTAAGTCTAATGCCGAGGCACCGAATACAAACGGTATATCCCCAAGAAGAAAGCTGAATTCTGCACCCTTTGCGGAGCAGTCTGGCATCGCGCCGTCATTTTCCCGGTCCTATATCCTGCAACCGATACGCCACATGCTACAAAGAAGAACTCAAGCGGACTGTGCCTACCAGCCACAATGTTCCTTTTGTGACCTCGGCAACCCCACCAGGGACAAGGGTTGTGCGCGGCGCTACCTTACCCCTCGCCTGCTCCTACAGCAGCGCCAAGCACAAACTCAGCATCACACCACGGCACAAGCAGCCAGCGCTCCCGTTCACCTAAGAAGCGCTGGGGAGATCCGTCTGCACCCCCGAATCATTCACGCAGTCGCTCCACGGCTCGTTCTAGCGACTGCTTCCAGAAGTGCGCTCGCAGTACCTCCCAATAAGGATGCAACACCACCACGGAAAAAGCCTTCACGCAAATCGTGTGGGGCAGTCATGGCCTCCCGCTCTAACTTCCCTCCATACTCACTGCCACCCACTCCGTTATTGCCATCAGTCATGCATCAGTCGTACATCAGTCGCATCGTATCAGTTGCGCCTTTCCAATGCCTTTCCCATTATAAGAAGCATAATGTCATCAAGAAAGGATACAAAAAATCACTCGCACTTCAGCCGGACACCGTCAATGTAAATCTGGCCGAGTCGGACCTTCATAATACTCTCAGCAAGCTCATCGAGGGTCAGCCCCTAGCTCGCTACGAACACCTCTCCCACACCACGACAGGACGTAAAGTCCTCAGTAATAGGAGCATTCTTTACCTCACACAGGATGGAGCCAAGCACTACATACCGCTGGACATCCGCGACACCTCCCTAATTCGCCCCTCCCGACCAATATGCACCTCAACCACGACACGCCGCACCACAAGGGCTCATCAACTCGGCAATAGGTATGAGGGTGCTTCGCACGTAGCTTATGTCGACGCCCCATACTACCCGACCCAATCGGCCATGGGACTTGCCGTGATCATGGCTCGGAACTTGATATCCGAATAACCAGTTCGATACGCAGCATTTATTCTCAATAAGGCAAAGAGGCTTCTATAGTTTTCTTCAATACATCGACTACTGCATCTTGCATCGGTCTTAATTCCATGACGGCCCTACGTAACTACAACAGACACCATCTCGTCCCAAGCGCCCGCATACTCATCGCCACACACACCTCCCGTCGTATCAGCGTCCACATGATCTGGTCCCCGAGCCACGCAGTTCTTACGGGAAACAAAGCCACACACGACGCCATCACTTCTCTCCCGGCCAGCAGTTTTCCGGACCGCCTTACGACCCGCCAGCCCCTGATCACGAGGCCGTAGTCTCGCGCAATCAATGCACCTCGAGCGCCACCACATCATCCCGTATGGCGAAATCCTCGCGTACTACTGCAATGCCCGCCTCAATAGCCTCCTTCCGACAAGTCTCTCAATAATAATCAATTGGCCACGGTCCGGCTCCTACAGACGCGCAGCTTTGCTGTACCGTCCCTTTACCATCACATCTACCCCGATGCCTTTACACCGCACCGTAATACATGCCATTGCCATGCGCAGATCTCGCCCACATCATATGGGCATGCCCCACATGACCAAACATCTTCGAACACAGAACCAATACGTCAATCAGAATCACCACGCCCGAGCAGTGGGAGGCCATGCTGCTCAGCGAATGCCCACAGAACTAATTCTGTGTAGTCCGGCTGGCCGACGCCGCCGCCGATTCAAAGTATGGCCGCTGCCTTAGGAATGGGGGCTCCAGTGGGGCTAGTCTCGGGCCCCCTGGCCTCTCTTCACCCCAGCAAGGACTTTCAATAAAGTTTTGGCTCTCTCTTTATGTCTAGCTGTCACCATTAAAGAACAGGAGAAAGTGGTATTTAACGAAAGTCCTAAATGCCGCAAAGAGATAGCGGGCTTCGGCACGAGGTGAGTATCCGTGCGATTGGGGCGTAGGTGTTAGAGTATTCCACTCCTCTATTTTAAGGCAAAGGTTTGATTCGACTGTCGGCCATCAATTTATTTTGATTATATGAGACCCGAAGTGTGGCAAGAGCGGAAATGCCCACATATCTACCTACCCACCAACCTCCCGCAAAGTGCGTGGAATGAAGCGCAGGATGTTTCACATTCACATCTTCTGCAAATCTTACTACGAGAACACGGACCGATATTGATTGTTAATACTTGCGTATGCATAGAGGACCATCTACAGACTTTGAAATAAACATGCGCTGCCTCCACTTTTGTACTGGGACGATGAAGTGCCGGGGAGTAGCGGTGTAGACCAAAAGCAGGATCGAAAACTATGGTAGATCGAAGGAGAGGTAACGCGATGTGTTATGTGTCGCTCATAACGAGGTGATCTTTGTCTCTGTGCAACTTTCGCTGGAAATAGCGCTTTGATCGCGCGATATGTCCTCATTACGCTGTGACCTTTGATGAAAGTGACTTCCCGATGTACATTCACAAAAGCAGCCAACGATGCCCCAGGTAATCTACATACTTTGCTTGTCTTAGAGAAATAATAAGTGGATATTATAACATTCCTCATGAAGCGCAGGCCAGGGATGGTTCGTAGCTATTGGAAAGAAATATGAGGCTAGAATTACCGCTATCCTAAACAACGGAGCAAGGTAAACAAATGTGTTCGCTAAAACAGTGGCCAGTTAATATCTATTTTCGGTGAATTCAACGTTGTTAGGTTTTATAATATGATTGCAAGTCGTGAAATTTTTATTTCATCTTAATTTCATTATTAATCACATTATTTTCTTATCAGCCCCGTGTTTTAAGGTATATCTTTAATTGGACCATGGTCGTTCACCCAGCCAGAGGTATGCTCGAGATCACAAGTAGCAATGTAGCCCTGAGCACCTCATCCAATCGCGTTAGCTGTATCGGGACGACGAACGGCACGAACTCAGGAAACATTGAATGCATGTTTATTGCGGTCCGTACATTTATAGGGCCGGGGGGAGAGAGGTAGCAGTTGACAAGGAAGAGCGAAATGAAGCACGTTGCACTGAACCGGCGATTGATAACAGGCAAGTGCTGATACCTGATGTGATACATCCCCCCCTTTTTTTGATGTTCGTTATTGGTCATTGGTGATTTGTTGAAAGTCCATGTTGTAGGCTAACTGCATGGATGGCCTTGTCGGTCGCGTGGACCGCCTTCGCTGTGGAGGCTGTGCCGTCGCACCAGTGGCTGCAGGGTCCTGTGGCGATGATGGGACATGCTGGGTTTCAGTTGGTCGGTTCTCAGCTCAGTTGCTGTCATCCGATGAGCATGAAGCTAATCGCTCCCTGGTCGAGAGCAAGTGCTGACGGCTGCGCCGCAGAACGCAGTCATCGGCTTGCACTAGGTAGGACTGCCTTCCGGCCGGGGCGATTATCTGACCTTTTCTTGCCCATGAGGACCCTCTTATGCGCACGACATCACAATCTTCAAGGGGTGGCAGGTTCCGGCAGTATTGTCGTGACTGCTTGTGCTTGCTGACCTGGGTGATCGGGTGCGGGCAGAAATCCGGCAAGGGGGTGCGAAGGCTCCTTCCTTCAAGCAGCTCTCCAGGCGACCGGCCGTCTTCCAAAAGACTTGTTCTGCAATTTAATACGCCAAGCCAAAAACCCTCATTTCCTTCGCTTGTCTCTTTAAGAATCCTTTTGATCACCTGTACGCCCTTTTCCGCAAGGTCATTGGAGCGCGGAAATTGTGGGCTAAATGTCAATTGCTTAAAGTCAAACAGTTTCGAAAAGCGTTCAAATTCGCGGGAAGAAACCTGCGGTCCCTTAACGGTGCAAACTTCGGATAGCATGCCATACCTAGAAAACATTGCGCTAAGTCTTTCGATGACAGTACACGCACTTTGATCAGGCAACTTCTCGACGTTTGGAAAGTTTGACATCGCGTCATAAGGGCACAAATAATACTTTCCTCCGTATTGAAATATATCGACATCAAGTGGCTGCCAGGCTTGGGTCGGTATTGAACGAAGCATGAGTGGTTCTGCGGGCTGACTGTAAGCGTACTTTCTGCAGATTCCACATTTGTGGTTTCTATATCAGAATTTATCCCAGGGCAGTAAACGAGTTGCCTAGCTCTTGCTTTGCTCTTAGCGATACCAAGATGTCCTGCATGAATCCACTTTAATGTCTCAGCACGCATGCGGGGGGGAATTATCACTTTATTGCCATTCATGATTATGTCGTTTACCACTGACAGCTCCGATGCAAAAGACTTTGCACCGCCCTGTTGTAAGCAAAGGTTACGTATGGCAGGACGGCGTCCCACGTCTTGTGCTCGACGTCGACGTATATTGCTAGCTTGTCGGCGAGGGTCCTGTTCAGGCACTCCGCGAGACCATTCGTATGCGGGTGGTAGGCAGTCGTCCTCCTGTCGCTTGTCTGGCTGTATTGCAGAATGGCTTGAGTAAGCTCTGCTGTAAACGCCGTTCCTCTGTCGGTGATGAGGACTTCTGGGGCACCATGTCGCAACAGGATATTCTCGACGAAAAATTTCGCCACTTCAGTTGCGCTGCCTTTCGGTAGAGCTTTAGTTTCAGCGAAGCGGGTGAGATAGTCAGTTGCTATGACGATCCACTTATTTCCAGATATTGATGTAGGAAACAGTCACAACAAATCCATCCCCATCTGCTGAAATTTTGGGCAAGGAGGTTCGATCCGCTGTAGTAATCCCGCTGGCCTTGTCGGTGGCATCTTCCGTCGATGACAGTCTCGGCATGTCTTGACGTAAAGAGCGACGTCGGCAGTCAGACGCGGCCAGTAATACCTTTCCTGTATCCACAACAGCGTCCGGGAGAATCCGATGTGCCCAGTAGTTGGATCGTCATACAGGGCATGCAGTATTTCTGGACGCAGCGCTGACCAAACAACAAGAAGGGAGTTGGCGCGGACTGGTGAGGAGTTCTTCACGAACAGGTTGTTTCGTAGCGTGGACGAAGACAATCCGCGCTTGAATGCACTGTGGACAACGTTGGTGTTCCCTCACAAGTACTCGGCGAGGCCTTTTAGCTCCGGGTGTGCTCGTTAATATTTAGTGAAGTCTTCCGTGCTTATTATTCCAAGGAAGGCGTCATCGTCCTCGTCGTCTTGCGGCGGGGGATCGACTGGCACGCGTGATAGGCGGTCGGCGTCAGAGTGTTTTCATCCGGACTTGTAGATTACCGTGACGTCGTATTTTTGCAGTCTGGGGCTCCTTCGCGCCAGCACTCCTGAAGGTTCCTTTAAGTTAGCTAGCCAACACAACGTGTGATGGTCGCTGACAACTTTGAATGGCCTGCCATATAGGTGAGGGAGGTATAAGGGAGGAGGCCACATGATGGCGATGCATTCCTTTACAGTCGTAGAATAATTCCTTTCCGCTTTTGTGAGCGACTGGCTAGAATAAGATATCGCCCGTTCAAGTCCGTCTTTCATTGGATTAGGACGGCACCGAGGCCTAGGCTACTGGCGTCAGTGTGCATTTCAGTATCGGCATCCTCGTCGAAGTGTGCAAGTACGGACGGCGACTGCATGCGCCGTTTAAGTGCTTTAATTGCGTCGGCCTGCGGCGTTTCCCACTTGAACTAGACATCGCATTTGGTTTGCTGTGTTAGTGGCTACGCGATGCGTGAAAAGTCCTTGAAGAAGCGCCTATAGTAGGCACATATGTCATGGAATCTACGCACTGCCTTCTTGTCGATGGGCTGCGGGAACATTGTGATGGCAGCTATCTTCTGCGGGTCGGGCCGGACTCCAGATTTGCTTATGACGTGGCGCTGGAACATAAGCTCATCGTAAGCAAAGCGGTACTTTTTCGGCTTCAGAGTGAGCAGTGATGACTTGATGGCGTGTAATACTGTCGCAACCTGCCTAAGGTGATCGTCGCAATTTCCGGAGAAGACAACGACGTCGTCCAAGTAAACAAGGCACGTCTGCCACTTTAATCCTGCTAACATCGTGTCCTTGACGCGCTTAAACGTTGCAGGCGCCGAGCACAGTCCGAACGGCATGACCATGAACTCTTAGAGGACATCTGACGTGAGGAAGGCGGTCTTTTCGCGATCTCTCTCGTCGACTTCTATTTGCCATCAGCCAGACTTGAGGTCCATCGATGAGAAGTATTTAGCGTGTCAGAGCTGATCCAATACGTCGTCTATCCGTGGAAGGGGGTATACGTCCTTCTTCATGATCTTGTGAAGTCGACAATAACCTACGCAGAAACGTAGGCTTCCGTCTTTTTTCTTCACCTAGACTACAAGAGATGCCCACGGGCTTTTTGACGGCTGGATGATGTCGTCGTGCAGCATTTCGTCGACTTGTTACCTAATAGCATCACATTCTGGCGTCGAAACTCGGTAAGGCCTCTGGCGGTGTAGTAGAACGCACTGTTCAGTTATTATGCGATGCTTTGCGACTGCTGTTTGCCGTATCCTCACTGACGTCGAAAAACATTCATTGTATCGTCCGAGAAGACTTCTGAGCCGTTGCGGCTTACTCACGGGGAGACTGGGATTCATGTCAAAATCTAGTGCGGGAACTATAGTCGTCAGGGTAGATGCGGCGGAATCCCAGGGACAAACGCATTGCTGGTTTCCACAATTTCCTCGATGTGCGCGATTGCTGTGCCTTTCTTGACGTGTTTGAACTCCTTTTGTCACTCCTTTTGAAGTTTGTCACCTACACCTTCATTTTTCCCCCTGTGCAGTCCAGCGATCCCTCTTGCGACAAAATTTCACGCTCGAGTAGTAGACGGTCACCCTCGATGACGCCTACAACGTCAGCGGGTGTTTCGGTGCCGAAGGAAATAAAAATGCTGGAGCGCGGTGGGATTCTCACTTGATCATCTAGCAAACTCAATGCGTGGTGACTACGAGAGCTCTCCGGCGGTGTGCTTTATCATCCGACAGCGTTATCGATTTCGACTTCAGGTCGATGACTGCGACGTGTTGGTTCAGGAAGTCCGTGCCGAAAATGACGTCTCGTGAAGAATGCTGGAGGATAACGAAGGTGGCTGGGTAAGTCCGGTGATGAGCGGTAATTCTTGCCGTGCAGATTCCAATCGGCGTAATGAGGTGTCCTCCAGCAGTCCGAATTTGAGGGCCTTCCCATGCAGTTTTCACTTCTTTAATTGTGCTGCAATGTGTACAGTCATGACGTAGTAATCGACCCCTGTGTCCACTAAGGAGGTGACTGCGTGGCCGCCGAGAAGCACGTCGAGATTGGTGGTTCTTTGTCTTGCGTTACAGCTAAGTCTTGGCGTCGGATCACGGCTGCGTCGCGTTGACATGTGGCTGGTACGTGGCGCCGTCAGGTCGTCTTTTGTCGGCGTATTCTTTGCTTCTAGACTTCGTCGGGACGGCGGCGTGTCGTTTTTGTGTCGTCGAGGTAGTCTCTTCGGCGTCCTTGTCGGCGGCGGAGGATATTCGTCAGTTCGACGAACAGCAACCGCACCTCAATCGGCTGCTGCTTTTAGTAGGCTCGCAGAGCGGCCGCGGGCTGGGCCAGTGTATGTACGGCGCTGCGGCGACAGGTAGCGGCCTGGTGATGGCGAATAGGATGGACGTCGAGAGTTGCACTGAGTAACGATGAGGTAGTCGGCGATATTGCGAGGGCGTTCACCTTGCTGCGGGCGCGGAGCGTTGACGTCTAACCCTCATAGTCCGATTTCACTGTATGGGCATCGGCGGTAGATATGTCCGGCTTCCCCGCAGTTGCGGGAGAGCGGGCAATGGTTAGGGGGTCGCCAATTGTCCGTCTTCCTCGCGTAGCTGCGCTGGGCGACGGATGAGCGTGCTGGCGGTGGCAGCGGTGGGCGACAGAATTGTGGCGTTACAGGGCCCTGGCGCGGTTGCGGAGGGGGAGCTTAATGACGGGCGACGGAGGCGTAAGTCATCGCTTCCGGCACGGGAAGCGTGTATTCGGGCTGCACTTCGGTAACGCCCAGTGACCATCGAAGTTCGTCCTCGACGGTGTCAGTGACTGAAGACACCTGAGGTAGCGACGAACAAAAAATTTTGCGCAGTTCCTCGCGCGCAATGGCCCTGATGGTCTCTTGTAGATCACTGGAGCCCAGTGCTTGGATGGCGCACTGCGGCGTGAGCACTCGGCGGTTATATTGCCTAGTGTGCATTTTTAGAGTTTTATCAATAGTCGTTGCCTCTGTCAGGAACTCAGCTATGGTCTTCGGTGGGTTTCGGATCAGTCCGGCGAAAAGTTCTTGCCTTACGCCTCCCATCAAAAAACACACCTTTTTTTTCTTCAGTCATTTCCGGTTGGGCGTGCCGGAAAAGACGGGTCATCTCTTCCGGGACGATGGCGATGGTCTCATTGGGTAGTTGCACTCGGGATTTCCAGCAGAACTTCAGTCCTTTCTTTTCGGACAACGTTCGTGAACGTCCTCATGAAGGTACTGCGGAACAAGTCCCATGTTATAAGGGTGGACTCCCGATTCTTAAACCAAGTCCTCGCGGCATCTTCCAAGGAGAACTAGACATGCAGCTTATCCTCAGAGGACCAGTTGTTGAAGGTCGACATCCTTTGCAAGGTTTCGAGCCAGGTTTCCGGATCCTCCGTCACAGCTCCACAGAAGGCGGGGGGCTCTCTGGTTTGTTGAAGTACGATGGGCGACACTGGGGCTGCCATTGTGGCTGCCTTGGCCACAGTCTTCATAGTATTCCCAGGTAGAAGGGCGTGCTCCGGGGGCACCTGTTGTAGACGGCACCTTGCTCGATGGTCCGGGACTACGTTGGTGTCCTCTTTGCGGACCCGGCATGGCTCACGGCTTGTCGGGGGCGTCCGGTACATGAACGAGAAGCACCTGCACCAGATGTCACGTGGCAGTGACGTATAAAGAACACAGTAGCAATTCTGTGGAAGACAAAAATAACTCTTATTGGGCGAACCTGTGCCCATAAAAAGAAGGTTACAGTTAAAGAACGACGACAGCGGCGAACACAGTCGGCGATCGTCCAAGTATGATGAGCGGGTCAAGCTCGTCGGCTTTTATACATCAGTCGTCTAATGTTCCAGAGTAATCGCTGGAACCCGCTTGTTTTCCACTAAGTTCTACACCATTCGCGTCGCGCATACATACAATCATATTACACAAGGTTCGGTGACAGACAGCGGATGGAAACATCGATAACATTCCAGAAAATTCCTATACATGCTGGCGCGTCTTGCGCTGTGCGATAACATTTGTTATACGGTCAAACGTGGTCACCCGATAAAGAGATAATTTAATTGAAAGAAGGCAGAGAGGTCGGCCTGAGCTAAGGTGCTCTAGCCTGCTACTGTGCACAGGGGGAGGGGGATCGGTATTAGCCTGGCCGACCGAGCGTGATAGTATGGAACGCGGGTAATCAGTAATACCCGCGCACCACAGTATATGATAGTCCAGGTTAACTATTCACTAAAGGCCACTTCATGGAGACGTGTGGAGGTCACACGCTCAATTTTTACTTTCAGGTAGTAAGGGTAAGATTGAACGTTAGTTTTATTTTAAGGCTTAAAACAGGAAATCTTGTTTTAGCACATTTAGCTGGAGCTCATTCGCATTTATCCACAATCACAGTTCAGACAAATATTCGTTTGCATTTGGCGGAGCGTTCAAGAAGTGGTGACATGAGAAAAATAGGTTTATCTCATCTGCATGCAGAACTTTATCACCTCAATTAGGTCTACTGATACTATTATTAATATAAACTAGGAAACTATGAGACATAAAATGTAGCCACGTAGAATACACGTAGAAGATGTTCTGCCAAAAGCAAATGGGATACAGTTTGCCGATGTGCTCTGTATCCTGGTCAATAAATAGCTGTTAATAAGCTCCAAGGGAATAAGTCTTATTGCATAAAACGACAATTTACGTAATAATATTTCATGTTTATTAGTATCACACGCTTTCTTGAAGTCTGGCAATAACCGAAGTGTACTAAATCTATTTTCAATATTACTAATAGCTTTATATTTTACTCTAATAATAGGTGTTTCAGTATCTTTTCATTTCTGGAAACTATACTGATCAAGTTTTATTGCTGATGTTCGAGTGGGGTAAAACGTAATGCACAATTCGTAAAATATCTATACTACCGTTGTTGAAGGCAACAGAAATAATTGACCGTCTGTAATGGAGTACTTATAATCGCAACATATTTTTTCACAATCGAGGTCTTTCGGCCAATCACAGAAGCAGCAGTTTGGGCTGCACTATAGTTTCTGATCGTGGCGGTTTGCCAGAGCAGTTTAGTGTGGCCACGCGTGACACGTTCTGGCAACCGTGAGAGACAGCAACTGCGCTGTGGCTTCAGACTGTTTATTTGCATTTTAAAGCGTGACCATCAAGATGCTTTAAAGCTAATTAGCTATAAACCGTAACATTGTAGGACTCCCAGGGCAATAGCACCGAATTCAATTCGCTATGTTTGTTTCTAAACAAGGCCTCCTTTGCAGAAAAGCTTACGTTTCCTATGACTGCCTCCGACGTCTCCACAAGATAAAGCGTGGTTGCCCAATTCTCCGGCTCTGTTAGTTGTGATTAAGACACACTATGGGCTATGCAAGACACTACAACTAATAGCCCTCGGCTTTCTCCACCTGATCTCATTCAGATGGAACTGAGTGCTCCTGTATGACGAAATGAGAAAATAATGCTAAGCTTCCGGGGAACAGGATCTTCGTGTTGTGTTTACATAAAAATCGTCATCAGGTAGTGTGTAACTGTGGTTCGTAAGGTAATTCATATGCTTAGTTGGGATTCATAACGGAGGGCTAAGTGCACCCGATATAGCAGCTATATTTTGGCCACATAGCATTGCTATTGTCCTATTTGAATGAGTCGGCGACGGAGGCTTCAGGATCAGGATACTTGGCGTTAAAGATTCCCCACAAATTCTTTTAAACGCCAAGCTTATTATAATTGCGTGTGTGTGACACGTGCAGGCGCAGGTGTCCCAGAATTATTCAAACAACCGCTGCCGCACAAACTCTTGCTATCGTTATGCCTCCCTAGTACTATTGTGGACTCTGGCTGTACGTATCAGCCTATCTGAGAAGCTGCTGTGACACTTAGATGGTCCGTAAAGCATTTTGCGTTTATAGCCCTCTAGCGTTTAGAGGCCCTCTCACTGACATTATTCATGTTGTCCGACTCAAGTCGTACTTTTTGGTCTTCGTTGTCTCATCCTTATAAATTCAGGATCAGCGTTCGCACCCTCTCAAGTTTGTGTCAAGGGTTTGCGGACGAAGACAATGCGACGGCCTCCTGACATGCTAATCAGGTGAAAGAAATGTTCGACGATTACAATACTCCATAATTCAAAATTTCAACGCGGTTGTATACATGTTTTCATTTAGCGATATATTGAGGTAAAGAAATTGAGACCGAAATCACTGCATCGACTGGCAGTGGAGATAATCCGGTCAGCGCCTTCGCAGAGAGAGCGGTAGTACGGGAGCGCTGGCATGATGATGATGATGATGATGATGATGAGGCCTCAATTAATGGCACAAACACACTATGGGGGATAGGCCACGAATCAGGTGTTAATATCATTGAAAAAGTAAAATAAATGTGTTAATAAATAACACATTAAAAATTTAATATAATCCAAGGCGAAAAATAGAGTGTGAATACATGAGACAAAGTAGTGGTCAATACTATAGTTAGCCTTGCGTTGATCGAAATATTTAAAAAAGTAAGATAAAAATTGTTACTGAAATGTATAAGATAAGGGATATACTTAAACTTGAGTAAGTTAAAATTTGAATAATAATAGTAGTAAGATCTAAACTGTGAATTTGTGCTTTTACTGTTTGAATTTTCTAAATTGAAGTAGAAGTAAATGAATTGTGGAAACGAAGAACTATTAACAAGGCATACTTTTTGAGCCACATAGTAAATTATAAATGTCTAGACAAACGTTCCTGTGGCTGTATCCCAATACTGTTGCTCCAAGGGAGAGTATAACAATACTGCTTAAAGGCAATCCTAAGATTTGAAGCAGAATTTCTAGAGATAGTTTTCGATGAGTAGAAAACCGCCAACACGATAATGAAAAGATGATCTATAGATTCCGAGTCATTGCAGGGGTAGCATAGAGGGGGATACTACCAGACCACATCTGTGCAAGTAAAAAAATAAGTGTTGGAATAGGGCAACGCAGCCTAGTGAATGAATCTTCAAATTTCCGGTTAGGACATCTATGCCTGTTCCAAGAATAATTAGGTGCAAAAAAATCTGTAGATTTTGCTAATGACAGGGCTTTTTTGTCTTCGCTCAAAGAAAATTGACTACATCTGGCTATAGTGATGTGCGCAGTTACCGGCAGCACAGATATTACAGGACCTGTTAAAGAATCTCGTGCTAAGGAAGCTTGATTAATTAATTAAGGAATTAATTAAGTAAGGAACTTAATTAATATGAATGTCTCGGTGGCCTGGGACCCATACCATATGAACTAAACTTATGTGAGGTGGAGCTAAGGAATGAAAGGTGTTCCATGCTGTCGACTTTGTAGACGCAGTAAGTGCGCAGCATACAGATAGAGAATCTGTGGCGAGAACAGCTTTTGTAGTATGAAGGGGTAATTTCCGCAAGGCAAGAACTATTGCCAGAAGTCCGGCATGAAAAAATGATGTGTAATCTGGTAGACGAAGTAAAAAAGACCAATCGAGGGATGGTGAGTAGATACTCACGTCAGCCTTCTCCTCACACGAAGAAGCATCAGTCGCTATTACACTTATTTTGAAACGGGCCAGACATTGTTGTAAACGGTCATTGAAATATGTTGTGGGCAGAAATTTCGCATTGTTTGGGAATATGTCTGTAAATTCAATTTTGAGCGACCAAGGAGACCTGTCAAGCGGAATTATTTCTCTAAAGCCAACATTTATAGGTGCTAATTGTCCTCGCCCAAATACAACTTGTGGGGTATGGAATCGTGACCACGTTTTATAAAAAATGAATTTGCTTCACTAATAAATGCATATTGTCCACGTCGTAGCAAATATTCATAAGCTCTTAAGTATGTTTGAACTTTAGGCATGTGGGATCGTGTGTGAAGAGTAGGTAGGCGCGCTGCCTGGTATAATACATCATTAGCAACGAATTTAGGAAGACCTAAACATAGCCGAAGAGCTACTTTTTCTAACAGAACAAGTGGTCTTAATTTATATTTCGCACTTCCGGAGAACAAAACACAATGAATTTCTAGAATCGGTCGTACATGCACACGATAAATCATAACTAGTGTGTCACTTCGCATACCAGAACGTCGTTCACTGATTCTACGTAGTAAACCTACAGCCCGTGTCCCTTTCGTTACAATATTTTCTATGTGAAAACACCAGTTAAGTTTTCCGTCATAAAAGATACCCAAGTACTTAAGCGACTGTACCTGATGAATGGTTCTCTGTTCATATACTAATGAATAATGACATACAAAGTAAATTATGGGGTTTTACGTGCAAAAACCACTTTCTGATTAAGGGGCACGCCGTAGTGGAGGACTCCGGAAATTTCGACCGCCTGGGGTTCTTTAACGTGCACCTAAAGCTAAGTACGCGGGTGTTTTCGCATTTCGCCCCCATCGAAATGGTGCCGCGGTGGCCGGGCTTCGATGGCGCGACCTCGTGCTCAGCAGCCCAACACCATATCCACTGAGCAACCACGGCGGGTTGTATTAATGATAACTGTAACGGCCCGGAAAGCAGAAAAACAAGGACAGCACTTTTGTTTACGTTTACTGACACATGGATATTGTGAAGCCATGTCTGTAGAGTACAGAGGTACGTTTGCAAAGACAGGTGAAGGGAATTGATGCATCTAGCTGTCGCGAAAAATGCAATGTCATCTGTATCCTGGTGCAGTGGTACTGAAGTCATCAATAGGTTACATAGTACAGGAGACAGAACAGCCCCCTGGGCATCCCTCTTGTCTGATCGAACTTTCTTGAAGAGAGGTTTTGAGAAGAATGAAATTTTCTGTTTCGGATAAATTCAAGATCCATGCCGTTATATACCTCGGAAAATTGTAGGACTGTAATCTGTCCAGCAGTAGAGAGCACTCAACGCTGTCATAAGCTTTTGCTTTGTCAATAGTCACTAAAGCACTGACTTCTTTTCTATGCTGAGCGAGTTCGACGCGGCTTCCCAAATCTGCGTATCATAATAATAATAATAATAATAATAATAATAATAATAATAATAATAATAATAATAATAATAATAATAATAATAATAATAATAATAATGTTTATTTCTCATCAAGAAAGATGGAGGAGGCTGCAGGTAAAAGCTCCACGAACAAACGGCAGTTTGACAGGGGCCCGCAGCCCCCTCTACAAGGCGGCAGTAAAAAGGTTACAGGAAAGAGAGAGAGAGAGAGAGACAGAGAAGTTTAATGATACGAAATGCTGAGAGGTCGGTCTCAGGTATATTCCTCTAGCCAGCTAATCGGCATTGGGGGAAGGGGAAGAGGAGGCACCGAAATGAACAGTGGGAATGAACACAAAAATCATCCAATAAGAAAGACTAGATACCTTATACATAGTGTCGCCGTATTGCAGCATTAGTTATTTTTAAAATGTCAGTGGTACTTTTGTTGTAATTATTCAGAAGAGTGGGCAGGGTGAAGGACAGTTTTTCTGTAGAGTAGTTAGCCCGAGGGGTAATAACATTCCATTTTTCTTTGTGCCGGGTAATGTGTATGGAAATTCTATTGTGCACACTAAATGGAGAGACCGGGCCGGAAACCTATTCGACTTCAGATCAGTAACGAATTTTCAGATATATTATCCATCATACGATCATATAAAACTCCTTCAATTAGTTTTACCATATTTACCGTAAGAGAGGTAGGCCTAATGTTGTCAAGAATGTAGCGAGCTCCTTGTTTTTTAAGCAGCGGAATAATTTTGACTGTCCTGCATTCTGGTGGACTCCAAGCATTTTGTAGAGAATTATTCACTGTGTTCAAAATGTCATCAGAAGACATTTCAAACAACATTTTTAGCATGGCATTCGAAATGCCATCAGGATTTGGAGATGAGGCAGGCAGAGATCTAAGGACATTAGAAAGCTGTGACACTGTGACTTCCGTAATGTCATCGGCAAAGGGAAGCCTTTGTGGCCCATTGGGCAAACATGATGTTAAGCATTGCGCTAAGCCCTTTGCTATGAATTCTAAAGAAGCAGACATGTCGCGTGGTGAAAGAATTATCGATTCAGTATTCGCTGGCGTCGGTATTTTTCTGTATGGAAGGAATCTGAACAGAATTTGTTTTTGTTGCTGGGCTTAGAGAGGAAGTCACGATGTTTTTTGTCATACTCGTATTTGCCATTCGGTGCTGTTCTCTTGAACGCAGCAGCTGCCAATTTATAATCACGCCAGTTACTCGGTCACTGATTATAAAGTAATTTGTTCCACGCGGCTTTTCGTCGTCTATAATCCCGCGTGCAGTCCGAATTCCACCAAGGAGTGGTTGTACATTTACTTATGTTAACATTAAATTGGGGCTTTTTAAAGGAACTTTTTAATTCAGAGCAAAGCCTCATGGCTTTGATGTCATTGGGTACCGTTTTACAGACACTCTGAAATTTCTGGTAATTCACAAAAGTCGGCGGCGGAGACTCCAGGGGAATAAGAGGGCAGACAATATCAAACCTAATGGTCACTAGAGATGGTCACTATTTGAGGCTGAGCCGACAGTAGACCAGGAAGTTACGGTAATTGCTGAACTGGCAAATGTTCGATCTAATGCTGATTTAGAAAGACACTGAATAAAGGTAGCTGAATTCGTATTTAGGCAACAAAAATTTTGATTAATTTTACAGTCCAACAATCGCTTTCCACATGAGTCCGTTTTGAAACCCCAAGACACATGGTGCGAATTAAAGTCTCCGGTTATCACAATTTCTCTCCTTTATGATTTGACAACGGTACGAAGGAAACGAATATCATGCACGCCTTTGGGAAATGTGTATTAACTAAGGAAAATAGGGAAGAACCAGGAATAGTTACATCTATTGCTAGTATCTCACACTCCGTAGACATATAGTAGTACCAAATTTCTACTTTGTTGCATATTTTAGTTGTTATAAAAAAAAGTCCTCCGCTTCTCGATGGGCGGTCCCACTCGACATAACAAGAAATTTTATATCAAAATCTTGGCCATTGGAGAGCCAAGTTTCCTGCAAAAGAATAATGTCCGGAGAAAGTTGTGAACAAACGTATAATAAATCGGTAGCTGCAGAAATAATGGAACGGCAGTTCCACTGTAATACCTTTAAATAACCTATGATGAATTAATGCCTACTTTAAAACCGCTTGCTCTAAAATACTGCCTTTTAAAATATCTTTCTGCGAAGGACTGTCTTTACTGCACATTGTGGATTTTGATTGAGGGACAGAGCTGGAAGAGTTAGGATTAGAATCGGAGTTGGAAAGAGTATCTTTCACAAACTTTTGGCTTTTGAGAGCGGGACAGGGATCGATGAATTATCGTTAGATGATCTTGTGCGTTTAAGCGTCGGGAGGTACATTTCTACATCCTGGTTGTTTTCCGAGACTGATCCAGAGAAGCATCCGTCGGGCAGCTGAGTTGAAGTTGATGGCCTCGCACTGTCTGCATCTTCTACAATAACTGATAAAGGATCCATTAGCTTTTCAGCATTCAATGTTAGGGCGTGTGTAAGAATTTGCGAGCTAGCATAGAATTCGCTAAAGAACTGAACAGCTGAATCATTCGTGATGTCAACATTGAGCTAGAGTCATCGCCAGGTTTGATCTGAATCGTTCCATACCTTTTGAGAACGCCTTTCCGGCCTCTGCCCCAATAGAATCGGAAATGGCTGTGTCTGCAACCATTTGCTGACGGGTTGTTGCTCCTGCTATCCCTTAGATCTCCCCTGGACCTCAACAGCATCATCACGGCGTGACCAACGTCTCCTTTCAATTACATCTATAATTTGAATTTCCTGTGATCTTGCAGGACAATTCGAGTAGTTGGCGGGGTGACCACCACCAACACAGCGACGACATTTCTCTTCTTTGGAGGAACAATCACCAAAATTGTGGCTGTCTCCACAAGCATGGCAGCGGGGTGCAGATCTGCAGCCCCTGACGCTATGACCGAAATGCCAACATATGTTACATTGTAGAATGCGTGGAGCCAGAGCTTCTACCTTGTAAATTAGGGGCTAGACCTTAATTTCCGTAGACCGCATCGTCCCAGCACATGTAACTATGATTGACTCTGTTGCTACCTCCTTAATGTCAATCACTCGACTACACAGGTAGACGTAGGTGACTCCAGCCACCGAGAACATGTCTAAAATCTCTTGAGGGGTTAAAGTGACCTCCACCCCTCGCACAATGCCTCTAGAGTATGCGAGATCTGGTGGTACGAAAGAGCTCACTGGATGGGAAGCAAATGTGCAACAATTCAGCACTTCTATAACACAGGTCTGGTCTGGCGAGCAGCGTAGTATACCCCCTCCGCCTAACTGGTGGACCTCTGTGATCTGTCGGAAATAAGGCGAGGCTTTCCGTGATTCCCCCTGAATCATCTTTGGGTTTTTCATATTGATCGTGCCACCGTCGTTAGGTACCATGGCCACAGGAACATTGCCGGCTTCACTGCGAACAAATAAACTCAAGCGACAGCTCCTGAGGAGCTAACGAGGCTGACCGCGGGGAAGCACCGTAGCCGGGTGCTGATACAGACATCAAGCAAGACTAACACAAAAAACACATAAGAGAAAGAGAGTAACGCAAAATTACAAGCTAAGCAAAGAAAATACCACCCGATACTTGACCTAAGCCCCCAAAGCAGGAGAAGCCAGAACCGAGGGACGCGATACCTAAGCGAAGAGCTAGATCGCACGCCGAGGACCCTGAGCGGCTCCTCAAGGCCGCGATATTGGACATCGCTGTGGAAGAACACGACGACGAACGCGCGAGTAGTGGCACGAGCGCGATTTCGCGTGGTTAAGACAAGCGATTCCGACGCTTACTCAGTCTAGGAGCGGGCGCCTCAGAGAACGAGTCATGTGGACTTGGACTCCAACTCGCTTGCCGCTTGGCGTGCTCTCCACCTACCATTTGAATGTATCTGTAAGTATTCGTTCTGGCGTAAGAATATGAACAACGGACATTTCGTGTGGTGTATTGTTTTCACATAAGCATACACATATTATAAAAAAGTGTCCCGCCTGACTTGCCTCTTTAGCCGTGTTACCAGCGGAATTATTCAGTTAAGTATATTGTCGTATTTCTTTTCTTATAGGTGCGCTACTTGACTCCATATAGCGTGACGAAAGCAGCGCTGGACCACCTGACAAGATGCACGGCGTTTGGTGAGCCACAGTCGCTGTCAACTTCAGTGCTCTTTTTGAAAAAAAAATAATGAATGCGAAAAAATACTGGAACGTCATCTTGACAGGTGGGAAAACTAAGAACCAGCCATTTCCAACTTTGTGCAGACCTCAAATATGGTATCCTTAAGAGGGCACAAAACACCATTTTTATCGGTCAGCGTCCTGTACCCGCATCGAATGCCAGGCGGTCCGGCACTAACGGCTTTGTTGCTGCATGTGCTCGCACTTATAACATGAAACAAAAGTGCAGCAGAAAGTGGTCACCCCTAAACGTCAATAAAATGAGCGATCAAGACTATCATGTCGCCTGAGTACCATATGGATGCTGTGCATGATATCGTCTAGTCGTTGTTAGTGAGGCGTCAGGATGTAATACCCCTAAACTCTTACAAAACAATTCGCCTCACTCACTTGAAGAATATGCTTATCCAATAAAATATGTATGGCGGCGCCTAAGGAGAGTTTTACTTATTACGTTTAGTAGCAAGATGTTTTGTTCATTGGCTCATTCTTAAAAGAGAAGTGAAGAAATCGAAATATCTTGTCGCCATGCCGCCAAGAAGCGAACTGCGCTTCAAATATAGACGCTCCATATTTCTGCGCTCGACTAGTGTCCGCGAGCGCCTTTTCTTGCATGCCTGGGGCCCTATAACGCAAAACAATTCCAATCAGTTTTTATTCCAATCTACTGACGTCCAATTTACGTAACCACCGACGCACGCATCGGGCGGTAACCCGCAGCGTTGTTTGAAAAGCGCAATCAAACGCACTCCTCGTTTATAGGAGGTCCCATTTTTTTTCTTTCAAGGCGAATAGCATAGCCTACATTCAACATACTTTCTTATGGAATTGGTTGAAAAGAAGCGAGGCGCATGATCAAATGGAGAGGCGTTCGATAAATTCGAGCCAAAGTAGATAACCGGATGAAGAGGGTAGTGCCCCGGCGTCCGCGATTAATCCGTTTCCCGTAATTAGCTTGCGGTGGCTGGTAGAACATCGCGGCGGCGTGCAACGCGGAGCTAACAACGCCGCACGAACGTGTCCTCAGCAAACAAGAGCTCACATGTGATGTCGCATACGTGCAGAAAGGGATCGATAGCTTTATACTGCGCCAGAAAAATGTTTATTATACGCAAATAAATCCATGCTCGCTGGTGAATGGTTAGATTCATGATGATGAATGGTTAGATTCATGTCTTAGCCCTGCAACTGAGGTGCTGCCGCAGTGTCAGCAAGCAACAAAGCCATATGCAAAGTAGAAAACGCACAAACGGCACTATATATTAGCCAACATCAAACAGTGCTGACAGAAACGCTCTAAGTGGGTTCACTGAAGGGGCAACAGAATTCAAGCGGGAACAAAGAGCCTGCAACCAACTGCACGGGCTTAAATCATTTGGGTTCGACGCCGTCGTGCCAATGACATGGTCGATATTGTTCTCAACAAAACGTTGCAAAAAAAAAAAGAAATGTGGAGACCACGCATTGTGGGAAGCTATTATGCCAAGCATTTTGTCGGTGCCTGGGTATCCAGCATTGTTCGGCTTTGCGTAATACCGTGCCATGTTGACGAATGTGTTCCTACAGATTGAATAGCTGTGTCTGTGGCCCGCTAGGATACGTGTTTCTGAAGACAGTGGTATGACGACACAACCAGCTTGTAGACAGCCGCATGGCAGCAATGACTTGATTTATGATGCGGCCGTTTGACGTGGGCCTGTGACACGGAGATCGTTGGGTAGTGTATGAACATAAGCAAGGCAAATACGGATTGTGACCTCATCAGCAACTAGGTTTTATAAAATTTTACGTACATACATCTGTTTCATGTGGTGTATGTTTAAACGATGATGCCGTTTGTACTTCGGCGAAGAAGGGCTAGAACTTGATTAACTTCGCAAATCATGAAATCCGTACAACGCCGCGCAGTTTCTACGTAGCGTAAGTTGCTGCGAGGAAATTACTGCACCGGCCACTTTGATAGTGTAGTCTTAACACGGCGTGCGAAAGCGCCAGCTATAACGAGGAATGAAGAGGACAAAGTGGCATAGGCTGTGATGAACTCGCCGAGTGTCTCAAAAAGTTGGTTGGCTTTGGACCTCGAGAAGCATGCCTGAAATTGTGGTCTAAACAATAAACAACTAAACAACAATCTTGCCCTATTGGTTAGAGGACTCGGCGGCTGTGCTGGACGGCAGATGTTCGATTCCCACCTGTGTGAGTGATTATTTAATTATTCTTAAAGCAAGACGAGACAGGAAGCTACCTACTACAAAGTTGAGTCAAAGAATTCTTCGCATTATAAAACCACTTTACTTCCTACCATTAAAACCACTTGAAAGTTTGCGCTTGTTTTCGCCGTTTCCCACTCCTCGTTCCAAGTGGTGTGCAAGTAACAATGATCGAGAACTTTAATGAACTAGCCCAAACCAGTACAACTTTAACCGCTTTAAAAAGTTCACTGGGTGTAACTTTCTTCCCTTGAGGTGGCTGGACAGAGACGGCAGAACGTGAAGGAATAGCACTGGAACAGCCATCACTACAGAGTCACAGCCACACCTTCTCTTTAAACGACCGAAATTGACGTGATTGACGTCAGTTTACATCATGCTGGTTACACCTGATGGGAACCAGATATTGAGTATAAGCTTCTCTAGATAGCCAAATACGATTTTGGCCGTTGTCCGCTCTTGCTGCTTGTGCAATCTGCTGAGGCTGTTTCCTGTGCAACTGAACAATCAACATTACACGTAAAACTAAGGTGATCGTTATACAGAAGAAAACTGCAGGTCAGTGCAAAGGCGCATGCCTAAGTACTGAGCATTTAGGACACAGTCTATTGGATCCAGCTTTCGCTTTCCGCTGGACCATCCAATGGTTCCATAACAACTTCAATTAATAAACATTACGTTGAAAGTCATGATATATTAATTAGAGCTCTATGGGCTGCTATGTGATGTTTTATAGATTGCCCTTAGGGCTGGCAACATGACAGCTTGATTGTTTGTCCTGTCGTAGAAACAGATGACGTAAATTCATTTAAGAGGGGTTGTCAACTCGCGAATTCTCATTCAAATAGTAGTAAATTCGCACGCTCTGCATTCTGAGAATTGGCTGCGGGATGATTCATGCAGTGGTGCGTTCTACTGCACCGTTTTCTGCTATCAGTGAATCCGCGCCGTGACCGCAGCAATGATACGTGATTTCATTCGAGTTCTCTCTGCCGTCACCACAGTGATGTCTGCTTTCGTATCAAGAACTTAATTGCCACCCACCTACATGCATGTAAATTTCCACTGCTTAACTAGCATCACAAAAGCCGGGTGCAGATATTACGGCAATAGAATTTATTCCCGCAATGCATATATAGGCGAATAAATGGTAGACTTTTACTAATGATACCAAATTCGACAGTAAATTCTCTAACAGTAAGAAACTTTGATAATTTCAAATGTTTAGGCTTGTTGTTTTTATAACTCACCTGAAAAAAATATTTACTACACGAGCGCCCAAACGGAAAAAAGTAGAGCATGAAAGCGTAGGAAAACTTACCGTGAAGCTACAACACAGCTAGGAATGCAGAAAACAGATCAAATCACTGAGCAACTTTGGTTCATAATCATGGATGGATTCCGCATTACTTGCAATTACGTCACCGCGAATAAACTTTGACGGCACGTAAAGCCCAGTAGCGTTTGGATAGCCAGCGCCAGCACAACTTGCTCGAACCTATGCGCCTATGTAAGCTACAACAGAAATAAGGCAGAAAAGCATTGAAGTATTTTTTTCCCGCAACGGTGCATGCCTACATCAATCAGGAGGTAAAGCTACGCTGCACGCTTTTTTCTAGCGTCCGCAACAAGCAAGCACCTGTCATGCTTAGAATACTTAATGTGGCATCCCAGCCATTAGTCTGGGGCAATGCGTTCGGTTGTTTACCAAGGGCAACCCGACGAGCTCATATCGGCATTACTATTTTACTAAGACTACTGCCTATTTATGATAAAATTTCCTTCTTGCATCAGCAACATCAACGACAAATCAGATTTTAAAGATAAACTTACGTTTCCTTTTGGCGCACAACGGAAGTTCACACCTCTACTGCTATTGTATACGCGCGTCTGTTTTCGACTAGAGCGCTGGTTTTTACGGTGGTGGGCATGGTAAGCTTCCTGATCTTACAAGCGTTTTCAGCTTTGTGAATACGCATTTTTAAAGTCTTTCTTGCGCCATAATTTGTTCATAAGTTGCTTTGTGAATTCTGGCGGTCTTCTCTACAACCTATGAAATCCGCAATGTTTTGTTTTATATCCCTTTTGCATTTCTTAGCTTGTGTTTCAGTGAGGTGCTTATTATTCATGATGCTAGAAAACAGGGCTTTTCTTTTTTTCAAAAACCCTTCGTGCGTAACATTGGCAAAACTAAGAGTCTTGGATTTCTCTTTCAAGTTCCGGTACACGTGTGCTGTTCATCTATGCTCCGAATTTCTCTTTTGCTCGATGCTGATGTAATCGATAATATCGGTAATGAATTTAGGTTGTGTACGGTTATAGACGAGAAACTGCAATCGTCATCATATAGCTTTCCCTCTCTTTCAGAGAACGCGCCATATGGTGTACGGGTGAACGCGATCAAGTAAGTGAAATGAAACTACGCTTTCGCGCATATACAAAAGATATGGGAGTCAAAATGTGGTCCATATTAAAGAAAATAGTAAATTCTCAAGAACAGTCGCCCGATCAGACTTTGTTCTTTTTTTTCTTTCAGAATACTCAAAAAAATCTGTCTTCAATCAGCCAAGAAAACGGGGTAACATGGGGCAGAATTAAGGAAACTGCTCGTTTACAACTTTAGCGCTGGGTGGCTGCTTTCGATAATGTTATTTCCAGGTTCAGGATGAGATTAAATTTGTCCTTGCAATTGATTAGCGCATTAGAGCTTTTTTGAATACGTGAACAGATATTCCAGAAAGGAGCACATCCATGTTGTGACTCAGATAAGTGAGAAGCCTCTTAAGTATTTTTAACACTGTTAAGTAACCTTCATAGTTTATGACAACGCGTTCAATTTAGTAGGGTGTTCGAGTATTCATAGGGGCTTTGCGTAATAATATTACCGAGCCAGCATACATATAATATGTCTTGCGCAATATTTACAGGTTCCAAAGCTTTATAATCCTTAAAGGAAGCGTAGAGAAATAAATAAAGGTCGTTAGAAATGCCCCACTTTCTCTACTCCGATCCACTGCGTGATTTGAAAATGTATTCGACATGTTACATTGCTAAGGCTTGAAAGCGAGCACCAAAATATATTACATTAGCTTTTACCTTTGTCGTGACGTCATTCTTGTAAGCAAAGCTGCAGATTACTCGAAAGGAATGATTTGATTCATAAAACAGCCGAAGCCTGATGGCATAATTGGGTAGATAATGCGCAACATTATAGGGAAAACAAAAATAAAGATAAGGATTTGTACTTATAATAAAGAAATTTCAAGAGTACATTTACGTACATCATGAAGTCGCAGCAAACCCGGTCATTAGAAGTGGATTTACAGAAAGAAACAAAAGACAATGACGGAGTAACCGTCCTTTTCAGATGACTGAGCATGTTAGCGGAACTAAATATGCTTCCCATAATGAGTGTGTAACCGGTGGTGGTATGTGTTATGTTTGTGATGATTATTATCATTGAGAAAAAAGACTGAAAGAACTTGGAAAAACAAAACATTATGATAAATCGAGCGTCATCCTCACATACATGTATTGATATCTTCAAAGACGCCATTAGTATTCCTAATGAAGTCTGCGCGATTGTTCTAATAATGATTTTATCAGTCCAGCCGGCATAGGTGTTGATAGAAATGCGGACCGCTACGTCCAAGTCAGGTGCCTTGGCATTGCATTCCTATATCCTAGCAATGAATCTGAGTTAAGTCAATTATTTTCCGAGTTACGTAATACGACATCGTGTGACATTGATGATATACAGATGGCAGCTGTAAAATACGTCTTAGGCATTGTAGCACTTGTTTAACTGTACGTTTATAACCTTTGTCAGGTATCTGGTGTGTTTTCTGTCAAAATGCAGATCGCTAAAGTACTTGCTCTGTTTAAAACGGTTAAAACAACTGAGTTATCTTATTACAGGCCTATCTCTATACTTTCAACATTTTCAAATGACTTGAGAAAATAATATTTCAGCTTATTTCAAGTTTCTTAGGAAGACACAGCCTGTTAAGTGACTGTCAGTATGATTTTCGAAGAGGGAGGTCAACCCAGTTTGCTCTACTAGAACAAAAAGAATTGATACTGAGAAACATTGAATTAAAGCTGCTACGCTTGGGGTTCTAATCGAATATCAGCAAAGCGTTTGACTATAGTAATCATGAACCTTTAATAACGAAGCTAGATCGACTACTACGGTATTCGTGGTATTAGATTAGATATAGCCAAGTGCTCTTTAAAGCAGCGGAGTCAACTTGTCGAAATAAACGGCATCTGCTCCCAGATCAAGTAAGGAAAAGTTGGAGTTCCCGAAGGGAGCATATTCGGCCACCTTCTTTTCAATGTATATTTAAATGATCTTGTTCTTGTGGAAACCAAAATATAGCAATTACGCAGACGATAATACCGCACTTTTTTCGTCCGGCATTATTTTAAACCTAATTTCCACTGCAAATTCTGCCCTTGCTAAAACACATACATGGTTACAGGACAATAGCTTAAAAATTAACACTGACAAAATCAAAGCGATTTTATTTCAAGCCAAAAATAAACGACTGCACTTAGAGACTGACATTTCAATAGGCTATTCAAGAATTGAGCTTGTATGGTATGCGAAAACGTTAGGCGTGTTTTTTCATAGCCATATGTCTAGGACTGATCACATAGACTTCCTGGCAGGAAAACTCGCGCTGTTCGCTGGAATACAGTTCAATTTAAAACCACTGCCACGCAAAGCCATACTTCTCTCATAGAACGCTCTCTTCCTAAGTCACATACACTACTGCTGTCTGGTGAGGAGTACGCCATCGGCTACCAACCTAAATAGATCATTCTTGCTTCAAAAAAGGTAATTCGTACCATCTGTATTGCTCTAGAAGATGCTCATATTGCACATCTCTACAAGCAGTTGAAGTTACTTACATTGCACTCTCTGTGAGGGTACAGGCTGTCATTAGCCTAGCGTAAGGACGAGAAACAAAATTAGTCGTACACTACGTCGTTAACGCAGTTAGTTAAGAACAGGTAAAAGAACAGCACAGGATCACTCGAACAATGACACGTGCCACGTCCTCGAACTAACTACGCGTTTAAAATGCTCCTCCATCGCTTACTACGCTTGGTAAACACACTCATGCGCAATAACACTGATGTTATTTCCTGCCCTGTTGCCCGTTTGTATGAGTTTTCGAGCAAAATTTCATCATGACCGAATTTTCTGTGTCATGCTGCTTTTTTCAATTGAAAAATTTGCAATTTGCTGCTTTTTCTTATGTATAAACTGCGGATTGCTTGATATTTTGTAGTGTTTCTTCTTATATTGAAATTTTCTTTTTAACGGTACAAGTTGATGCCAACATTGTATTATGTTGTAATATAGTGTTTGTGTGGTCGTTCCTGAATGGGTGCCTGTGCCTGCCGCTGGTGCCCTCAGACAGGATTGTAAGGCCCATCAAGTTGCTGTGTGCAAATTTTTCCTTAAATCTCCCGTAAATTGCGTTATTATGAAAATAAATGCAATTCAGTCTAATTCCGCTATTTTAATATTGAAAGTAATGAGACAGAGAGAATCGGCAATATGTAGAAGTGGAGAGCGATTATATAGAGAGCTTGACGATGCACGTGGAGTCTCCAGGTTCCTTCTTTGCGCCATCTTTAATTTTAATCATTGAAGACGCGCAGACCAATTGGAGTGACCCATTTCCTGTCACGCTACTTGGCGGGAAGGAGCGACGCATAATCATTGGCACATTGCCAGTGGTTCAAGTCCAGTTGGACATGCCCAATGGCCGAACTTCTCGCACACCAGACTGCGTATTAGGACACATAACCATTGGCGTATACCCAGCTACCGAAAAAAACATGATATATGCACATATCATACCAAAAAGCAAGTGTAGTTCCGAACGAATGCTGCTCGCACTAAAAGTGTGCAGGGGATATTTCAGGCAATACAAGGGCATTGCCGGCAGGGTATTTACCTCGTCTGAAATGGTGTTTTCTCGTGTTTACCTCGTCTGTTAAGCGTTTTATCAGCATTAACTTATGCTGCCAAGCATTTTAAGGAAGTAGCTGAAGAAGACAACAACACCGCAACAAGCAGTAAACGAAAAGGGGTAGCCGAAGCGTTGAAAGAAAGGGCACGGTATGGGTTAGGAAGCAAAGGAGTATAGGACTGCATTCTAGTTCAGCTTAAGGGGAAGAATAGCAGTTTGCCAAGGTGTAAGACGTGGATCAGAAACCAGCTTGTCTATAAGTGTCAGTGCAGGCGCTTTTCTACACATAAATAAATAAGTTCCAAGCCGACATAAAAGTTTTTCAAGTAGTTATAAAAGCCTACAAGAACATAGTTTATCTCCGTGTAACATAGTCATTCCTGTGATAGCTCATTTTTGTCCGTATGACGCTGAATTAGTTGTAACCCTTTCCCTACGAATGAATGCAACCACGTACTAATCTCAAATTTTGCGAGTGAACTATGGAATTTAAAAAAAAACGTCAACATGTATCTGTAAACTTTTCGCAGCCCTGGTGTGATCGACACAAGCTTTGGAATTCGCCCTGGAGTCAACGCGCAGGAACAGAAAGAGGTTTGTTTCATGTGCGCTTACGTTAGCTCAAATCCCGGCAGTGCGCTCATTGCCTCGCCACGTTGAAAATCCGCTTGGCCGCTTACACGCTCCACCTTTGTGTGGATGGCCTTAACAAAAAGAGCGCGCAGCCCATTCATGACCTTTCGCAGAAAAAGTGCATCGCCCACTATCCCGTGTTAATACGAGCATGTTGATACTGATAGCATAATTCATGCTTACGGGAAATTATTCTAGGCGGAGCTTAAATGGCGTTCTTCGTCCTCCAGCGCATTTGCAGCGTTTTGTAGTAGTGCTGGCAAATATACGTCAAACTGGCTATCAGGTGTAAGCGGAGGCAAATGAATCCGGTCTCAAAAACCGGTTATGTGGTTATCCGGATTTTATTAAACGGATATTGAGGACATCCGCTATAAATGAGCGGTAAGCCAGATTTTCGAATGTTGGAATCTACTTGATTTTCCCGCTAAAATTTTTCCGAGTGCCAGCTATTATAGTCCAAGCGGCTGTGAATTTGATTCAGCTGCCACACATTAAATCTCAGCGCCGAATAATTTAATCCAAAGATGCATTTGTGGAGGTGTTCTAGGATATTCAAAATAATAACGAAATGTTATAATTTTGCTCCGACCAAACATAACTTAAGAGCTTTCTAAAAGAGCATTGAGATGGGGCTACAGAACTGCCTTTCTCGCGCGATATATCATCGAAGTTTTGCACTGACATGGACGTTATATTACTGCCGTAACAAATCATGCAAAACGTAGCTATTTGATGGCTTTGCTGACATGCATTGAGACAAAGGAGCATCCAGCAACAAGCTGTTGATCTGTAATCTGATAAATACAGGCTGAAAATAGCGTCACATGACCTCTGATCAATTTGCTTTCTTCAAGGCCCATTGACATCGATATCAAATGAAGGAGTTTCGAACAATCCCTGCGATTATACCCACGTAACGCATTTGAGATCACGTTGATGAGGTTGCTAGTGGATCTCACGTAACATTCGCAAGCATATTCCTGATTCTCATGCATACTGGCATGGATATCAAACGATCGGGCTTCGAAGGAGCTCTTTGATAGTACCCACGAAGCGTACGCTAGATCAGGTGATGAAGGATGTCACGTGACGCTGCGTAACTTTCAGAAGTCCACATGTGATTCATAAACACAGTGACATGGCCGTCAAACGAACGGGAATCGCAAGAGCTATGCGATGGCACACACGTAGCCAACGTCAGAACACGTGGCCATGCGTGGCCACGTGTTCGAGACCTCACGCACATTTCGCTGGCCATGCGTGATTCCCAATCATACTGACGGGGATAAATATTATAGTATAGTATAGGCTTATTTTCTAGGTTCAGCTGGAGGGTTTTCTGGCAAAAAGCTGCATAAGCAGCTTGACTATGTCCAGAAAACGCCTATAAGGAGTAGCACACGAGTGGTACAGAAATGAGACACACATACAATAGTTACAATTAATAAAGAGAAAATATTCAGCAGTAATATATACAGAGTCTAATAATTATTGCGCAAAAATTTAAACAACAATAATATAAAAAATAGAAACGCTCATATGGTCACACAAATGTTCAGAATTAAATAATAGTAATAATGAAGCAGAACATAGAAAATACAAAATGAGATTTCAACAAAATATTTACGCGGCTCAGTTTTGGTATATCTTATTGTGTGTTTATACGTGTTTAGAACATGCGGCAGGTTGTTAGACATTTGTAATTTATAATTAGAGCGAAAACGTAGTATATTCCATGTAATAATAGTTCTTGTGTGTTTGTTAGCATGACGCATGTCAAAAGATGGCAGAGTCTATTAAAAAATCGGCAGTGGATGCCGTCGAAAAATATGTTTTTGTAACAATTTAAAGCAATACAAATGGTTGACCCGGACAATATTGTGTGCTTCAAAAGCGTACTTAGAGGTAGTTGTATTATCAAAATTGGCAATTATGCGAACATTTTTTTTTGCAGTAGGAGAACCTTATTTATGTTTGTTTTGGTAATTGTGGCCCGTACTAAATTGCAATAGTTAAGGCGAGAAAAGAAGTGTGTAATACACTTGTAATTTACATTTCAAAGGTAATGTTTCATGACATCGCGACAAAACCCCGCAGACCGAAGAGAGTTTCTTGCAGACAAGGTCAGTATGGGCATCTCAGTTTAAATAACAGGAAAAATATACTCGAAGTATCTTGTGCACTTCAACTATTTCTATTTGGTGATCTTCAAAGTGAAGCATGCAATGCGGTATTATCGGTTTGTTTCTTGCGCGAAATATTGTAGCCTTAGACTTTGTAGGATTAATTCTTAATTTATTCATCCTTGACCTCCTAGACAATTGAATTAGTAGGTCATTACATTTCACCATTAAATCGTTAAGGTTAGGGCCTGAAAGAAGTAGTGTGCTATCATCCGCGTATATTACAAAATTAATGGAAGGGATCTATGCTTACCATATCATTTATGTACGTATTGAACAAAAGGGGTCCCAATATTCTCCCTTGTGGGACACCGGAACTGATAGGCAAAAGGGATGAAAGTTCATCATCTAAAGAAGCCAACTGGCTTCTGTTCTGGAGATATCCTTCAAGCAATGTTAGTAGTCTACCACGTATTCCGTACACTTTCGTACACGGGTTTCATACATTTTCGTGCACGGATTCCGTACATTCCGTACGAAGCCCAGTCGATAAAACGATCGGGCTTCGAACATGTTCTGCGATGGTGCGCACTTCGCGTACTTCAGACCACGTGGAAATGAGTCACTTGACATCACGCAACCTTAGCCAGACCATGGGCAATTACCAACCATGCCGACATTGATATCAAACGAGCGGGAAAATTAAAAGCTCTGCGATGGTGCACACGTAGTTAGCATTAAATCACGTGCGAAAGGGAATCACGTGACCTCGCTATCCTTCGCTAGCCCATGCATGATTGCCAACTATACTGACATGGATATCAATCAAACAATCGGGCTTCGAACAAGGTCTACAATGGAACTCACTTCGCGTACTTCAGACTACGTGGAAATGATTCACGTGACATCATGTAACTTTAGCCAGGCCATGGGTAATTACCAACCCTGCTGGGATAGATGTCAAACGAACGGGAAAATCAAAAGCTAAGCGATGGTACACTCGTGGTTAACGTCAAACCACCTGGGAAAGGGTGTCACGTGACCTCACGTATCTTTTGCTAGCCTATGCGTAATTCCCAGCCATACTAACATAGATATCAAACGGTTGGGCTGCGAAGAACATCTGCAATGGTACGGACGTCGCGTACTTCAGGCCACCTGGAAAAGTGGAAAAGAGTCACATAAGATCCCGTAGCTTTAGCCAGACCACGGGTATTTTCCAACCAATCTGACATGGATAACAAACGAACTCGAATCGTGAAAGCTATACGGAGCTGCCCACGTAGCGAACCTCAGAGCAGGTGGTGAAGGTTATCGCGTGGCCTGACATAAATTTCGCAGGCCCATGGATGCTTCTCAACCATATCGACATACATAGTATACGAACGGGCTTCCAAGAGGCCCTGCTATGGTTCCCAACAAGGGCACGTAAAACTACGGGAGAAGGAGAGTTATGTGAGCTCACGGGGTTTTCTCAAGTCATTGGGTGATTCACAGACGTGCTGGTATGTATACTAAACGAATGGCAATCGAACAGCCAGCGTGACTTTCGCCCCTCAACACCACGAAAACGGGGGTGAAACGCACGTCACGTGACTTCACGTTAATCTGCGTTGAACGTGATTTACTGCTGAGCCGATTGCCGTGGATATCACGGTGGGCGGAATGTACCATGAAAGTGATGCGGTACTGACAAAAGACATGAATTGGTAATGCTTGCCATTATCTTTCTTTTTTCCTCGCACACGCAGAGGACGACTGAAACGCTTGCAAATTGTGGTTTCAGTAGTTGCTGTTCACACATTAACGATGCTATCGAATTGTTGCAATGGTCTCGTTCAACCGGACGCTGTGCCGCATTGCGCCTAAATACTTCACATTGAGTCAGGATCTTCAGGGGAAATGTTTGCAAACATCGCGAATGCGTTGCGTGCTAATATAACTTATTATTTTTTCGTCCAGTTTCATTCTAAAACATCACCCGCAACTCAGAAATAGGTTTTTGTTCTTAGGAAATGAAGTTGTTAGGAAGCTCAGGCAGTCGTGATAAGCGATAATAATTTGATATAGACATGTCAGGTAAACATGTTTGCTAAAGTTTGGTGATGCCTGCCAGGTTGCTCGTTGCGTAAACGGTGCTACATTTTTCTTGTGCGCACGTTGGTTAACTGAGTTAGCTGTCCCAAATGAGCCGCATGTGCTGTAGAGGAATCTCGAAAAATTTATCACAAGAAAGCGCAGCTATGCAGGTTAGGAGGTATTAGAAGACTCATATCCTTTTGATATGCATAGTGTTCTATGATGCGACACATTCTTGGTATTTGCGCACCTCAGTACAACGCGAAGAGTGCGTATAGATAGAAATGGTGAACTGAAGTATTAGAAAGAATCTGTAAAAATATAGTACAATGCTACACGAGTTCAAGCATTGCGTTGTTGGAAGTAGAGAAATAATACCTAGATAATTCTCGCCAGTTTTATTCTGTGCACATATTCCGTTCCGCCGAGTGGCGAATTCCGGTGAAAACTGGCACTCAACTTGTTCGAGCCAAAGCCAAATGGCGAATATTCAAAAAATTATATGGAAATGATCGTTATTATCCATTACGCGTAGTCGTGCTTCTGCTCACCCAGAGTTCGGAAAGACGCGTACCTCTTTTCACATAGTAAGAAATTTTGAGCAGTGATAACGCACAAAGCGGCCCAGCATCCCAGCAACGAGTCCATAACAATAATTTGATAGACTTCTTACTGTGTGGATAGCAACTACCGATCCAACAATTGGTAAGCATTTCAGGCTTCGTGTGTGTGTGTGTGTGTGTGTGTGTGTGTGTGTGTGTGTGTGTGTGTGTGTGTGTGTGTGTGTGTGTGTGTGTGTGTGTGTGTGTGTGTGTGTGTGTGTGTGTGTGTGTGTGTGTGTGTGTGTGTGTGTGTGTGTGTGTGTGTGTGTGTGTGTGTGTGTGTGTGTGTGTGTGTGTGTGTGTGTGTGTGTGTGTGTGTGTGTGTGTGTGTGTGTGTGTGTGTGTGTGTGTGTGTGTGTGTGTGTGTGTGTGTGTGCGTGCGTGCGCGCGCGTGCGAGGAAAGAAAAAAAGTATGGTAAGCTTCAACAATTCATTTCATCCGCCATGGTTGCTCAGTGGCTATGGTGTTGGGCTGCTGAGCACGAGGTCGCGGGATCGAATCCCGGCCATGGCGGCCGCATTTCGATGGGGACGAAATGCGAAAACACCCGTGTACTTAGATTTAGGTGCACGTTAAAGATCCCCAGGTGGTCGACATTTCCGGAGTCCTCCACTACGGCGTGCCTCATAATCAGAAAGTGGTTTTGGCACGTAAAACCCCATAATTTAATTTTTTTTTACCAATTCATTTCTTCTATCGGTACCACATGGCTTTCAACGTAAATTCCTCTCGCCGCGGAATCTAGATCAATCGGTTCAGCAGTCAGTTCAATGCAGAGTTACGTGATGTCACGTGGCGCGCATTGCACCTCTGTTTCCGTGGTGTTCCGTGGCAAAAGACGCACTGGCTTTTAATTTCCTTTAATTTACGTGCGTTTATTACGCAGGCTATTATGGTTCAATGTGTGTGGCTATGATTGAAACGGATACCAAGCGCCTTGTTATAACCTCATCACGCAGCCAAACCGGGTATGGAATCAGTTTATTCAGTGCCGGCGTACATATACATATCGCTATGTGACGTCACATGGATCATGGCAGTTAGCCCGCCCAGTACACATGCGGCATGACGTGCTGCGCTATCACACGCCTGAGAGGACGTGCCTGATCGTCATCTCAACATGAAAAGACTTGTCCTTTGGGGGTGTGCTACGGGATTATGCACCAGTGCAAATCCCACTCTCCTTTGTCCTACGTTCTCTCCCTCTATGCCAGGGAGTGGTACAGCTTCGAATTCCTCTGTGCGGGTTGGCCAGTTCGTTGACCAGTGTGTTGACACGACGTGACCGACGTTCCTTCTTTCTTTCCTATTTTTTTCACTTTCTATCTTCTCCTCTTCTCTTTTCATTCCCTCCTCCCGAAAGAGTCGGCAGGCGTCGTGCCCCTGTCAGTTGCATTTGTCAGCTTGCTCCCTCCCTCTTTGTTTTGTGTGTTTGTATGTTTCCATAACTAATAATACTAATATGAATAATGTGTGGGCTGATGTCAGTATAGTTGAGAATGACCCATGAGCGTGGCAAAAGATACGTAAGGTCACGTGACGCCCTTTCCCACGCGGTTTGACGTTCACTACGTGTGTACCATCGCATTGCTTCGGATTTTCCAGTTCGTTTGATATCCATATCGGCATGGATGCTAATTACCCATGGTCTGGCTAAAGTTACATGATATCACGTGACTCTTTTCCACGTGGTCTAGAGTACGCGAAGTGCCTACCATTGCAGACCTTGTTTGGAGCCCGATCGTTTGATATCCATGTCAGTATAGTTGGGAATCATGCATGGCCTAGCGAAATGTACGTCAGGTCACGTAACACCCTTTCACACGTGATTTTACGTTAACTACGTGTACACCATCACATAGCTTTTAACTTTCCCTGTGGTTTCATATTCATCTCGGCATGGTTGGTAATTATCCATTGTCTGGCTAAAGATACGTGATGTCACGTCACTCTTTTTAACGTGGTCTAAAGTAGGCGAAGGAATTCCCGCTTAACTTTACATACTCGATCGGAAGGTCAACAATCAACAAAAGCGACCAGGTAAAATACCTAGGCATTAAACTCACGCCTAACCTTAACTGGGAGCGTCATATTTCGACCATGTGTCAAAAAGCCATAGGCAAACTATCCTTTTTAAAAAGAAAACTGCGCGCAGCACCACCACACCTCAAACTGAATGCGTACAAAACATTAATGAGACCATGCCTAGAGTACGCTGGTCTAATCTGGAGACCTCATCAAAAATGCCTTATAAATAAAATAAAACGCATACAAAAATTAGCAATTAGTTTTGTATATTCGGACTACAAAAGGCAGTCCAGTATATCAGGTCTGCTAGCAAGGGCAAACCTAAAATCCCTCTCACAGAGAAGAGCGATTTGGCGACTAAAATTCATCAATCAATTATACCACGGTCATTTCCAGATAGCACGTTCTCATTACCTGCAAAATCTTTCAAAACGCTCGACCAGACTAAATCATTCCAAAACAATCTTTCTTCTCCCAAGTCGTGTTAATGTTCACAAGCATTCCCTTTTTCCGTCGGCCATATCCCAGTGGAACAAGTTAACTAACGATATTGTGTGTTGCAACAACATCGACTCTTTTATTAACCGCATTCAGTGTATTGACTTTTCATCATGATTTTGCATTGCATTTCTGTAGCAATCCTGCACGGGCCGTGAAGGGCCTGCAGTATATTAAAAAAAAAGTGCGTGCCATCGCAGACCTTATTCGAAGCTCCATATTTCTATATCGTCGTCAATATGATTGGGAATGAGGCATGGGCCATCGAAATATACGTGAGGTCAGGGGACCGCGCCTCCCACGTCATTTGATGTTCGCTATGAGTGCACCATCGCATATCTCTTGCGATTGCCGATCGTTTGACGCCCATGTCACTGTGTTTGGGAATCACATGTGGGCTTCCGAAAGTTACGATAAGTGCCGAGACATCCTTCATCATGTGATCTATCTTACGCTTCTTGGGTACTAACACAGAGGTCCTTCGAAGCCCGATCGTTTGGTATGCATGCCAATGTGAATGAGAGTAAGGAATATGCTGGCGAATATTACGTGAGATCCCGTCACACCCTCTTTCACGAGATCCCAGGTGCGTTACGTGGTAATCGCAGAGATTATTCGAAGCTTGTTCATTTCATATTCATGTCAACGGGCGTTGTAGAACACATGATCAGAGGTCGCGTGGCGCTCTTTTCAGCGTGTTCTTATCAGCTTACGAATCAACAGTTTGTTGTTCGAAGCCCCTTTCTTTCAATGCATGCTAGCAAAACCATCAAATAGCTACGTTTTTCATGACCTGATCATGGCAGTAATATAGTTATCGTGTACCGGAATAAGGCAGTGTCTTGTCCGGCGGTGAAAACGTGCGTCTTTTTCCGATGATCGCCGGGGGTGCTGGAGCACGGATGTATGGATGGATGGAGGTTAACAGCGTCACCTTTGGAACGGGGTGGTGGGCTGCGCCACCAAGCTCTTGCTATTATACTGCCTAAAGTCCTACCTAGGTTAAAGAAAAACAGTATGCACTCCCACAACCAAATTTTCTCACCCCCTGCCGCGAAATTTGCTTTTGTACGTGTCCGTTTTTTGTCGTTTTGCTACTTTCACCAATCTTCCAATCGCCTCTTACTAATCTCTAGTGCTGACATGCTTACTTTTCCACTACTCTCGCTAAACCCAAGGGCTTCAAGGATGCCTGTGGTGCCTTTGGAATGGGGCGGTGGGTAGCGCCACCAAGCTCTTGCTATTATACTGCCTAATGTCCTACCTAAGTTAAAAACAAAAAAAAAAACACTATGACCACCAACAACAAAGTTTTCTGACCCCCTATTGTGAACTTTGTTTTTGTACGTCTCAGTTTTCTGTCGTTCCTCTACTTTTCTTCCACCAATCTTCCAATCGCCTCTTACTAATGCCTACTGCGGAGATGTTTGCTTTCCACTGCTCCCTTTGAACCAAGGGGCTTCAAGGAGCCAAGTGGTGCCTAAATCGACCACTGGGCAGATGTCTTCACATTCTAATAAAGCATGCTCCATCGTTTCCCAAGCTTTACCTCAGCAAGCAAATGCTTCTTCTTGCTTCTTATATCTCATATTATAGGTGCGTGTTCTAAGGTATCCCGATCTCGCTTCGAAAAGTAATGAGCTTCCCTTTGAGTGATCAGAAATTCTTTCTTTCCTGATTTCGATTTCTCCTCTTAAGTAGTTACTCATGGCAGGTTTCTTTCCTATTGCCGCCATCCGTGAGATTATTTCACCCTCTCTGACTTTCCGCTTGAAATTCGTCGTTGCTGTGTTGCCCACCCTATAGGCCACATCCTTGCTGGTAAGCTTCCTAACTCTTTCCCTCCACTGTGAATCGAAGTTTTTCCTTTACAGATACCTCAACACTCTCCCAGCCCATTTACTTTCTGCCATATTCCTCAGTCGTTCTTCCTCATCAATTTTACTTTGAGCTTCCCTCACTTCATAACTAGTCCAGCCCATATCACCGTGCACAGTTTCATTTGTAGTCTTCCATTGAGCTCCCAGTGACAGGCGTCCGACAGACCTCTCGTTCCCATTCAGTCGTAATTGTACCCCTGATTTAAAGCAAACAACTGCATTTCCGGAAGTAAGTCCTGGAACCATTAAACCTTTGCTCGTACCCCGGAGCACCTCATACCTATTGTAGCCCCATGGCATCCTGTGCTTCATTATGGGTGCATTTCTCTACCTCTTTACTGTTATTCTTTTTACATGTGTTTCCATGTATATACCGCCTTCGTTTATCCATATACCACGGTATTTTCTCCTAGCCGAGGTATTTCCTGCTCCTGTATTGCCACTGTCTGTTCACTGTTTCCAAAACCGCATTTCCAAAAGTAACTCCTAGAACCATTATCACGCCGGTCTACTGCAGCGCCACCTGTCGCTGCAGCTTGTAGTCAATGCTGCAAAAAGGTAAAATAAGGGCGCAACACAGGGCCTCCGGGACTGGCAGTTATGGTTGCGTGGAAGTCATGCATCTGCGTACAGAGCTCGCTCATTGCTCGCTGTTGCCATGTTCGCACGTTCTTTATGTGCATGGGAACGCTGGCTTTCTAAATATATTGGTGCGTGTGTGTGTGTGTGTGTGTGTGTGTGTGTGTGTGTGTGTGTGTGTGTGTGTGTGTGTGTGTGTGTGTGTGTGTGTGTGTGCGTGTGTGAGTGTGTGTGTGTGTGCTTTCTTCAGTGAAACCTGGCGACCGTTTTTCTGGTTAATGCAACATCAAAGGAATTGCATGCAACCCACCAGGCGCAGTTCAGGCGCTCCTTCCGGGCTTCTTGTCGCCGTGTGTTTTGAAATAATAAAAACATATGCGCGCTTACCGAATGGAACGACTTGACGTGTGTTTGTTTGTCTTCTGCAATCGAAGCGCCGAGCAGACGATCAGGAATACAGCATGATATGCGGTTCGAAACGTGCAAGCTGAGAACCCGTTTTCATGTGTACTAAAAGTTTGTACTGCTTATATTTTGTGAATATTACTAAATTCAAATGTTGTGAGACCATTTTAGTTTATAAATACAGAAAGTTTTGCACATGTTTAAATTTCGCGCGCTAGGCACGCTGGTCGATCGCAGCGCCCTACTGGTGGCGTCATCGCAGAAGTGTCCCCTGTTCTCCCATTGTTTCTGTACGGACGACACACTACCCCATTCCACTACACGATAATATATTGCCCATATCAGTGCAATATTTCTATGATATATCGCGCGGGAAAGGCATTTCTTCAGTCCCATGACAATGCCCTTCAAGAAAGGTCTTCAAGAAAGCTCTTCAATTAGGTTTGGCCGGCGTAAAATTACAACATTTAGTAATTGTTTTGAACAGCTATAACACCTCTGCAAATGCACCTTTACTTTGGATTAAATTCACCCTAATTAGGGTTAAAATACGTAGTGCGTAGGATAAATTATTTGGTGCTGAGATTAAATTGACTGGCGCTTAGACTAATATAGCTGGCGCTTGGAATAATTTCAGGGAGAAAACCTGTAGGACTGTTTTAGAGAGCACAGCATTTCAGAAAGGTAAATTTGAAAAGGAAAAGTAAGCAGGTTAACGAGACAGGATATCTGGCTCGCACTAACGGTTGCAAAAATAACTAGAAATCTAATAGAAGAGAGAAAGAGAGGTAATTTGGGCACAAGTACAGATGAACAAATACCAGTGTATCCGAATATCTGGCTATTCGAATTTCCGGTTACTACTAACCAAATAACCGATCACTCCAGTTATCCGGTATTCGAATTCGAATAACCGGTGAATCGAATAACCGGATAACCGGTTTGATGTCGCTGCACTAGTCTATAGACGTCGTATTGTTCTGATAGTACTTTCCCTTGCTGTATAGCAGGTGGTTAATATTTGCAGTGGAGAAGATCAGTACGCTACGCAGAATATACTGGTCCAAGCATTGTACAACCTAAGATACTGAAGGCCGGCGGTACAATTAACTATATCGGCCGGCGGCGCATGAAGGTATTATGGGATGCACAACATGCTAGCGAGTGTGGTCCGACTGCTACACCACCAAATTAAAAACACAAAAGCATGCGCAGCATATGCAGTGTCCTGAGTTTGGAACGTTGCATTGTTTTACAGCTAATAATCACAGAAGAAGGTATTTTTTCAGCACTGCTTAGCTTCGACATTAGGAAATCTTCGGGACCCGACGAAATCCCAAATGCATTTTTGTTTAGATACGCGGAGTGGTCTGCCAAGTATCTTTATATTATGTTTAGCAAAAGTTTGCAGAAAGGAGAAGTTCCTTCTGACTGGAAAATAGGCAAAATTACACTAATACACAAGACTGGCGATAAGCTCACAGTAAGTAACTGTCGCCCGGTGTCGTTGTTGTGCACAGCTAGCAAGGTATTAGAACATTTTTTTTTCAAACATTTAAGCAGCTTCCTAGAAGGCAACAATTTTTTCGTGAACAGTCAGCACGGATTCAGGCGTGGCCTTTCAACAGTGACACAGTCACTCCACATTACTAATGATTTGTTTGCAGTTCTTGATAACAGTGGCCAGGTCGACATAATCTTTCTAGACTTTGAAAAAGCCTTTGACCGCGTGTCGCATTCCAAAATGATATTAAAACTAAAGCATCTCTTTGGAAATGAGCGTATTCTGAGGTGGCTTGTCTCTTACCTAACGCAACGCCAACAATATGTTCAAATGGGTGACTATAAATCATCAATGCTTCCAGTCCTTTCAGGCGTACCTGAAGGGTCCGTCCTTGGACCATTACTTTTTCTCGTTTGTCTGAATGATCTCTCGCTTGACACTGCTGTACAATGCGGATTTTTCTCGGATGACTGCGTTGTTTATCATGTCATTCAAACTAAAGATGATCAATTACTCTTAAGTAATTCTCTAACATCAATTTCTAACTGGTGCCAGACCTGGAAAATGAGCTTAAATATCCCTTAGTGCTCCCAAATGACTGTAACAAAAAAGGACAGTCCACTATCGCATGCATACAAAATAAACGACGTTGGAGTTACTCTTGTCGATACGTTTAAATATCTGGGGATTGAAATATCCCGCGATTTAAGATGGAGTGCGCACATTAAAACATAGTTTCGTCAGCCTCAAAAAGACTATGGTTACTTCGGCAACGTCTGAAGCACTGTACAAGCAAGACAAACTAGTTTGTTATACTTCACTGGTGCGTCCTCTACTTGAATATGGTGATGTCGTTTGGGACCCGCACACTAAGACTGATACAGAGAGGCTGGAAAAAATGCAAAAAGAGCACTCAGGTTTATTTGTAATGCCTACGGAAGACAAGTGTCACTATCTAATCTCCGTTCAAGGTCTGATCTTCCGACACTGGAGGAACGCCGTAAGCTACACCGTCTGAAGATTCTTTACACGATAGTCAACGGCCAAACTAACATGAATTTTGACACATACTTACAGTTTAACACGTGTAGAAGTACCCGCGGAAAGCACAAACTTACCCTTATTGTGCCCCAGGCTAGAACTATCGCTTATCAATTTTCATTTTTTTTTCTAAAACGATAAGAGAATGGAACAGACTTCCACAAGAGGTAACAAACAAGCGTACTGTCGACACTTTCTTATCGGCTATTTCTCAGTTGTGAGCGAAGCACGCAATTCCTTTCGTACCGAATTTTTATTCAACTCGTGTCATTAGTTTTTGAGATATTGTTCTGCGCAGTAGCGTACAAGTATGATCTGTGTTGCACTGTGTGTGAGCATGCTGTGTTCGAATATTATTTTGACATTTTCTTTGCTTGTACAGTATCTCTTTTTATTTGCTATGTACCACTCCTGCTTTGGCTGCCAAAAAGCAGCTGGCAGTATATTCAAATAAATAAATAAATAAATAAAAGGTAGCTGGTTAATTTTTTTCTTTTTCTGTTACTGCTTTGACGTCGCGTATTTATGCTGTACCTTTATACAAACACGACACACTTCATTGACCTTGCAGAATCATAGCGTGGTCCCGAGGGAAGATATTTAAATTCGGGCAGTATAGAGAAATTTAAATTCCCGAAGTCAAACCCCACACTTGTTAGAAGATGATGTCCGCTTGCTTTGGGGCATTCTGCGGAATTGCCTATATAATAGTGGAGTCGGTGAGCTTTGTCGAGTTACTGCATATTTATTCCATGACGGACTACCACAAAAGATCCTCCATTCACCAATAAATGTTTTTGATGATGATGCATATTTATTTCATATCGCGGGGATTTCAGTGGAGAAAACTCACATACTACGGAATTCGTAATGACTGGAGGCAGTCTGCACCGTACTTTCCTGTTCCATTTTTTATCTAGCGCAATACTTCTGAATCCAGCGATGGCCATCTGTTTCTCATTGAGAAACTTGCCTTTTAACTTTCTTTAACCTACACAATATGTAAAAACTGCGCTGACTTCCTCCATCGAATAAAATTTCGAGAAGTCGGTTTGCTTTCGTTTGGCCCCATTTGGGCAGATTAAAAAGAAATCTTGGTCATCTAAGTGACTGGTGACAACTGGAGACTGTGATCAATTCTTCTCGTTTCTTCTGTCTGCATCTGAGCGAGGGGTGTACGCTGGTGTTATGGGTCATCCCTTAGAGTTGTCGCACGAAAGTCGACGCAGTTTCGCATGATGAAATGTTCTGGCACAGCTAAAGAAACATCGATGTTTTCCACCCTTCCTTTTTTCTCTTCTGAAATTAACTTAGTAGTGGAGGGTTTGGGCGCGCGGTCCTAAGATATACATAAAACACAAATGCGCCGGAAACTCATGGCGGTCTCCACTGAGGCAGATCCTGGATGCTTCTCCTGTCTTTTCGACGTGGTTGACTTCGTTAACGCGTAAATTACGTCAGAAGTTATGACGGCAGTGTTCTTCCTGCTCCTTACTTTCAAGTCATAAAGGCTAGAACAACCGCAATTTCATCGTTTCTTGCTTGTTTTGTGGCACACTCGACCAGTAATATCTTTTTGAACTTCATCACAAGCTCTTCTACCAAGGCCTTCATTATTGCTGCTTCTTGTCTGCGACTAGGTTCTTAAATAATGTCACGTGAGTTAGAAATGATTCACGCAATCTCTATACTCCATTCTAGTGGTAACATAAATTTACCTTTCGCAGCTTTAAAGCTATACTCACGTAATGCTTAAATATCGGCGAAGTCAGTCCGTAGCTTTGCTGTAGTAGTTCAAGTGCTCATTTCTTCAAAATGGCGACGCAAAGACATGAGTATAAAATGACGCTATGAACGCAAACATTAATATGTATCTTCCTGTGGCGCCATTCAAAAAGAATTGAACCCTTAACAACTCCCCCATCTGTCACTTCAAGGGCTTGTCATGTATAAAGACTATTGTGCACGTGTCCGGGGCGGCGGACGGCCAGTGACTCTAAAAAAAGAAAAACAATAGCGCGAGCCCGCAGGACGCGGCACCTCGGCCAACAGCCAATCGCGAATGCACACGAGTTCTGGAAGAGGGAGAACACGAAGAGAAGAAAGAAGAAGGGAGGTTTTTTTCTTTCCAGAAGAAGCCTGGTATGGTGGCGTGGAAGAAGTGAGGCTGTCGAACCTCAAGACCTCAGGAGCGGCGGGCTGACGAAGCGAGGCTGTCGGGCTGCGGGTTCGAATCTCAAGACGCCAGGAACACCAGGGGGAGAAGCGAAGCCGGCGATCTGCGGGCCCAAACTTCCGGACTTCATCGACAGTTCGGACTCTGTCCTACCTCCGGCCTGGGGTGTTCACGTATCCTGGTGACATGGTGCGGAATGCAACAATGCCCTCCTCTCCTGTGACTCCCTTGCCTTGCTGCGGCTAATCCGAAAGAAGCAAGCAGTGACTCATGCGCACGCGACCGACACCCTGCAGCTGCACTGCAACGTATGTCAAGTAATTGTGACTGGTCACGGATCTTACTGTTTTAAATGATTGTTTAGTTTGTGTGAGAACAATTAGAGCTACATGAACGTTTTTCTTAGTCATGGCGTCTCGTTTAGTGTGTTTGTGTTTTGCTCTGTCTTAATTATGTACATATTTCGTTAACAATTGGCTTCGTTCTTTCTCTTCTCCACTGTGTATTCATCTCAGTGGCGGCCAGAACAATTAGAATCATGCAAATGTAAATACACCACTCGGCAAACATTTACGTGGCATTTACGTGGACAAACCAAATTCTATCAAATTGGCGTCCGCTGCGACAGGACGAAACTTTTTCTTCATAGCTGCTTGAACGGAGAATAATAAACATGAGGTTAGTAGAGCTTATTACGTTACTTGAGCGCTTGGGGCTGCAGGGCCCAGAATTAAGAAATTGGGCGCTCAAGCAAGTAGCCAAGGCGCGTGAGGAGGCTGCGAAGGCGCGTGAGGAACGGGCTGCCGAAAAAGAGCCGGCCGAACAGCGGCTTAAATTAGAACAGAATTTGCAGGCGGGAGAAAGTAAAGGAAATGGGAATGCTTCAGGTCACACGAACCAAGCAGAGATCTCAACTTCCATCAACCCACATAATCTCACCCGAATGACCAGTGATTCTCGAGATGACCTCAACGCTTATTTTAAGCGCTTTGATCATCTAGCCACGGGACAGGGCTGGCCAAAATAAAAGGTGGCCACCGATATCTGCTTGTACCTCGGTGGAGAAACACTGAAAGTGCTTGGTCGTTTGTCGTCCGAAGACTCCCTGGATAATAACAAAACAAAACTAGACCTGTTGTAACGGTGTAGTTCACAGCTGAGGGTTAACGAAAAAGATTTCTGCAAACTAAACCACTTGATTGAGAAACCGGCACGCATTATACTACGCGATTGTTTAGCTACTTCTACCACTGGGTGGAAGTGGCAAACCCAAGGAAGACATTCAATGCGGTTCGAGACTTGATAGTTGCAGAAGAATTCTTGAAAAACTGCCATAGTCGTTTGGCGCTTTTCCTTCGCGAGAAAAACTACAAGACCATGGATGAAGCCTAGGAAGTAGCGGAGCACTATTTAGGGGCTCAAAGACAGCGTAATGCGCCGGTGTTCAAGGAGAAGCTTGAGCGAAAATCCTGGAAAAGCAACGGAGGATGAGCAGGCGGGGGAGTGGCAAGTCTGTTACTTCATATGTGACAAGACGGGACGCAAGACGCCCGATTGCCGTAGGAAGCTAAAACGCCCAGATTGCGAATATTTCCGCAAATATGGACACGACGTGCAATCATGCAAGCGGAATGAACTTGGTGCTGAGGGCTCATAAATATGATGCCTAATGCCTCCAGGCCAGCAAAAAGATGCTAGGGAAGGCATTGAAAGTGTTACCGGGCAGTGAGACGAAGAAGCTTCGTCCATTGCTTTGGGAGTCTCGCCGAAGAAATGTTTTGACACGCCGGTGTTAAAACGGGAGCTTTTTGAACAGACAGTATGGGTGCTGGAAGATACAGTAACCAACAGTATAGTTGTGCGATGAGCTCTCGTACAGGACGCAGCAATCTTAGGCGCTGAGTCTACACTAGTGGCTGATGGTAGCTGCATTAACGTTCAGGACGCAGGGGTGAACATTTCATCACCGTACTTCTCCGGTCTTTCGGTCGCAAAGTGCATGGGTAGTCTGTTCATGAGAAGCCAACAAACACTGACACCAAGGACAACATAGGGGAAATTACTTGCGCTTAATAAATGAATAACGATACATAAATGGAAATTAAAGTGGATGAAAAAACAACTTGTTGTTTTTTGTTGTTGTTTTTTCATCATTTTTGTTGTTGTTTTTTTCATCATTCTTCCGTTGTTTTTTCATCCACTTTAATTTCCATTATGGATCGTTATTCATTTATTAAGCACAAGTAATTTCCCCTATGTTGTCCTTGGTGTCAGTGTTTGTTGGCTTCTCATGATATGAATTATAATAATCGGGCCCCTCGGTTAACCCCCTTTTTTCTATGGGTAGTCTGTTGTATGATGTGGTCATTGCGAACGTTCCTGGATCACGCCAACCCGTGGAACCAGATCCCAACTAGAAAGCGTCTTCGTTTACGTCTCTAGCAAGTGCTGCACCTAAATTGAACACATTGAAAGAAGATAGTGCTTCTCTGAAGGTTATAGTGGGTGGCAAGATATCGAAGCCATGACCTCCAGTACACGTTGGAGCTCTCCAGCTATCGAGAAAAGTGTCTTGGACAAAACAGCAGGAAGACGAAACACTTCGAATTTTTACAAATAAACTGTGGAAAATATTCTGGGAACAGGTGCAACTGCTCAGTCGTTTTACCTGGGTAAGGGTGTATTGTAGCGATCCTATCAAATGCGTCTGGGAAAAGTAATGGAACAAGCTGTGGTACCAAAGTTCCTGCGCCTCGATGTTCTTAACATGGCGCGTAAAAACTCATTGTCTTGGCAGCAAGGCATTCGTACAAACATGACACGGGTCCTTCGATCATTTTGTGACCAGGCGTCCAAAAGGACGTTAAACGATTTGTCAGATCGTGTGATGCCGGTCAAGGAACCTTTCCACAGGATAGAGGGGGCAAGCCTCCCCTTCGATGAAGGCCGCTTATTGATACATCATTCGAGAGGGTCGCGGTAGATATCATGGGCCCTTTGAGTCCAACATCGAGTAAGGGCAACCGGTATATACTCACTCTAGTGGATTTTGCAACATGGACGCCATCCCTTTACCTTCGATTGATTGAGCAACTGTAATCGGAGGGCTGGTTGAGATGTTCCCAAGTATCGGCTTCCCATGCGAAATTCTTCGTCACCAGGCATCTTGCATTAAGTCAGACTTGATTAGAGGAAGAAATGATCTACTCGCGATGAAGCAACTGAGCTCAATGCAGTATCACCCTATGTGCAATAGAATGATGGAGCACTTTAACAGCACCATTAAGGTGACGCTGCGGACGCTATGCCAAGAAAAACCGAAAGCCTGGGATCAATATCTCGCCCCACTTCATTTTGCCTATCGTGAAGTTACACAAACGAGCCTCGGCTTTTCACCATTTGAACTGATAAACGGACGTCAAGTACGAGGACCCTTGTCCATACTCAAGGATCTTTCGACAAGAAACCGGCGCAAGGAAGGTAATTAAACAACATAGACTTATGTCCTCAACCTCAAGAGCCGATTAGAAGAGACCTTGAATGTAGCTCACCAGAACTTGTGCATTGCTCATAGGACTCAGAAGAGGTACTACGACCGGAACAGTTGCCACCGACAGCTGAAAGTAGGAGATCGCGTGCTCATACTCCTCCCAATCAGTGATAACAAACTCATGATGCAATGGAACGGATCATTTGTAGGCACTGGAAAGAAAAATAACTTTGACTACTGGTTGGGGGTTGGCCATACCATTATAACATTACACATAAACATGCTAAACTGGTGTGGAGAGCGCCAACCAGTAGCCGCGTTCCAAACTTCCTCGTTTGTCGTAGTAGAAGAACCGGAAACTCAAGCGCCCATACCAAACATTAAAGCTGGAGCAGCGGGGGAATCGAAAGCATTCGGGCCTCTGATGGCCTTGATGAAAGCCAAAGGTCTAAGCTGCAAGAACTGTTAGTGGCTTCTAAAGACATATCTTCGGAAGTCCCTGGCAAGATGACACTCCTACAATGTTCTTTTGAGTTGAGCACTTCAGAACCGATTAACACGTCGCAAGGCCCTTTGCCTTTTTTTATGAAGAAGGCTGTTGAATGTGCAGTGAATGACACGTTGAAGCGATGTGTGATGGAACGCTCAAATTATCCCCACAATTCTTCTTTGAATTTTCTTAAAAAGTCCGGCAAAGGTTATCGATCGTGCATTGATATCCGGCGCATTAACAGCGTGCTAGTCTCGGATGCCGAGCCAATACCAAGGACAGAGCTGATGTTGTCGGTAGGGGGAAAGAAGATTTATTTTTCAAAACTCCATCTCCCAAGGGGCTATTGGCAAGTGCCACTCGAAGAGAAATCCAGAGCCAAGACAGCGTTTTCCACATAATTTCGACACTAACAATTTCGCTTTATGCCCTTCGACATTAAGACTGCTTTGGCAATTTTCCCTCGACTCACGCGTACTCTTCTGTCTGGCTTGAATAACGTTGTGCGCTGTACCGGGTGTTCAAAATTAAGTTTAATGATTTTCTTAAACTTAGCCACTGGGAGGCACGTGAAGACCACCCCTGCAAGTAAATCACGTGGCCAGGGGGACACAAAGTGAGATGGTAATTGCCGCTGTTAGCATCCCAATTTACTAAAATTGAATAATTAACTTTTTATTGACTGCACTAGGTGTGTGTGTTTGCATTTGAACGTTCGAGGCACTCGTGTTTCAACACAGTTTAACTTGATAGAGTTCTTCTTACACGTCTGTGCCCCGACATAGTCGACCCCAAATTTCAATTGCCGTTCGCATGATTACGCATTAAAGAGTAAAGATCGGCGCAACACTCCTCATTGATTGGACAGGGCTGGTGCGTGCGTCGTTTAGTCGGCCAACAGGGCGGAGGTATAGGCAAAGATAACTGTTACCCTTCCCATCTCGGCTGGCAAAATCAGCATATTACAGCGTGGCCAGCCATGCAGTTGTTGCTCTTGATTTGAATAAAACTTACCCGCCGTGGTTGCTCAGTGGCTATGGTGTTGGGCTCCTGAGCACGAGGTCGCGGGATTGAATTCCGGCCGCGGCCGCCGCATTTCGATGGAGGCGAAATGTGAAAACACCCGTGTACTTAGATAGAGGTGCAGGTTAAAGAACCCCAGGTGGTCAAAATTTCCGGAGTCCTCCACAACGGCGTGTCTCATAATCAGAAAGTGGTTTTGGCACGTAAAACCCCATAATTTAATTTTTTTTCAATAAAGCTTACAGTACTTGGAAATTTGCAGTGACTTTACGTAGCCGAGGCAAGGACAATGCCCGCTCTTCTGGTCACCTTTACGCGCACGCACTGCCCTCCGGCTTCTCCACTCGCGTTATTCTCCGCTCCCGCCACAGTCGCGTCACACGAGGGAGGAGTTGTTACTGCCAAGCTCGCCGGCGTGCTTGGTGAACCGCTTGAGGGACTTGTTTGTAATCCTGCCAGACTCGAAATCCCCGGCCCGGGCGTTGAGCATGTGTGCCACATCCGCGGACACGGAACCTTTGGTGCAGTTTCGAATGGCTGATTTCGAGTCGCTGATGATTAGGCTATCCTCCGCACCTCCGTGGAGTACCGCGAGAGCTATGAGCATCTCCGCTGCTTCAGCCGACGGCAGCCTCGCTGATGCCGTGACTCGGATCATTCGCTTCGTATCTACGACTGCTATGGAGAAGGCGGGCGCCGCCGCCGTCGGCCGGCCGTGTCGACGTTGCCACTGTTGCTGCCGCCATTTTTGTCCTAGCAGTAGTAGTGATTGCGGTGTTGGTAACTCTGGCTGGTCTCGCGAATTGCGCTGTAGCGGCGGTGGTGGTTGACGTCCCTCTTCGCCATCAGAGTCACCGGCTGACCGTGGGTACCTGGCTGCGTCGACGAAGAGGACGCGTTCTCGTCTTCCGTGCTTCTCGAGGATTGCTACCGCCCTGCGTATACGTCCTTGCACGTCATGCACCGGGTGCATATTCTTCGGCATGTTTTCCGTCTGTATGGCGTCCCTGATTTCCGGTAGCAGTGTTTCCTTCAGTCCACGTGCCTCATGATATTGAATGCCGAGAGGGTCTAGGATTCATGTTCTCGTTCTGGTGCTCGACAGCCTCTCCAGCTGCGCGATTCTCTGCGCCGCGGCGATCTTCTCCAGCGTGTTGTGTACGCCCAGCTCGAGGAGCCTGTGGGTTGGAATGTACTGGGGTTCTCCCAGGGTAGTCTTGAACGCCCTGCGCATCCCCATGTTCAGCTTGTTGGTTTTGCTCCGGTTGTAGTCGGCCTATGCGGCGACGTACGCTATGTGGCTCAGTGAGTACGTCTGTATCGTCCTCGTCACGTTGTGTTCCTTCATTCCTTTCCTCCTGTTCACGAACCGCCGCACGAGGTGTGTGGCGGTGGCCACTTTCTTCTGCAGTCGGGCAGCCAGCTCGCGGCTCGCACCGTTCTCTTCCAGCCACAGGCCGAGCACTCACAACTTGGACACCGTCGGTATTCGGGTCCCCTCCCTCGACGTGACTCGGACGCCCAAACAACGGGCGTCTAGCACGCCCTGCGGGAGCGGTCCTTTTTTGCGTGGTCTGTCGAGCAGAATTTCTGACTTTTTCGGTGAGCAGACGACTCCCGTGTCTTCGAGGTGCCGTTCCACCTACCGGACGGCCCGCTGCAGTCGGGCTAGCATTTCGCCGACGCTCGTGTTCTCCGTGGCCCACATCGTCAGGCCATCTGCGTATATCGTATGATTGATGCCCTCTGTCGCGTCGAGACGCTCCGGCAGGCCTATCACGACGAGGTTGAAAAGCATGGGGAAGAGTACGGAGCCCTGCGGTGTTCTCACACCACCCATTCGGACCGTTCGTGGTGGATCCCCGTCGATCTTGACTGTCGCCTCGCGCCCATTCAGGAAGCTGCTGACATAGCGGTGGGACCTCGCCCCGAGATTGAGTCGGGTGATCTTGCCCAGTATGGCTATGTGCTTCACAATGCCGAAGGCGCTCCTGAGGTCTCGGCCGAGCAGGGCGTGCGCGTGCGAGCTCGGAGCCTTCACGACCTGTTCCTTGATCTGCGGCATAGCATCCTGCGTGGAAAGTCCCTCCCGGAAACCGATGATGCGTGTGCCGAAGGCGTCCTGCTTCTCGAGCAGCGTCGTCACTCTGTTGAGGCAGGCATGCTCCATCACTTTCCCGACGCAGGACGTGAGGGAGATCGGCCTCATTTTTCGGACCTCCAGCAGTTTTTCCTGCTTTGGTATGAGTATAAAGACCGCGATCTTCCTCTCTTGCGAAATTCGGCCCTCCTTCCAGCACGCGTTGATGTACTCGCAGAGCTTCTCGATGGCGTCGTCGTTCAGGTTCCTCAGGATTTTGTTGGTGATATTGTTAGGACCGGTTGCCGAGTTGGTCATCAGTAGCTGGAGGACCGTTCCAATTTCCTGCATGGAAAAGTCCGCGTCCAGCTCCTCGTTGGGAGCCGCGCGGTACTCTGCGTGACTGTGCCCTTCCTGGCGAGCGAGGTGCGTCTGCACGATCTCTTCCGCGAAGGCCTCAGGGCCGTCCGTGCACTTGTGTCGCAGCTTGGCAATCTCTGTACGGGTCGCCTTCAGCTGCTTGCCGGGTTGAGCAGGTGCCTGAGAATCTTCCAGGTGGGTCCAGCGCTCATGTTCCCGTTCATCGTGTCACACATCTGCCATTCTTGTTCGCACAGGCAGGCGCAATGCGTCTCGTTCTCCCGGTTGATTTCGGCGATCTTCTTGCGTATCTTACTACTGAGTTTTTGCCTACTCGCTCTCTGTTGCATGGATTTCTTGGCCGCAACGAGATGTGCCAGCCAGCTGTCCACTCTGGACGGTTGGGTATCGCCGTCGTCCCTGGCTCCGCTGGATCTGTCTCCTTTTTCTTTGTTCTTTGGGGGGTTCTTCTCGCCAGTCCATCCATTTGATCTCATCGGTAACTTTATCTACGTCCGCGAGTAGTTTGCTGCACCAATCCCTGATGTCTTCGATCGGGCCCTTCTTCTTGTCTCGTTCTCTATTTTTCCGCGATATGTCCCAGTCCACGATTCTGGCCTTTCGGCAGACATCTTTTTCGATTTCATCAACCCCAAGGTCACGCACAATATGCTGCGGTCACTCCCCAGGTCCTCGAAGGAGTTCGACCAAGTAAGTGACCACGCCTGCGCCTGACCAGACGGAAAGGTCGGCGGATGTGTCGCGGCACACTCCCTGTCCGATCCTAGCGTGCGACGCCGGTTCGTTGAGTACAGTCAGGCCGAGCTCGTCCATCAGTCCGGCTAGCCTTTTCCCTTACGGCGAGTCGGCAGACAGCGATATTTATCATATCACTTTGTGTCCCCCTGGCCACGTGCTTATATGCATAGGTGGTCTTCGCGTGCCAGCCAGTGTCTAATTAAAAAAAAACCCAAAGCTTAATTTTCAGCACTCTGCATATATGACGTGCTTGTAGCCACCTTTAGCTGGGAAGAATATGTCAGCACTCTACGGCAGTTGCTCGAAAGAATTCGGAGCGCACGCTTAACAGTTAAGCTTCAGAAGCGTGAAGTAGGAACAACTTCAATAATATTTTTAGGCCGTCGGTTAGCAAAGAATATAGAAGGTGTCGGGAGCAAGCAATGCTCCAAAACCTTAAACCAAGCAACAAGTACGCTCTTTTCTTTGAAGTGGCGTTTATTGCCGAGACCTAATTGCCGATTACGCTGATATCGCCCGACCTCTTGTTGAGCTAACGCGAAAAATGCAACGTAACCGGGTGATTTGGATCCCTGAAAGAGATCATGCATTTCAAGATCTGAAGAACGCGCTTAGTTCTATACCCATTGTAAGGGCGCCCAACATCCTAAAGGAACTCTCTCTCCTTAAAGACTCCTTTGATACTCGTATAGGTGCTGTTTTAATGCAAGAACATTAGCAGGTTCTTCATCCCTTTCCTTTGCAAGCAGGCAGCTTCTCCCACTTGAAACACGATATTCTGTCATTGAAAGGGAATGCTTAGCATTAGTATGGGCGATCAAGAACTTCCACTATATTCTGCATGGAACTACATTCACAATCCAGCCAATCCCCCAGCCTCTGTTGTATTTGTCGCGGGCCAAGCATCTTAAGAGCAGAGTTATTAGATGGAGTTTAGCGCTTTCAGAATATTCTTTGAATGCCGAGCACATAAGGGACTTAGAAAATGTTGAAACTGATTATCTGAGTAGGTCAGGATCAGCTATTGATTCTAGCGTTTGGGAAGTTTATGATCCAGTATGCTTTCTTGTCATTCTTTTCTTCCTTGCGTGAATTCTGCATTTCGGTCAATCGGTTTGGTACATATATGATTTGAAATATAATGAGTCCAAACACGCAGTGGACATCGACAACAGATCCTTTCGTATTACTGCGGGAGAAGAAAGTGGAGGTCATACCATAGCGTGGTTCCCAGCCCACATTAACTACGTAACTAACCAAGCAGGTTGAAATATTAACGAGCGGGCCGACTGCCTGGCGCGTGAGTTCACGAACCGCGCCGGAGCTAAGGGTCCGACTCTCCCACAGGATTGCCACTTCAAAGATCATCTTACCACCTTTCAGGAAATTACGTCGCATTACGCGCACAGCTGGGGGAAATTCCCTCATCCCAACCCGAAACTGAGCAGGGCTCAGGCTGTTACTTTCAGGCTTTTACAGACGAGATCTTACCTCCCCCCAGAGCGCTCAGCTGGATAGACCCCAACTTCCCACAGCCGTGCTCCAAATGCGGTCACGATTGCCGCTCCTTTGGCCACATGCTCATGCTGTGCCCGTACAACGCCGGCTCCGACTTTCAATACAAGTCCAAGTGGGACGCTTTGCTGAAGAGCTCGGATTTCACAAACCAACTACAGGTCGTCTAGAGGGCCCGCGACGTCGCGGAGAGTCACCACGTGCCTGTCCCGTCGTGGGCGGAGCCACCAACTTGATTTGATGCCTTCGGTTCCCCCCAATAAAGTTCCTCAGGGCACTCTAATAAAGTCCTTGTCACTGTCACGCGCATCGCCGCAGTTTTTTTCTTTCCTTCATCAAGAAATGTATTTTTTTTTTGGAAAGGGGGCTTTGTCATGCATAAAGACTAATCTGCGCGTGTCTGGTGCGGCGGACGGCCAGTGACTCTAAAAGAAGGGAAACAATAGTGGTATTCGGCGCGAGCTCACAGGACGCGGCACCTCGGGAAACAGCCAGTCACGAAGGCACACGAGTTCTGGAAGAGAGAGCAGAAGAACAGGTGAAAGAAAACGGGAATTTTTTTTTCTGTCGAGCGTAAGCCCGGTGAGCGGAGTGGAAGAAGCGAGGCAGTCGGGCTGCTGGCCCCATCGTCAGGAATTTAGGAACGCCGGGCGGAGAAGCGAAGCTGGCGGGCTGCGGATCCGACCTTCAAGACTTTAGCGACGATCCGGGTGCGGTCCTACCTCCACCCTGTGGTATGCACAGATCCTGGCGACATGGAGCGCAAGGCAAAATTGTTCTACCACTCCCCGCCTGTGACTCTTTGGACGAGCTGCAGCTAATTCTAATGAAGTAAGTAGCGACTGATGCTCACGCGATCCAGGCCCTGCAGCTGTACCGCAACACATGTCAAGTAACTGTGACCGGTCACCATCCTTACTGTTTTACATAACTATTTAGTTTGTGTGAGAAAATCTAGAGAAGTGTGAACGTTTTTGCTAGTCATGGCATCTCGGTAATTGGTTTGTCTGTATTTTGCTTCGTTTACTTATATACGTGTTTTGTTAACAATCAGCTTCGTTGTTTCTCTTCCCAACTTTGTATTCGTGTCAGTGGTGGCCAGGGCAATTCTAATGGTGCAAGTAAGAATACACTACCGCGCTAAGAATCCCACAATAACGTGAGCCAACCAAATCCTAACAAGGCTGTTGCGTAGCTCGTGTTGTTAACCCTGAGCTAACATTTTCGGCTCTTCTAGTCAGGTATTTACACAGCTACTTTATTACGCTCACTTCTAAAGACTCATCAATTCGAATCATTAATTCAATCGAATAACTATAACACTAGCCACCCTACCATATCTCCATAAAATTCGGTTGTGCCACTTGAAATATTCCTGGCGTTCGTACAGGACTTTCTTCTTGGTATGTGAACGCGCTGGGGGTATTTCAGAACTGTTATTGGGCTGAAGGTTTTGTTAGAACTATAGAATTATTGCACAGGTCCGCGTGTCTGAATGTGTCATATAGATCAGCATCGGGTACATGTTCTATTGTACAGCTCGCTAAGTGCGGCCTTCTTCAGTAAAAAAAAAAGAAGATTGAGTATGGCTAGTCAATTCACCGGCAGGGATCAGAGAAGCGTACATCAGCCCTTCCATGTCGATCATAGTTTGTGGTAGGGAAAGTATGACGGTGCCATGCCTTCCTATGAGTCGTTAAGTGGTGAAACTCGCGGTTGGGATGGAGAACTGAACAGCTGAACCTCTTCTACGTTGTCAAGCTCATCGGCTTTTCAGCAGGCTTGGTAGGGGCCTTGGTAGGGGCTTCAGCAGGGGCCTAAACGGTAGACCTACTCCGTCCTAGTCACGACACCCTAGTGTTGAAAATGAAGAAGCGAAATAGTTGAAGGTAGAATTGCTTATTAGACGCTTTAATGATAACACGCAGGAGACGAATAATGCCTCAGAAGTTTTCGTCCAGTCGGTGCTGTCTTTCTTCGTTTTCTTCTCTTTCTCTATTTTGAAGGATTTGGAATAACGGCAGTTGGACATGTTAGTCGGACATCTTCCTTGTAACCAAGAGAGAGAGAGAGCGAGAGAAGAAGAAGAAGAAAAAGAGCTGGAACACTTACACAGGTTTCGCGCTCCTACATTATCCAGTGCCCCTATTCTTTTATTTCAGGTGACTGGCTTTTCATTTCCCGGCGCTATAATTTTCGTATATTTAAACACCAAATATTTAATTTGATGCAGCCGCATGCTTGAAAAACGCGTTAGTTTCAAATTCTTCAATTAACGGTCAGCACCTGCATTGTGTCTCTACTCATGTGCACGTTCATTCGTTTTCATCAGGATAATTTTCACTGAAGAACAATTTGTGCAGAAGCGGGAGAAGATGACAAGCAGCGCACACGCACTAGGCCGAATCGGAACAGCACAGGAGGTCGCCCGCTGTATCGCTTTCCTCGCTTCCGAGGACGCCTCGTTCGTCACTGGGATCACGATGCTCGTGGACGGGGGCCTGACACTCTTGTCCAGCCTCACGGGTGCGAACCCTTGGCACAAGGGATAGCGGACTGCACGAGAACAAAGCAACTGGCTCCGGCGACGTCTCCGAGTTTCGAGGATTAGCAACAGAGAGCACAGCAAACTTGTGCTGTAGTCCAGAACGAAATAAGACTGCATTTTCTCACAAGTGTTTCCTTTCTTCGATTACACACTAAACATATTGACCCCCCTAATGGTGTAAATCAGTTTTTTGCCAGACGGGCACCCAAAGGACGCTGTTGCATACACCCTACAGCTGGGGTGCAATTATAGCGCCCAAGACGAAGGGTGGACAGCAAAACAAACTTAGTGGGCAAGGGTGCTAGTCCATATTAGCGCCCATCTACGTGGGTGTGGGATGGGTACGTATGCGCCCTTTTATTTCTGGTGTGCAGGCAAGACAGGCTCGGCAGTACAAGCCTTCAGTTAGTGCTATGTAGAGCGATCCACGCGTAACTCTCGTGTGTGCCAGAAGGTTCCTGTTTGGCTACCAAACCCGCCGTCCAAAAACGTAGTTGCCGGCGAATAAACATTCAAACAGTGTAAAGGGATACTTTATTGTTATTTACCGCAAATATAAAACAATGTGCCCATATCTTCCGCACAGAATACGTACGGCAAGAATTAAATTGCCGTCCGCACGTGTATTGCAGTCAATTCACAGTTCAGTGGCGCCTGCCCAAAAGATTGGCTGTGGACTTTCTAAACATTTTCCCGCCTCAAACAAAATTTACTCAAATTCATTATTCTAGATTGGAAGGTAAAAGATTGGTGCGAACAGAGAGCCATCTCAAGAATATTTAACTGGAGGGCCTTAATGCTTAATTTAGCCGAGAAAATCGTCAATAAAGCGACTTTTTGACAACTTCAGGAGTAATCACCTGGAAAAAAAAACAGTTAATTTGATTGTCTGCCCTTACTTCTAGCAGAACCTATAGCTACTGAAAGGGAACAGCAAAAAAAATTATTGTAACTGAACCATTAAGGACATAACAAAATTCTAAAGAACGCACATATATATTTTATTGAGCGAATCAAGCGCCGACGATTCTTAAATTTGTTCACCTATGGCGTTAGGGAAATTAATCGAGCCAGTAGAAAATTCTAAAAGATTTGTCAATGTGCAAAGCTTTGAACTTGTGTTTTAAAAAAAGTTACGTACAACGAACAGTTCCATCATGCGGAAAACTACAAAGAGCGCTTAAGTCTAAAAATGTTCTTTCTTGAACAAAATTGGCGAAACCTCATTCACACATTATCGAAATTCCCAATTTATTTTTATTATTATTATTTTTTTCGAAGAGATTCGGCAATGGTCGCTCTTGTGGTCTCGGAGGTTTTCCGTAGATGAAGCTGTTGGGCGCAAAAGCGTAGAAACCGGAATAGCCACGGAAATGAACAAATGACAGTTTAACGTGTTAACATTCTTTGTTTACTTCACGCATTTCCCGGGTGCTATCTATGTATGATTGTTTGTTTGTATCTAACCGTCTTCCCCCTAGCTATTCGACCATAAACTACCTGGGTAGTTCATGGTCGCGTGGGAAACGTATCGGGCCGCCGTGCTGAATGCAGAGTTCCAAACCAACCATCGGAGCAACTTGGGTAACTGAGTAGCTTGTTATTATCACGACTTCTGTATGTGTATAGCGTGAGTAGATCCTTTGTAACAACTCTGAGGGTACTAAACCCTCTGCGAGCAAGCAACTGCCGTTCGTGACCATTACTGTTGCATTTAGTGCCGTGGTCTTGGAGAGAGTGAAAAACAGGAATATTCATTTGGTGGTCTTTTCCTAACAGATAATTCACACATTATCAACATAATTTTGTGGACATTACACTTGTTCTTTCATTATCAACACTAATAAATTTATAAGGGCCCCTATAAACACAACACATTAATGTGAATTCTACTGAAAGTGTGGCATATAATGTATTCATGCCGGTGTATTAAACAAAAGATAATGCAGACTGCTATCAGCGGAAATAATTTCAACTCTTTAACGTGAATGTTGAAAACTGCAGTCAATATTCCGAGCATGGTCGTTCGGCATGGGCATATTACAGTACCAGCCGAAAAATAGCAACAGTCCAGCCGGGCATCTTTATTTCCGGAATTAATAATATATGAATCGCTTGGGGTTCTCGCGTTTGTTCCTCATATTGGTAAGTACACTGTGCGTCATATGAAAGTGTCCTGAAACGAAACGTACGGTCGCTGGCACCAGCGAGCATTACGGTTCTCCGACTGCTCATCATACTGTAACACGATGAAGCGTTATAATGGTACTGATTCATATTCGCATGTAGTCTTTTGTCAGAGGAAAGCCATATTTACTAGAGACAAAGGGCGATGAGAGCAAATTATATATAAAACTACTATTGAACCGTCAAAATAACTCATTGAATAGTTTTCCCTCACATTGTTGCATTTGCTTTACGTGTGGTCCTCTGGGTCCTCTTTTATTCCTGCTTTATAATAATGATATCCCCGTACACATCGCAGTCAAAATACGTCTTTCTGCAGAAGATTGCGTTTTATAACATACAATTAAATCTCCTTCTGATCATGTTGTCCTTAACAATTATTTTGCTGACTGCTCCAACTGATAGAAAACATGGAGAGTGAATATCAACTTTTCCAAAACTATTTTCATGTTGTTCACATGACGCACATGCCCTTTCTTCTTTGTCTTTGCCTTGAACATTATTACTTCAAATAGGGCTTTCAAATTGAAATATTAGTTAACCTACTAACACACGATTTGTCATGCTCGAAAGAGATTGATGCCACTTGTAGCAAGGCCCTTAAAACACTAGGTTGCTTGCATGCTACTCAAGAAACTAAACTTCTTACATATAAAACCCTCATTCGCCCCATCCTCGAATATGGCTGCCTTGTATTGAAGCCATACAAACACTCTCACGTCAAAAAAACTAGAATCAGTGCAAAAAAGAAGGCACTGCGTTTTCTTTGTAGGAGATATGACAAAGAATTTTCACCATGTAACTCTCTTACCCTACTTGGCTCACTCCTCTTGCAGAGCGTCGCAAACTTGAATGCCTAATATTCCTTCACACGTTGATCAATTCTTTGCGCCTCTCCTTCCTAGATAACTATTTGACTTCTTCCAAATCCTCATGTACGAGGAGTCACCATGCTCTAAATATCTCAACCTTTTTTGCCCGCACTGATTCCTTTAAATATTTTTCCCATCAACAATTGAAGTCTGGAATTCATTACCGGGCAACATCCGCTCACTACCACTGAAACAATTCACGCAAGCTTGTTTAGAAATGTTTGTTTGTTCATACCACACCCAACATAGCATCATTGAGGCTGCAGTATAAATAAATAAATAAATATGTATGGCATGTTCGCCGCATAGCACTCTTAAAACACAAGTTGTGTTTCCTGAAATGGGTTGATTCACGCCATCTGCGTCTTGTGGTCAATATTCGAGTGCAACAGATAGGACATGGTGTCGCACAGAGGCTTCAACAGAAGCTGAAGCTTCTTATTGAGTGACATGGTGCCTAATATCACAAACGCCTCTAGAAAAATCTGGCAAGTAATGAAGACGTCTGGTTTGCCTGCCATGACGTCTCGTCGCTCTTTACCTGGGGCAACCCACAGCTGCTGGAAATGAAGCGTCGCCTACGGAAAAACCAGAAAATTGGGGCCGTATAACGCAGAACTATTCCAATATGTTTCTATTCCAATCTCCTGACGTCAAATTTGCGTAACCGGCGAGGCAAGCATCGGGCGGTCACCCGCAGGGTTGTGTGAACAAATTAATCAAATGCTCCCCTTGTTCATAGGAGGTAACTTTTGTTTGAAAGCATATTTAGCGCCAGCAAACAGGGACGGAAGGGAGACGACAACACCAATGCGCTAACTTCAACAACATGATTTTCAGGAAATACACCTACATAACCCATGCACAGCAATCTGGCGGAATAGAGACACGTGTGTTAGTGCCCCTTCAATCGACCTGTTAGATAAGGAGACGGCTTTTTTGGATGGGTAAGATTTGGATAAGGTGACACCACTGTGCATGGGTTATATAGATGTATTTCCTGAAAATCAAGTTGTTGAAGTTAGCGCATTGTGTTGTCGTCTCCCTTCCGTCCTTGTTTGCTGGCGCTAAATATGCTTTCAATTTACCAACACGCCCAACAAATGACAATGCTACAGTTTTGTTTGCTTGAAAAACGAATAACATTGCCTGCAGTGAGCGGCTTCTCTTATCTGATTGGCTCACAAGAGGCGGGGAGCATGCTCAAGGGGAGAGGAATTAGATGGGGCCGAGCCACTGCACTGAATATCAATAACCGGATGAAGAGGGTGGTGCCGGCGTCAGCGATTGGTCCGCTTTCTCATAGCTTGGGGTGACTCGTCAACAATCGCGGCGGCATGCAACGGAAGCTAAAGGATGATGCTAAAACGGATGCTCGGCAAAGAAGTGTTGGCCTAACGAGGTAGAAAACGTGCCGAATGTTCTCGAAAGCGTTACACGGCCACGCAAAAAAATTTTATTACACGCAAATAAACCCATACTCTCCGGCAGGGGCGAGTAGCCAGTGCCTGAGCGATCGGCGGCAGCCATCTTTTATTCCTTACGGAACGGGGCAGCCTGCGGCTATTCAGAAGAAAATTCAGTTCTGTTCGGCATGTTACTGTATGTTTAACGCGTACGCGTCACTTTGACGCGGTAAGTTTTTGTGGTTTTGTGAGGTCGCGTGAGAGGCAGGTGAATTGGGTGCAGCCCAAAAATGTTGGACCAATAGCCGAGGGTTAATGGCAAAAAGGCGCCGCAACAGAAATAACTAGTTTTGTTTTGTTCGGTCAAATTATGCATAATCAGTGTGTACCCGTTATATGAGATGCGGAGCTGTCGCAGTTTCAGTGACGTCGCGTGACAGACAGGTGAAGTGGGGGTGGTCTAAAAAAGCTTTTTGACCAATCGCGGTGGGCTGATTGCGGAATTGGCATAGAAATGTTTGGAATAGCTTTACTTTGTAGCGCCCAGTACCATAAGTCTAGAAGCTGAATGAACTTTTGTGGGCTTCAAATGAAGGATTAGGGTTTCAACATGCTCCTACAACATGTTGGACAGCTTTGCTGTAGCCAGGCTTCAAGGGGCAACGCTTTACGCTTCGTACTATACAGCATTCATTTTTGTGGCACCAGATTTGAGGGCGAAATTGTCTTTCTTTCTGCTATCTCATGTTTCATGTTTAAGGTGTTCATATTTTCTTTCACGTACGACGCTCACCAAGGAATCTGTGCCATTGCTCTGGGCCACGTAATACGGCCGATGGTCCTTGGTAGCGACTGTCACGCGATGTCTGAAGACGCAAGAGCTTCGCCAATGCCTTTCGACCCCTTATTCTACTCTGTTACACTTACTCACTCAGGTGTGATAAACAGCCATTAATCAATTATACTAGCCATTACTCAATAGCCATTAGTCAAAAACCGCCCAGTGCTGAAAGAACAAAATAATCTGACAGCAGATAAGTGGATAATAATTTGATGATCTAATACACCTGCGCCTCACTGATATTGTCAGCGCCAAATATATAATACATTATCTCCCGTTTTTGATCAAAGGCTGCTTGAAAACATACAACGCAGAGCTTTTTTTGCAGCTAGTATATGTGTCATAACATATAAAACAACCACATCGTACCATTTTTGACGTGTGTACTATAATCGGTCTTTGATTTTATTCGTGCCTCCTACGTTAAGTTCATAAAACTCTCTTGATTCTTATATCGTGCACATGAAAAACTATCGGTTATGCTGTTTAATATTGTCGCATTAACGGCAAAACATTATTTTAAGGTAAGCGTGACAAATAACAGAGAGAGAAACTGAACCAGCAAGCTTCTAATCGAGGCAGAAAATAAAAAAAGAAGTAACCGAGAGACTGTATCAGGCATAGTTGGTCCTACAAATCTGCTTTGACTTCACTCCACACATTTTCTAATAAAACTTCATATATTTTACGCCATCGATTACAGCTGTGTAGAAGCACTCGGCAGGAACGGTAGGGCGGCGGTGATTCCTGCATCCGCGGCCATCTTGTAAAAACCAGAGTTGTAATCGGACAACAATGTGGCTGGAGTTCCGTACTCCTTCACCCTTCCATCTTCTAAAACGAGTATTCTGAAAAGAAAGGTTGGTCCCTTTGTAAAATTGCAGGCCGCCAAAATGGGTATACATCAAGGCACTGCTTCGAGAGGAGTGAAACTTCTTTCGTATTCCTGTTTTATTTCGAAATAACTTTCTAGTTATCTTCCCCGCAATATAAAGGTAAAAAAAAGATTATACCAAATAATGCAATTCCGTAGGCCCCCTTGCAGGTAAGCAGGGTGTTTATTGTTCTTATAACCAAGCATACGTTTTTATAAAAAATGTACTGAATACAGTGCAAGTGGCGGTTATGCAGACGAATACCTAGGCGAGGCGGACATACTTTACGGACATACATACGAGGCGGACATACATAATAGCGTGAGTTTTAGAAGGCTAATTAACAAAAATTATTAATTTTCTTTTTAATTAGTGCTTTCGGGGCAGTCGCCTAAGTGGCAAATTAGGAGGCAGTGGAATTTTCATGCAGACTCATGTTCTTTAATATCCCGGAATTCGCATCTAATTCGATATATTCATCATCAAATTCTTAAGCCCAATCGAGACAATATCGAGACTGAGCGCGCCCTGCTGCGCGTCAGACGCCAACGGCCGCTAGAGAAGTGCGGAGTGAAGTTTTAATGGTAGCATGCCGCGGCAAATCTGAACCCAACACACAGCCACACATGCTTGCCAGGCAAAGCGTCACGCTTCAATAGCTGCCGCTGCTAGTGCGAGACGTTCGGTTCCCGACTTCATCGAGTTCGTCGTCACGGGTCGCCTTTGCGTGATAAGAGAGCGGCGCCACCTTTGCTGCGCCCTTGAGGCGCTCGGTTTCCATGTTGTCTGGACTCAGCGCTGACACTCGACGAAAATATCTTGAATTAGCTGCTGCCTTAGATACATTTAGTACATTAGCGTGCTTTAAAATGTGACTGCATTGAAATTCGCCTTTTATACAACCGCCTCCAAAACACTATCAAACGTGTCAATTACGAAACACTTTTACCATTCTTTAGAAGCTCATGACATTCGCGAACAGTATGCCCGCCTCACCTAGCAACTCGTGGGCATAAATGTCACGTTTCTTGCGCCTATAGCGTTTTTTTTATAAAAAATCTGTATTGTAAAGAAAACACCTTCTGTAGTGCGTTATGCGCAGAAATCGTAAGAATCGCCAGGTATTGTAAGGCGAAACCACTTAGTGTCATTCACCAAAGTATGGAAAGCTTAGCATTGGCTGTACACATTTTTATGCTGATAGTGGGTCCTAAAATCAAAATCCTAAGCTTCATCCCGTTCCTAACGCGAGCACTTGTTTTTTGGGTAACTTCATATTTCATAGCCTTATATTGCACAAATTAGCGATGATAATGTCACTTTGATACCCCAGAACGTTGTTGTCGGAGGCGCGCAATTTTTTCTAGCACATATACGCTGCTGCTAGAGCGAGAAGACGGGTGTTCTCGTCTGCATAGTGCACTACGACAAAAACCTATGCTAACTCAACTCCAGTTGACGTCTACACAATGTGAGAAATGGTTCGTTTGGTACACCAAATTTGTTATTAATCATATCCATGAGTACTATGGAGCGAGCGCTTGAAGAGCACATATATATATTGACACGTGTACTTGCCTATCTTTATCAGGCGACCACGTTTCACCGCCTAACAAATGTTATCGCACAGCGCACGACGCGCCTGCATGTATCGGAAGTTTCTGGAATGTCATCGATGCTTCCACCCGCTGTCTGTGACCGAACCTTGTGTAATCTGATCGCATGTGTGCTCGACGCGAATAATGTAGAACTTTGTGGAAGGCACGCGGGTCCCAGCGATTACTCTAGAACATTCGACGACTTATGTATAAAAGCCGACGCACTTGACCCGCTGATCAGATTTTCGACGAGCGCCGACTGTGTTCGCCGCTGTCGCCGTTCTGTCAGTGTAGCCTCTTTTTGAGGGCACAAGTTCGCCCCATAAAACGCTAGTTTCGTCTTCCTCAGTTTGGTAGCTTTCTTCACAGTCACTACCACGTGACAATATGTAGGGTGTCCCAGCTAACTTTAGGCGGAGTTTAAAAATATTCGAATGCTCTAAAGCTGAACAAAATCAAGGTAATGCTGTTTCCCGTCACTTAGAGCTGCTCAAGCTATGTGTTCACTCCGCCTAATAAATTAATTAGTATCATTTATTCGTTAAACTTCTAAAATATTATAGTGACATGTAAAGTGTCCGCGAAAAAATTGTAGAGCGACATGAAGAGCTACCGATACAGCTTTCTGTTGCGCAGTACTTGCTTCGTAAAAGTGTTTTTGTAAGCCTGAAAGAAGGATACACGCAAAGTGCCTTGAGCGGAAATTTTGCGTGCGTTAGCGGGCTTCTTTTACGCTCGTAAAAAAAAATATGTACCACATATTGGGCACCAGAAAGCTGTATCGGGAGATTTTCATGTTGCTCTAAAATTTTCTCATTGACGCTTTTTCTTCTGTACATACTTGAGAAGTTGATTAAATAATTAATACTGATTATCTAATTACGCGGAATGAAAAAAATATATATTGTAACAGATATGAAAGACACGGACAAGAAGAAAAGAAAGAGAAGACGAAGAGAACGAGGAGATTGAGAGGGCGGGTTGCGCTGCGATCGCGCTATGATCATCGTCCATCTGCTGTGAATAAAAGCATTTCTTCGCAACTATTCGTAACAGTTGTGGTGGAGGTGCTGGCTAATCGACACCCGAAGACGGATGCTGAACCACAAGTTCTTCGACGGAGCCGTCGCCTGGCTGGACTCCCACCGAATCCATCGGAGTTGAATATGTCTCATGACGGAGACGAACAACGGCCCATTCCACCTGCTGCGCCAACCAGTTCCATTCTACAACTGAGAGATGCGCGTCCCTTCGCCGGAAGATCGGAAGAAGACGTTGAGGAATGGCTCATCCATTATAACCGGGTGAGTGCCGCCAACAAGTAGAACAGCGCTTCTCACCTTTCGAACGTCGTGTTCTTTCTAACAGATACTGCGTTTTTGTGGTTCGACAATCACGAGGAAACGTTCAGATCATTGGGAATATTTGTTTCGGAAATCAAAGAGCGATTCGTCGACTCCGCGACGAAAAATAAAGGCGCAGAACAGAGGCCAGTGCAACGTGCGCAAGTGCCAGGCGAAACCTGCACGACCTACATTGAGGCAGTAATAAAACTGTGTAGGATGGTGCACTCTGGAATGTCCGAGGAAAACAATGTCGGGCACATTCTGAAAGGAATTGCCGAAGATGCTTATAATTTTCTCATCGCAAAAGACAACCTGGCTTCCGTCGCTGACATCATTCGGCATTGTTGTACTTTCGAACAACTGAAGGCACGGCGCATCACGGCGAAGTTTGGCAGGCTAGCCAATGTGACGACATTTGCAAGCGTGGGCAGCAACCAGCCCCTCGATCTGGCTTCAACGATCCGACAAATAGTTCTGGAAGACCTCAGCCTGCACGCGCAAGTGACACATCCAGGCACTCATAGCTTCCGCCTATCACCAGATTTCGAGCCGAACGTGGCATCCTTCTCCCCGCATCCTGCGGCGAGAGGCACTGAGGAATATGAACTCGCGCCCCGACAGCAGCCACGTCTCTACGACAGAGGGCCTACTTATGACGCTCGGCTACAACGAGAGCAGCCGCGTTTTTACCCCCGAGGCCCTGTGACTTCTGTCAGACCGCGACAAGAACAGCACCGACCCTACTACCACGACGCGACTTATCAACGATATAACGGATTTCAGCAAGCAGCAGAGACACGTTATCCACATGACAACGAACTTTCTCGCCGACCGCAGCCGCGTATTCGTTTTGAGGAAGACGTTGTGAGCCGCGACCCTCCCGTGTGCTACAACTGCGGTCCCACAGCCCATATAGCTCGGTATTGTCGCCAAGGCCGTCAATCACGTAGGACACCACCGATGTTCTCGCCACCCGGAACTCGTACTTCATATGACTTGCGGATGACCGATTTGCTCCCAATGGATCACTTCTCACACGAGACCAGACGCAGCGATTCGCCAGCATCTGAGCGGAATTTGACGCCACCAAATAACCGTCCCCGTCGCTCTCCGTCCCCTCGGCGCCGTTCTTCTTCACCGCCGCCAGGAAACTAGCTTCCGCGGCCACTGGAGGTGTGGTCGCCGGACGGTCTTTGCAAGAAATACCTCTGCCTGTTGTGATGTTCAAGAACAAAGTGAGTCTCGATTAACGGAAAACCGACCATGGCGTTAGTTGATACTGGGGCGACTGTGTCTGTGATGAGCCTTGCTTTCAAAAACCGGCTAGGCCACAAAGTTATGTTTTCTTGGAACGGCGGTATTACCTCTTGTGGAGTAGGCGGCGAGTGGCTTCACCCCCTTGGTGTTTGTGCTGTGAGTGCTTTGTTGGCTGGGAAAGTGTTTGCGTCGGAATTCCTTGTTCTTTCTCGTTGTTCGCACGACGTTATTCTTAGTATCGATTTTCTTGAACAGTGCGGCGCTTCCGTGTACTGTGGTTGTGGTGAAATATCATTGAACAAGTTATTTATATCAGCACATTCCGAACAAAGCTAGGGTGGTGAAAACAGGGACACAGACACACTCAGTGTCCTTGATGAAGTGATTGCACCATCGTGGTGCCTGACGCCCGTTCGTGTTTCTGCAACTACTGTAGATGCTGATTGTGTGGACCTTGTAGTTAGGCCTCTCCGCATAGACTGTGCTAAAAAAGATTTACTTGTGCCCTTCTCTGTTGTGTGCATGACGAAAGGAGTCGCCACATTGTGGGCGCTGAACTGTTGCGCCACGCCGGTTGTCCTTCCCCGGGGTATGAAAATCGCTCTCTTCGATGAAGCCGCATGTACCTCAGTAGCGGCACTAACTACGGACGTCTCTACAGCTTTGTCTCCTTGCGATAATCGCCATTATGAAGAGCTAATGCTTGGCATGATCAGCAAGGCTCTCGGTACATCGGAACAGCAAGCACTGGTACATTTCCTTGCCAGACATGAGGCTGCATTCGACTTCACGCATGAAGATGGACCCCTTCATTTACCGTCGTCTCGCGCTCGTCACAGAATAGATACCGGCTCAGCACATCCCATCCGCCAGACGCCTTACCGAGTGTCATCGTCCGAGTGCAAAGTTATTGCAGAGCAAGTCAAGGAGATGATGAACAAAGGTGTCGTTCAAGAGTCATCTAGTCCATGGGCAGCGCCAGTAATCCTGCTCCGAAAAAAAGATGGCTCCTGGAGATTCTGCGTGTATTACAGACATCTAAACGCAGTGACAAAGAAGGATGTCTATCCACTACCGCGAATCGATGACGTCATTGATTACTTACACGCTGCTTCTTACTTCTCAAGACTTGATTTGCAATCGGGGTATTGGCAAATACCTATGGGCTCTACCAACAAGGAAAAGACCACTTTCGTGACTCCAGATGGCCTATTCGAATTTAATGTTATGCCTTTTGGCCTTTGCAATGCTCCTTCCACCTTTGAAAGATTTATGGACACTGTACTACGTGGTCTAAAGTGGGAGATATGCATGTGTTACCTCGATGAGGTTGTAATCTTTGGCCGCACGTTTGAAGAACATAACGAACGCCTCATCCTCGTTCTCGACTGCATTGAGAAAGCTGGACTGGTCCTAAACTCAAAAAAGTGTCGGTTTGACGAACGTCAAACGCTGGTCCTGGGACACTTAGTCGACAAGGATGGCGTCAGACCCGATCCTCGTTAGACTGAAGCGGTGAGCTCCGTTAAGGCACCGCAGTAAGCACGAGAACTCCGCTCATTCATTGGCCTATGTTCGTATTTTCGTAGTTTTGTTCCCCGGTTTGCCGACATCGTTTACCCGTTGACAAGTATTTTGCGACAAAATGCATCCTTCAATTGGACACCAGAGTGTGACGCATCATTCTCTCAACTGAAGTTTATACTAACGTCAGCACCCCTCTTACGTCACTTCGATTCATCTTGCCCGACTGAAGTTCACACTGATGCTAGTGGAATCGGGATAGGAGCGGTGCTTCTACAACGTCACAGTAGCGCAGACCATGTCGCATATGCGAGCGGTTGCCTGAGCAAACCTGAACGCAATTATGCGGTTACGGAACATGAATGCCTGGCAGCCGTTTTCGCCATACAAAAGCTTTGATGTTTTCTTTACGGTAGACCATTCAGGATTATCACCGACCATCATTCTTTCTGCTGGATGGTCGGTTTGCATGATCCCTCTGGTCGCCTCGCACGTTGAGCGCTGCTTCTTCAGCAATACGATTTTACGGTATCGTGCAAGAGTGGCCGTCGTCACGCTGACGCAGACTGCCTCTCTCGAATTCCTCTTGCGACTACCGACTGCAATGCTGAGAATTTTGACGACTGTCTCGCTGCTGTTACTTCTACGTTCCCTGACGCGGCAGACTTTCAGCGAGAACAACGGGATGATGTTACCCTCGATCCGCTTTTTGTCGCCGCCCGCACTTCTAAAGGCAGCGGTCGCTTTACTGTCCGTCATAAATTGCTTTCACCCGCCGTGGTTGCTCAGTGGCTATGGTGTTGGGCTGCTGACCACGAGGTGGCGGGATCGAATCCCGGCCATGGCGGCCGCATTTCGATGGAGGCGAAATGCGAAAACACCCGTGTACCTAGATTTAGGTGCACGTTAAAGATCCCCAGGTGGTCGAAATTTCCGGAGTCCTCCACTACGGCGTGCCTTATAATCAGAAAGTAGCTTGGGCACGTAAAACCCCACAATTGTTTTTTAAATTGCTTTACAAAACTAATTACTCCGGGCATGAAGCGCGTTTTCTGCTTGTCGTCCCCACGAGTCTCCGCTCCGACGTTCTACGCGCAATGCGTGACGATGTGACATCGGCCATTTCGGCTTCGTACGAACGCTGCACCGCACACACGAGCGCTTTTACTGGCCCAAGATGTACGAAACAACCAAGCGCTATGTCGCTAGTTGTGAAACGTGCCAACGTCACAAGCGACTGACCACCGCAGCCCCGGGTCCCCTTCGGCCATTGACACCGCCCAGTACGCCGTTCGAGCAAGTAGGCATTAACCTTTTGGGTCCATTCCCGTTATCTAACAACAAAAAACCGCTGGATAATTGCCTGCGTAGGCCATCTTACACGGTATGCAGAAACTGCAGCCATACCGCCTTCCACCGCTGCTTGCGTGGCGGTCTTCCTGGTGCGTTCCGTGGTCCTTCGCCATGGCCCACAACGTGTCATCATCAGCGACCGTGGCCGCCAGTTCACGGCTGATACCATTGAAGAGTTGCTTCGTTTGGGCACTTCACAATTCCGTCATTCCACACCATATGATCCAGACCAATGGCCTCGTTGAAAGGACAAACAGAACGCTGACCAACATGCTTGCCATTTACGTCTCATCTAATCATAAGAACTGGCCTTCATCACGTGCTGCCCTTCATCACTTACGCTTAGAACACGGCGAAGCATGAAACCACAAACTGTAGCCCATTTTATCTCCTGTATGCAAGGTTACCGCGAAGCCCTCTGGACACTTTCTTACCCTTCGTTCTGCACAGTGATGATTCTGTATCGAAGACTTAGTGTGTCGCCGAAAAAGCGCGTCGAATAGCTCGTCTTCGTACTCTGGCCTCGCAAAGTCGTTCGAAAGAGCGATACGACTGCCGTCACGTGCAAGTATCGCTGGAAAAAGGTGACTTGGTCCTTCTTTGGACACCGCAACGCAAGCGTGGATTGTGGTAAAAGTTCTTGTCAGAATATTCAGGCCCATTTGTAGTTGTGCACCGCCTGAGCGAACTCACTCACGTCATAGCTCGCCTACTGTGCAATGGTCGGCGATCAAGGAGAACTCAGCTGACTCATATTGCTCGCCTGAAACCTTTCTACCCTGCTTCTCCATTCTGACTCGCCCCACGGGCTTCGTCTGCTTGCGGGGAAATGTAACAGATACGAAAGGCACGGACAAGAAGAAAAGAAAGAGAAGACGACGAGAACGAGGAGTTTGAGAGGCCGGGCTGCGCTGCGATCACGCTACGATCATCGTCCATCTCATGTTAATAAAGCCATTTCTTCGCAACTCTCCGTAACAATATGAATATCTACATAAGACGGCAAACAACATTGCCTTTGTTTATCCCAGCTATGTGGAATTCCCATATTTTTAAGCTCTGGCAAAGGCTGGCTGGGACACTGTGTAAACTGTGGCAGGAATAAAGCACACCCACGATTGTAGAATAATTTATATATATACAGGTGATATATATGGCGCTCAGGCAACGACCAAAGTCTTTGTCCTTCCTCTGGTTCCTGTCACCTTCTTCGTTCTCTTCACACTAGCAATAGGTAATTTATGGCAAGCTTTAAAAAGTTCACACGCGCGTTACGAGCCTGCAACTTAGAGTATGTTTACTGTGAGCTTAGGTAATTATTTAGCAGTGATTTAATACCCATTCTTAAGTGTCGCTGTTGTCCTTACTGTTGTCCTTACTGAGCAGACTCCAAACGTTATTGGGTCTCTGTGGTATACGTGCGCTTTGATAGCGGTACGTTATTTGGCGAGATTAACCTTTGTAGTTTTAGTATGGCGTAAAAGAATAGCGTTAGCGTTAGTGTGCGACGCAGCGCTAACGCTATAAGATAGGCTACACAGCGCGGAACAAACCAGTCTTTGAGAATAGCGAGACGGAGGAAAACGCTGACGCTAACGGAAACATATAAGGCGCCATTTAGATGTAAGAACACAAAGTCCTGGTAAGCCTAATCCATACGATAATGGCGTGCTAATCCAATGCATAATCAGCAAGTGCCACACTATGTCTAGCGAATGAGCGAAAGACAGGCTTTCGCGCCATCTCAACACGGCTGCAGAAAACACGAGCAATCATGAGCAAACTCTTTCGTCAGCCTAGCGCACCGCTGATTCAAAACGCATCTCGAAAGCACCCATTTGTCGCCAGAACGCCGCTGTCGAAGCATCACCCCACAAATACAATGCAAATACGAGCATTAGTGGGTAATAAATGAGCCGAACAGGGCAGGCCGACGACTCGATAGATCCGAAGCAGGCGACTCGAAGCGACGCCCGGCTGCCGTACGTAAGGCTCCTCTTGCGTGCGTTAGCGTTGAACGCTCAATCATAAAAATAGCGTACGTTATAGCTCCAGCACCGTTTACGCGCAACGCATGCGCAGTGTGGAGCACGCAACGCTAAATCTAACCTTTTGCGTTGGCATCTCTATGCTGTACAAAATCTGTGTTAAACACGCCAAATAACATGCAGTCAACCACAAAATGAACAAGAAATCTGTGAAAAATCTGAATATCTGTGCAGCCTCATAACGCAGTCAAACATTCGCATTTAAAGCCTCTACCAGCATATGTGAACAACATTGTGATGCCCTGTTTTACTTACTGTTACAGGTTGCCTGAAAATTGAACATTTTTTGAAATCCTGGGGTCCGCAAACTTTTATGGTTGACTGTACGTTATCATGGCTCACGTAAACAGGGTTTTACTATGATAAAGCGAGTAAAGGTGTGATAAAAGTGCTCTTAGTCTGCGTTTTTGAAGGGAGGGCAATGAAAGCGATTCCTTAATGTCTGTAACGCTGTAATTGCGCCAGTGATTTTTGTGCTGAATCTTGCTGCTTGATTCAGTTTTTCTTCGAGTTTATCGATCAAATACGATTGATGCAGGTTCCAAACAATGTGTGCTTATTCTACTTTTGAACGAACAAGTGTATCGTATGCAAATAGCACAGTTCGCCAAGTAACAGTTCCGTTTAATGAAGCCAAACTGTTTGAGATGACTTACTGGGTATGGAATTAATGTGGTCGTTTCAAGATACGTCAGAGGATAAACGAACTCCGAGATATTTAAACGTGGATACTTTTTGAACATGCATTCCCTGAATTGTGCTGTAGTTCAGTTCCAAGTTATGTGCTCTCGTGAACATCACGGCCTTTGTTTTAGAAATGTCACTTTCTATTTGCCACTGGCGGCACCAAAATGCGAGCGTATCGAGGTCTAACTGTAATGAGTTCTTGTCTTCGATGTTAGTCATTGGTATGTAGATGATAAGGTCGTCTGCGAATTACCTGATAGTAGAAGATAAAGTGTTACCTATGTCGTTTACATGCATGAAAAGCAGAATTGGATCCAGACTGAACCCTGAGATACGGTGTATATTACATGCGAAAGTGAAGATTAGTGCCCGTTCAAATAACTGATTGGTTTCGGTTGGTTAAAGAATTAGCTATCTATTTTACATTCCTACTGTTTGCGTTAAGATTCGCTAGCCTCATTATCAGGTGGATGGGCGGAGCCTTGTGAAATACTTTTGCAGAATTAATGAATATAGCGAACTTTTAGTGCATCATGAACGGCTTCGTGGAGACCAGCAACCAATTCAAACATCTGAATTTGACAGGAACTACCACGAAGGCAACCATGTTGATTGCTGAAGAAGAAGCCATGTTCGGTTAGAAATTTCATGAGAAAGGGTCATGTTATGTGGTTTAATAATTTACATCATATACCTGTTCGTGAAATGGGCCTGCAGTTTGACACTAATGAGGATTCACCAGATTTGGAAATAGTAATCAGGCTTTCAAAAGATGTAACGCAACCAGTGACAACACAGTAAGGAAGAACAAAGACAGGACAAGGCGCTTCCTGTCTTTTTTCACGTGCGCAGTCCTCCAGGCGTCAGGCATGCATCCTGCATCAACGGACGGTTGGAAAAAAGCAACCAGGACACTTCTCATATCTGGTTCTGTTAGCTTTAGAAATTTTGCGGAGATGGGGGTCATCTAGTCAGAGAGCCTATTTAGCTATAACGCGATCTGCAGCAGATTCTACACGCTCGCGCTTGATTATGAGTTCATTCATTGAACTGTTTAAACTGGGAAAAGTTCCGGTCTGGTGGTATTGCTTCCTCTGATGTGAAAACTGAACAAAGATATTCGCAATTCTATCCGAAAGGCGAGGTACCGATTGCGATAGCAGATTAGTAGATACCTGTACGAAATAAGGATAGTAGATTTATTAGCCGTATGAAGTTGTGAGCATTCGCTTAATAACTAAATTAACAGTGATAGAATGTGTGGGCATGACTGAACGAGGACGTAGAAAGAAACAGAGATAGAAAGACAGCGCTGTCTTTGCGTGTATGTTTTTGTCTACGTCCCTGTTCAGTCGCGCTAACCGATTTTATCATAGAGTCTAACCAACGAGCCCGTCAATGTGTTCTAACTAAATTAACCAGCAAGGTGTCACACGCGCACAGGTAAACATGAACACATCTCGCTCAATGAGAGTTGAAACTGTCTGCGAAAAGGCTGGAGTTAGAGTCGCGGCTACCCCAGTTGCCTCGCGCACCACAGGAGAGGGCACGCACACTGGCTGCGTTCCTCGCTTGCGCAGGCGAGATTGAACCGCGTTCGCCGGCTCACCCTCATACGCTTTCACTTATACGGAAACGGCAGAAATGCCCATGGAGTGTCAATATTGGGGGCAAGATCCACCACTCGAAAAGGTGGTGCCACCGTCGGCATGACGTGGCATGAGGGAGCACGTGGACACTGCGGCCGCGTCGGCTGTTTCGGAAGCGCCGAAGCGAGCGGAAAACGAAAATTTTAAGTTCCACCTGTGCTGCGGTTCGGATTGGGGGCTCAGGCTTTCCCTGCTTGGGTGTCTGCTTTACAACATTTCACCGCACTATAATAGGTAGTGGCTGCCTTTGGAGACGTGCAACCCGGTAGGCTACTGCTCGGTGCCGCAGTGCCGGACGTGCACAACGGAGCCCGGCATCAGCCTTATTCACACGTACCTGCAGGACAAGAAGCTGCGTGAAGCTTCGCTCGCGAAACTTAGAACCGGCAGACTGCAATCGGCTACAACTCGGGTATGCAGCAAGAACAGACGCGAGGAAGATTTCTGCTATGGAGCCGGGACTGCGATGTTCGGTGAGTAGCAGAAAACGCGCACTGAGACGCTCGCCCGCGCCCGCTGCCCGGCTAATGTCCTGACGGTTTGGTATATGTGCAGGCGCCGACAAAAGTGGTATACTCCACGTAGCGGGAGCCGGAGCAGCGGCGTCGCTCGCCATTTTGGCGAACTGAAGCACGAAACATTGACACGAGTCAAGCGGCATGCCTGCAAATAAAGGGCGCCCATTGGCTGTCTCAATCCCAGATGCTGCCTGTAGATAGCATTGTGATGCAGTTTGCCGCTGCTCCGGCTCCCGCTGCGGGGAGTATACCACTTTTGTCGGCGCCTGCGCCTGTTGATGCTAGGTACTGGCAAGTTCACTGGAATAGAGAGGGAGCGGTAAGAAGCACATTAAAAAAAGGCATGGCATATGGTCGTGTCTATGTCATGAATTAATGCACTGGATTAGGAAAAAGAAGCAGCGGAATATCGTACACTTAGAAGACCAATAAACATACAGTGCGACGCAACTTGGGAAATAATATTAAAACGTGCTATAATTTAGCAGAAAAAGAAAGATCAAACCGTCGTGACGCTAATCATAGTCAGCGTAGGCATAAAAGTCTCTATAAAAAATTATTTTCGAACAGTTCTGATAGCACTCACACAGCAATTATTGTTTGTGGACTGTCAAATGGTCATATTCTGCGGCCTAAAGACGGCACGGTGCGAAAACGCGCACGCAGCGAAAGCCAAACATTGTGCGCGAACACGCATGCAGGCGCGCAGTCGGTCGCTGCGAACCCGTGCAATCGCTGCATTGAGGATTCATTCCGTTGTGGTCCATTTGGTTATGCAGACAGCTAACTATAAGAACATATTTCACATATTTTTCATTCAGCGATTGCGGGCCATTCACGCAAGAAGCCTGTTCGGGAGACTCCATCGCGGTGACCGCGCGAAATGGCGGTCAATGTACGTATTCGGAAAAGAGATAGCGTCTGTAAACCATTCTGTGCTTTCCGTTTGCCAAAGACTATTATTTCGACAGTAAGAAACTTCCCTCGTTTTGAGAGTACGTACAGAAATGTCCAGGAGGGCTGCCGCGTGGTGTTTTTATTCACCGCCGTAGGCGAAACGTGTGAGCAGCGCGCTGCGCGATCCCTCATACTACTGAAGGGAGGCGCTTCCGACAGATGGCGACTCCGTAAATCCTCGGCCCCAATAATTGCTATCGCGATAAAAGAAGTGTTTATTTCGTCCGCAAGATCGGAGTGCAGAAGAAGCTTAACGTCTTTTGTTATCGACACAAGGGAGGATGATGATGGTTTCGGATTTAATACTTCCCAATAATTTTTACATTTGTTTTTAACATTTGTGAGAAGTCGTGCTTGTAAAAGTTTTCCTTGGCTGCTTCAATTTCTGCTTTGCACCATCTCGACTGTTTGCGATAGCACTCCCAGTCGTCGGTAGAGGTAGAATGCTTTTTCTTTCAGTACATTCCTTTTTCTTATTAATGCACCGGCAAACATGTGTTTTACACCACGTGTTTCACATGAAGGTGTGATAGTAATTTTTCAAAAATATCTTTCCTTTGCTTCAGTGCTCGTCCTTTGAAAGATCTGCCAATTTTCGTTTGTATCACGATTGAAACCAGTTATTTAGATCTGCGTAGAAAATGTTAAAAATTAAATTGTGGGCTTTTACGTGCCAAAACGACTTTCTGATTATGAGGCACGCCGTAGTGTAGGACTCCGGAAATTTCGGCCACCTGGGGTTCCTTAACATGCACCTAAATCTAAGTACACGGGTGTTTTCGCATTTCGCCCCCATCGAAATGCGGCCGCCGTGGCCGGGATTCGATCCCGCGACCTCGTGCTCAGTAGCCCAACAGCATAGCCACTTAGCAAGCACGGCGGATGTAGAAAATGTTAGTAAGTCATTATTTAGTGCACGTACATCCCGTCTCTTGTAATCGTGTATTGTTTTCATTGCGTTACACGGTTTTTCACATTTTGTGCTACACTCGCTGTGGATAACATTGGGGTCAGTCATGCAGTCAAGGACGCGTACGAACATACTTTCTGGGTCTGTAGTCAGTACAAAATCTAGAAGTGAAACAGCACGCGTGGGACATGATACCGTTTGGCTCAAACCAAAGAGAGAACATCACAAAACTGCCCACATTTATGCCTTCTTGCGCCATTGATGGGTTTGCATGTCGGCCAGCTGATTCCAGGATAGTTCAAATCGCCTACGATATTTCCGATGACGGATACATGCTTTGAATAATGCCTAGAGATTCGTGAAAACATACAACAAAATTTACGCAAAAACTGGGTGGTTGATAGCAAACCCTATAATGCAAGTCACGGACGGCGATAAATGGAGTGCCTACCGCAATATTTATGTGCAAAGTGTCAACAAGATGTGCACTGAATTTCTTATTAACAGCAATTATCGCGCTACAAAAACACTACAACTTTTTTTCTCTCCTCATACAATACTTACTCATATTTAAATTTCTAGATTACATGCTAAGCAATTTCCATGCGCAATGAGCTATCTCACTTATTTTTATTGAAGGGCCGTTTATTTTAGTTCCCAGCATTGTCACGAAGTGACTTTTGGCAAATTCGGAAGTAATTTTCTGGAAATGTTGATTTCATAGCCGAACATAATTTTAGTATAAATTGTACCACCTGTAAAAAAAATTAAAATTATTGGGGCTAGAGCATCAGCGATATCTGTAATGAAACATTCTGAAAATGCATACTTTTTGCTGTTATTACTGAGTAAATTAGGCGCTTAAAATTTATAAATATGTTCACCTATGACGTCACATGAAAGAATTACGCCGATGGTATATCAAATAAATAATATTTGTTATTGTAGTTAGTTTCACAGTTCATTATAAATTATTTAGCTCCAACCAATTTTTGCATCATCGCGAAAACTTAAAAGTGCGCCTACGTCACCATTTTATTTTTCCAAAGAAACGCTTTGGTGAAAGCTCCTGGACACAACTACCAAATAGCTGAATTTTTTTCAAGTGAATCGGCGGCTCTCATTTTCGGGGGTCTGGGACGTTTTGCGTGGAATGGCCCTATACGGTTTGCTTCTCTTCTCTTACGCCGTTCGATAGTTATGGTATCTACAGTAAGTTGACAGCGTCGCATGTATAGTGTTTTGGTCTTCTTGGCCATTTAACACATTAAATATCAGTTTGATTTCGATAAATTTTACAGCAGACCTTGTCGACATCTGGTGCACTGTGCTGAGCTTTACATTGCACAACCGCAAGCTTGTCACTTAATCATTTGAATGATCAGAAGAGATGGAGGTGTAACTGTGGTCACTGCTATTGCACACGCATTTGCTCTCTTGTTGTCCTTATAATTATTTGGCTGAAACATGCGCTGCCTCGTATTCAATTGATCGGGTAACTGAGCGACGAAGAAAGCGTTATTTGGCAATTGAGCGTACGCTTTTGTTTAATAGATGGGGGGGGGGGGGCATAGTATATGGTGTTGTATTTCGGCGGTAGCCGCAGTTGAACCACGAATACAGTCACGGCCGCAACGGAACTAGCACTCTTTATTCAGAGGCATGTATATATACAGGTGGCAACACTGGCGCCACTGGCGGCGTGTAAGGGCAAACAGAAACTGAAACTGAGATACTACATATTCCCCTCCTTACAAGAACAAGGTAAGTGATAATAGATTAGTGTTGTTATACATATATACAGTATTTGCAATTAATTACAATTGTCTTCACAATACATGTCATGTGCTCATCATTAATAACACTATGGGATAACTATACAGCATGGCCTAGGACAAGCAACGCCAAAAAGACAAGCAAAAACGACCAATTGCTCGCAGAGACACAGGCATGTGCACATAGTTCGTGCAAGCACTCAAGTTCTGACACTGCACCCTTCTGCACCTAGCACACAAGCTACATGTGGTCCCGGTATCGATCTGGAGGCCTTCTGTTCCTCGGTCGTTGGACCCGACGTTGAAGCACACGGTCATCCGGCACAGCTGACGTTGGAGCTCGTAGCGTGGGCGTAGTTGGTGAGGCCTCGGGACGAGCTGTTGAGGCGTAATCGTTCGATTGCCGAGATGCCGACGACGGAGTCACGGGTTCGGAAACAGCATTATGCTGCTGATTCTATGTGGCTGAAGCAGCAGGTACCCTGGATAGCTTCGACGCGTTCCAGGTTCGTCCATCATCAAGCCGAAACGTTGATGGACCTTGTTGACTGATTACCTTTCTCGGGTGGCTAAACGCGAGGTCTCCCTTAACCGATATTCCAGGTTTTCTTATTCTAACGTAATCACCAACAGACACTGTTGTCTTCTTCGCGGCCCTGCGATGGTCGGTGTACTCTTTGCAGTAGTCTTGCTTGCTCTTAACTCGTTGGCGCAGACGATGAAGTTCGGAAACATGATCGCTGAAGAAAGCTGGTGACGGGTGACCCACAACGTCAAGGCGTGTTCTCGGTCGCCGTCCGTGTAGGAGAACAGACGGTGGAACTCCCGTAGTGGCATGTGGCGTGCAGCGATATATGCCCAAATACTCTGTTACCGCTTGGCGAAGCGGACGCTGTTCCAGCATAGAGACCTGCACAAAATTCTTGAAGACCCGGTTAAACCGCTCGACAAGTCCGTTTGCTTGGGGGTAGTAAACGGAAGAGTGCACAAGGCGGATGGCGCGATCTTTGAGGAACTCAATGAACTCCCTAGATGAGAACTGGGGCCCGTTGTCGCAGACCACCACGTCCGGATAGCCTTCACGGGCGAACACGTGAAGCAAAAAGTTGATGACTGTGCGGGAGGATACTTCACTGCAGAATTGAACATCTGGCCACTTGGAAAAATAGTCGATGAGCGTAATGGCGTATCTGCAGTCATGTGGGGCTCTCTCTATAGGGCCGACGATGTCAACAGCAAGTTTCTGCCATGGACGCTCTGGCAGGGGTACTGGCTGCAAAGGGGTGGTAGCAGTCTTCGTACTTTTGTCAGCCATCTGACATATGCTGCAGTTCTGGATGGAAAGCTCCACTTGTCTGTCCATGCCTGGCCACCAGTACCGTTCTCGTAGCCGAGCTTTTGTTCGAACTATACCAGGGTGAGCTTCATGGGCAGCAGCGATTACCTGCGGTGTGAGAGACAAGGGAACGACGATTCGTTCGCCGCGCAGGAGCAGGTTGTCAACGACGGACAATTCTTCACGTACCAAGAAGAAAGGCTGAAGTTCGCCCGAGAGCGTCTTATGTGCAGGCCAAGATGTGGCGACATAGATCTTGACTTGTTCTAACATGCAGTCATCACGAAGGGCCTGTTGAAACTGCTCTTTAGTGAGGCACGGTAACTCAACAAAGGACACAACCTCATCAAATGAGACATTTTCCTGCGGAGACGGAACTGGAAGGCGGGAAAGGGCATCCGCCACCTGATTTTGAGACCCCTTCCGATACTCTACTGTATACTTGTAGCGAAGCAGCCGTTCGGACCAGCGTGCAATGCGAAGGGGGCGGCGCCCAGTGCCTTGAGAAGAGAGCAGCGAGACCAAAGCTTGGTGGTCCGTGCGCAACGTGAAATGCCGTCCCCACAAGTACGTATGCCAATGCTCACAGGCCCAAACACACGCCAGCGCTTCACGCTCTCCAACTCCGTATTTCTTCTCTGCAGGTGAAAGTGTGCGTGAAGCAAAGGCAACAGTTCGCAGCATGTGGCCATCAACCTGCTGGAGAACAGCACCCAGTCCGCAGTCGGACGCGTCAGTGGACACTACAACCGGAAGGGACGCATCAAACATGTGCAGGACTTTGCTGGAAGAGAGCAGAAACTTCACCTGGGCGAAACTGGCGTCTACAGCATCATTCCATATGAATGGCTGGTTCTTCCGGAGAAGAGCTCGCATTGGTTCTACCACATCAGCAAGCCTGGGAACGAACTTGGCATAATACTCGATCAGTCCGAGGAAAGAGCGCAGACTTGTGCTATCAGTGGGCGCCGGAGTATTCATCATGGAAACAATTTTCTCTGGCAAAGGAGAGATGCCTTGCGCTGTGATCCTGTGTCCCAAGAAGGAAAGTTCCTGTACGCCAAATACGCACTTGTCATTCAACTTGAGCCCTGCTTCCTTAATGCCCCGCAGTACAGCGGTCAGGTTGGCCAAGTGTTCCTGTTCGCTCTTCCCGAAAACAATGATGTCATCGATATAGAACAAAACACCAGAACATCCTTGAAGGATTTTCGACATCATTTGTTGAAATGCAGCGGGGGCGGATGCCAACCCGAAGCAAACGCGCTTGAAGTGGAAGAGGCCATCGTGAGTTATGAAAGCGGTCAAGTCACGGCTTTCAGGATCGAGCAAAACCTGGTAATAGGCCGACGCGAGATCTAGCTTCGAAAAATGCGTTGCCCCATAAAGACTGTGGAGGAGTTCTTCGGTGTGTGGAAGAGAGAAGCTATCCGTAACGACAGCTTTATTAGGCTCCCGTAGGTCCACACAAACACGAATGCCTCCATCCTTCTTTTGAACAACAACAATCGGAGACACCCATTCTGAAGCGTTAATGCGCTCTATCACGCCCAACTGCTCTAGCCGACGAAGTTCCTCAGATACCCGAGCTCGGAGTGAAAGAGGAAGGCGGCGAAGTTTTGCTACAACGGGCGGAATCGAGAGCCTTACTTCGACACGATGTACAAACGCATTTGCTAGGCCGAGGGCGGAGTCGAAAAGACATGCAAATTCATTGCGCAACTGTGCTGGAAGACTTGCAGATGAAACTGGTTCCTGAACTGGAACTTGTACGTTGGTAGCACTGCTAGTTGACGTAGTAGTCTCAAGGCAGCGGAGGGACGAGCCATCAATCTGGAAGTCAAGAGCCATAATGGCGTCGATACCCAGAAGCGATGTACCTTGCGAGACAACGTAGAACAGAATGGACGCCTCGCGTTCCTTGTATGCGACTTTCGAAAGAAAGCATCCTCGCACTGGAATAGGCTTTTTTGAATAATCTAACAGGTGCACACGGGGCGCGGACAGCAGCACCTGTTCGGCAAAATGTTTATCAAAAAGATCCCCCGCTAGAATGGAGACTGACGATCCCGAGTCGATAAGGAATGTTAAAGTCGTGTGACCAACTGCTACCTCGACTAGAATTCCGGCGTGGCCGGACGCGGTCACGCATAGAATGCTCACAGCTTCATTGTCAGTTTCACTGTCGGGCAAGGTTTCATTGTCGGGCAATGTCTGTTCGCTAAGCTCACGAACCGCAACGGCCCGTCGCTTCTTGTTGCACACCGCGCTGAAGTGACCAATGAGACCACAATGATAGCAACGTTGACCTTGGGCTGGGCAGCGGGGTGATGCGGCACGGTGCTGGCGCGAACCACAACGATAGCAGTGAGAGGACGAGTTGTATGGGCGCAGATACGAGGCAGGTTGGCGGCTGTCGTGCTGCACGCTCGCCTCGGTACGAGGTTCACGCAGGCGCGCGTCGTTACGCGGAGGGTGGCGCGTTCCAATGCTTCTATGGTCGTATAGCGCCAAGCGAGAGTGCCCTCATATGCGCTGCACATTGCCGGAAGCAAATTCTCGAATATCCTCATTGGCCTGTTCGACTTGTGAAGCTAATGCCACTGCTCGGGGGAACGAGAGGGTCCAGCCCTCAAGAAGAAGGCGTTCGCGAAGATGCTGGGACGCGACCCCTTCCACGAACTGGTCACGAAGCGAGTCTTCCAGAGACACATAAGAACATGCTACCACGAGAGCACGTAGTGCAGCAACGTACTCCTGTACAGACTCCCCCGGTTGTTGCATACGACGGCGAAACCGGTGCCTTTCCGCGACGACATTGCTTGTGCTTGTGAAATGTTGCTTTAAGGTTTCGATAGCTTCGTCATAAACGGAAGGCTGAGTGGCGTCCCCGCTCTCCTTACTACGTTTACCGCCGGCAGCTGACTCACTGCTCTGGGCGGCATCCGACGTAAGCAGTAGGCTGGAGAAGATACGTTGACCCTCAACGCCGAGGCTGTGTATCAGCAGGGCCTTGCGACGTTCGGGCTTGAAGTCGGATGCTCCTGATGCCAGCAGAAAGTTCTCGAACATCCGGTACCATTGCGGCCAGGGAACAGGAGGGCGGCCGGGTACAGGCAAGAACGGGGGTGGCGGAGCGAGCCCGATACAGCTCATGGCGTAGTAAAGCTGCGGGCGCGGTTACGCCCCTCGAAAAGGTCCCACCCTCGTCGCCATTGTTGTATTTCGGCCGTAGCCGCAGTTCAACCACGAATACAGTCACGGCCGCAACGGAACTAGCACTTTTTATTCAGAGGCATGTATATATACAGGTGGCAACACTGGCGCCACTGGCGGCGTGTAAGGGCAAACAGAAACTGAAACTGAGATACTACATATGGTGGTGTTGATATATTTCTTCCGATGAGCTTCATTCAACGTCTATCCAATACATAAGCAGGTTAAGGTAATTTTATAAATTATAGCAATGGTGGTGCTACGTCAATGAGTGCTCGAGCAGCAAACATAAGAACCGTCTAACGTAAAGCTTGGTTGGGCACCAGCTTACCTGTCATAGTCTAGCACGGTGTGTATGCGATGAGCGATAGCCAGCACGGTGCACTTTCTGAAGGCCTCCCTCAGCGTCCTCTGTATGAGCTTGTCCGTGTCGCCGTCCATCTGTGACGTGGCCTCGTCGAGCAGAATGATCCTGGATCCCCGCAGAAGGGCGCGAGCCAAGCACACGAGCTGCCGCTCGCCCACGCTGCGGCCGTGCAGCGAAAAAGTGAGCCACATTTTTGCACGACTCTTGACGTCAACGTGCCCGAAGCTTGGACCCGCGTGTGCGCCCTACTGCCTACGGCCTATACAGACAAAGGCAGAAGAGCTTGTGCTGCAATTGCTTTCAGCAGAGTCGTCCCCATTGAAACTCTCATTGAGAATGTCAAGCGGTAACTTTTTCGAGCAATCCGGCATGAATAGAAGCCCGACATCTCGCACAACACACTAACTTCTGAACCAGGTTTCGTTGCTTCCGTGCTAATTTGATTAAAGAATTAGTGACATAACTTGTTGATCTCTATTTGTTCTTTATCCCAATATCCCTATCAACAACAGTTAAAGGTGAGTATATAATACATGTGTGTAAAATGCATACATAAAATCAGTAAGTATTAGCAGATCTATATAATTTCATACTGAGTATGAATGAAGAACATCGTCAACTGACAGCGAACCATTTAAACGCAGCAAACATTACCAAGTGCAACATTTATTAGAGGCTGCAGCTATTACAGCGGTCATTCAAGTGTGCAGAAATCTACTTATGGACTGTTTGAAATCTTAAGAAACATCGTCGCCAGCCGCCGCACCAACCTCTCGCCTGCGTAGGACCACTCAAAACATGGCACCTGACAAGGACACCTAGAATATTTACGACATACCATAATAGGCCACTAACTAGCACATACGAAATATCTACTTTATTGGAAGATCTGAAAGTATGTTTAAGTACAAAGTATATTTGTGTTAGCTAATTCATTTGTTCTTAAAAAGGTTTATGGTGAAGGAAATGAACCAGAATATAGAAGGGGCGAGTGCGAATCCACAAGTACTGTGTGTGTTGTCGTATGTGATGATTTGCTTCTAGCTAAACCTATTGTAAGCTACCAAGAAGCTTTCTTCTCGATGACTTCTGATTCTCTCGCGATGATTGCAAGAATATCACAAGACTTTTTGCTTTATCAGGATGCACGTGCTTGCAGTTTTCCACTGGTTCGCGTGTCGGATGCACAGGTCGCACGTTTACATGGTATAGGGGGTAATAATGCGGTGAGTAAGAACATGCGAGGGCAATTTCTGGTTTTCTCTAAACGTCCTCTCGACACGAGACGATATAACATGTGCAAACTGTGAAATACATACGAACTACACTGCTTGTTGCCGCCATGCTTACTACGAGCTGTTTAGGGAGTTCCTGTGGTAGGTCATCAGTTCCAATACTGTGGAGGTTCAACACAACTCGCGCTCATAAATCAATAGTTTGCAGTATGAGGATTGTCAACGCACAGCCGAACGACATACATGGTGAAGGTGCTACCAGCTAAGACCATAACTGACACTGTTTCTTTGATGAAAATGATAGTTTGTTTGCTGCAAAATAAGCGACCGGGCTGGTTGGTATTGTGCCATGTTTGACAGCGGGAATTTAGACAAAGGACGGCGAAAGAGGCGACAAATAAAAGACAAACGCTAACTTCCAAGTAATTTTAGTTTTCGCAGATTGAGTGCTGATTGATTGATCGATGAAAATTAGCATTAGAAATGGGCGAATATCAATTCTTTCAAATACGAATCAAATTTCGAATGGACAAACATGAACGCGCATACAGCAGAACTATTTCATTCGGTATATTTAGGCATGCAGCCCGTACTGACAAGTGAAGAAAAAATTCTACCTATCAGGAAGAAATTCTTAGAATAATGACTATATTACAATTTGTAATGGTAATATTAGCATGGATAGCGTTTCAACAAAATTAGTGGCTTATTGCAAAGAAGATCTTAAAGAAACAATGGTACTGCATGACTATGGTATTAAATGGGTGCGGAACAAAGATAAGGAACTGTGCAAATTAAAAGCTTATGAATGACTCGTGTGTCCTAAGCACAAAATAGCTTTCAAAATGGAGTGTCACTGGTTTCATCTCAAGAGATAAAACTGCTACAGAGCTACGTTGCCAAAAACACGAAATGACAGACTACAAACAAAATCACACGTTGTCTTGGAGGTTTCCACCTCGAAAGCAAAACCAGGACTTATATTACCCATTTCACTTCAGCATTGCTTCAAAACGTTTGTCATTATCACGCTTCCGATAATTGGCGATACTTCGTTTAGTAAACGAAGGAAACGAAGGAAACGTTTAGTAAACAGTAACCATGCCTACACAGTCTGTTGTTGCGAAGTATTTGGTTATGTTTAAAGCATTTGAAAATACCGAATAGAAAGTTTTCCGACCGGAATCAAATATTTCACAATATTTGCATTCGTATGACAAAAAAACCCAATTTATTATACTAAACCAATAGTGAACTGCTCTCCGAACTAATTTTCACGACATGGCACTTTTTACCGGGCACCGAAATCTAAGCGCACAAGCGCTTTTTTTTTTTTTTGCCCTCACACATCAACGGCCGCAACGGCCGGCAATAAAACTGGCAACCCCGTGCTGAGTAGCATAACTACATCGCTATTGATCCAGCGCGGCCTAATGCGTAAGGAGAGAAACTTCCGGCTTGAACTCCAGTTATCTGAGCTCTCGAAGTCTTGGTACACTGAATGCGAGCTTTCGAGTAAGCTTCGCGCTCGGCTCTACGAACGTAATTTAAAGTGTCGCCTACCTTAAATTAGTGCCTCCATCTGCAGTCTCCATCTGCAAGCCAGCTGGGTGACGGACAACCATGGATGTCAGGTGGGCCTGGTGCAGCGCCTCCCACAGTTGCTCGTCTGAGTGCGACCCCGTCGGGTCTAGGTTGACTCTCAGAGTGCCCCGCACCAAGCTCGGATCCTACAAAAGTTTCGCAGGCCAGTGGTTCTCCGATGCTCAGTATATGTTGAACGATAGTTAGTGCAGTGACACAAATACGCTCCGATGCTCAAAGCAGAGGCGGAGCCATCGCGCCATTGGACCAAAAGACATTCAAATGAATGTAAGGGGGATGTTTTACACTGATTTTACATAACAGTGAATATTAACGTCCCGATGGACAGGGGAATACTAGCACGTTGAAGTTGTAAACCGAAGACTGCAGTTATGCGTTCATCTCCCTATTGTGGCGATGAAGGCGCTCATCGTTAATATTGCAGTTGCTTCAGAAAAACGAAAGACGGCCCTTAGTGCGTGGAGGTGCAAGTCGCCGTTCTGCGGAGATATGAACTCATGCCATAAAGCACAGAGTACTTAAATTATCATGTCGTCACGCGTGACACATAAAGGTGAAAACATTTGTTAAATGGCTCCAAACCCATTCTTTCGATCATTCAGGGCTGGTATAATCTGAGTATTCGAGACAATGTTCTTGCGGGGACTAGGTTTGTTTGTTTGTTTGTTTTCTATGTATGTATGTATGTATGTATGTATGTATGTATGTATGTATGTATGTATGTATGTATGTATGTATGTATGTATGTATGTATGTATGTATGTATGTATGTATGTATGTATGTATGTATGTATGTATGTATGTATGTATGTATGTATGTATGTATGTATGTATGTATGTATGTGAAGAGGTGGTGGAGGACAACCAGACGGAAAGACAGGGAGGTCAGACAGTTCTCAGACCGGCTGGCTACCCTGCGCTGAGGGAAAGGGGTTAAGGGGAATAAAGCATAATGGAAAAGAGTTGTTAGAAAAAGGAAATAAGGAAGGAAGAGCAAAATAAAAGTGAAAAAGGAAAGATGAATGCGGCACTGCTTGAAGATTGTCTCTAAGACCAGTCGTCCACAAGAAGCTCAAGAACGCTTTTAAAACCTGTGCTGAAGACGCTTTCGGCCAGTGTCGCAGGACCTTTTCCTCCGACAAAGGGCGATTGTCAACATGCACTATCAAGCACCCTTGAAAGCTCTTTCCTGCGCCCACTGAAGCGGGGACACTCACAGAGAAGGTGGACGATTGTTTTCTCGCATCTACAACTATCGCATGCAGGGTTGTTGGCCATTCCGATACAAAATGAGTATGCATTCTTGAAGGCCACGCCAAAGCACAAGCGGCGAAGAAGCGTCTCCTCAACTCAAGGAAGTCCTGACGGAAGGCGTAGCCGTGGATTCGGATCCATGTTATGGAGAAGACAATATACACAGGTGTTCCAGTTACTTTTCCGTTTCAATGCGTAAATCCGGAATGTCAGTGCATTTCGTCAGACACTTACAAAATTAATACTCCCAAACTGGTGCAGTCATGACAATTCTTTACACGTGAGTAAGCCAGAGGCTGTCAATCGTAGAATAATATATTTGGGGTAAAACAATTAAAATTTTGCTTAGCGCAGGTGTGTTCATCCTTTAATTGGAGATTTTGATTTCTGGTAAACGTCATCGAGTTATATCAGGGGTTAGAATTGCACTGTCTGCCAAATGCAACTCTGAAAATTTTGGTGCAGCAAAAGAAATAAACCTATATAATTAACGCTAAACGAATTGGTGTCTGTTGACGGTAAAAACACAAGCATGCTGCCGGCGAGCCGAGCTAGCGCACCATGCGCGCTGGTCCTTGGTGTGAGATAGGGCGCATGGCACTGCCGCACCAGTGTGTAACGCTGACTGCGCCGGAGGCTAGACTGCATAGACGCCGCAGCGTAAATACGCCGCGCGTGGCGCGCCTCCACGTCACGCTGGCTGTATCCACGCTTTGTTTTTATTCATTTATTTACAGATACTGCAGGCCCTTCTCGGGCCCAGGCAGGAGTGGATATATAGCATACAACTAGGAGAAATAAATTTAAGCCAATTACATGGCATAGTTGCAAAGCAATAATACGTACAAAAGTGAAAAACATGGCAGTACGCTGGACATAAATGAATGCTTGTACAAAAGAACATAATTCAACTCGCAGTATGCTCCACCATTAGACTCAATTTTCAACAACAACTGATATTAATAATGCATTGAACAAATGATTCCAACGAGAAGGAGTTCACTGCCTCCTCAGATAACGTATTCCAATAATAAATTATGAAGTAGAGAGAACTTCTGAACATTATTTTGGTTGACTGGTTGCCGACTAGTTTTACTGCGATGCGCTCTAAATGATCGTTTGAAAAGGATCCTGAAGATATCGTTCCGGTCACAGTTGAACGTTCCAGTGATAAAATTGGTAAATAAATGGTGATCTAAACAAGATTCAGCGCTGCTTACATTTTGGTAGGTTGACCCTATTATGTAAGTGACTGACACTGGAGTGATGTGAGTAAACAGAATAATGAAAAGCCAAACCGAAACTCTGTAATCTCTCGATTTTATTTATGGTGTATTCTTGCCACAGGGCTAAAGTAACAGATGCGTGCTCAATATTGGTGGTACTAGTGTTTTGTATACAATAAGTTTTACGGCAAGAAGAATATTGCGCAGTTTTCTTTTCAAAAACAATGTCTGTAGTGCGGGCCAACACATATTTTGTACATGCGGTTCTCAATTAAGGTTACTCGTAAGAGCGACTCTTAAATATCTAACTTTATCATTTCTCGTTGTGGTATCGTTGCCTATAGAGTAATTTAAGCCAAGGGAAATTCTTTTGTTGCTAGACGTAATGCAAGCTGTTTTAGAAGTGTTTCTTCTGAAGCCCCACACTGTACACAGGGCATCAATACAATGTAAAGCAATGTTCAATGTAATTCCGTCATCTCATTTATTTACGGCGATGTATACAACACAGTCGTCTGAAAATAGTTTAATCCGGGATGGTGGTTCAACGCTAACATGAATATCATTAAACATATAGCAAAAAAGGAGAGGCCCGGGGTCCAAGCCTTGTGGAACACCCCGAGTGCACATGCGAATTGTCGAAGACACTGCAATTTATGGCAACAAAGTCTTTTCTATATCTTAAGTATTATTCAAAACATGCCACTTCTTTCCGCTCAATGCCAATTGCTAGTAGTTTTTTTAGTAAGTCCTGATGATAAGCAACATCAAATCCTTTCGTAAACTCTAAAAAATACAGTCTGTTTGGCCTTTCATATTGAGCGTACTAATTACTTCATCATTTCTTTCAACTAGTTTGGTTGCGGTATACAAACCTGCCTCAATAACGGCCTCAAAGATATTGTGTTCGAATAAATTACAGCCGGAACTAGCTAAAGAAACAGGCCTGTGGTTGTTGAGTTCAAGAGTAGAGACAGATTTATGCATCGGAATGATTTTTGCCAATCGCTAATCATTAGGAATTACTGCAGTGCATAAAGCCATGACAAAAATATGATGTAAATGTTTGGCCACCCATACGGCGTATCTACTCCAAAAGGTATTCACCGTCCTCAGTTATCTCCACTTCAGGCACAGAGCTATCATTGACACATGATCGTGAGAGTGCATGCGAAACCGTCCGAGTGAACTCGGTTGGGAAAAAGGTGTTAAATTTGTTAAAAATGACAGTCGAGTCAACGATACTTTCCCCCGAAACATATATCTCTTGTATACGCTGATATTTGTTCAACTCGAAATGCTCACTGCCGATGCAGGAGGGTATATAACGATGGCGTTTGATTCGACGGTCGGAATTGAGCGATGGCTGTCGAGATAAATGCGAATGGAAGTGTGCTACCTATGCCTCTTGGTGCGAGAAAACGTATCCGCGCGTAGCTGTCTCGTGCACTGTAACACCGCGAAGCTACGGAAAGGGATATATATGAGACATCTGTAGAGACACTGTGAACTAAACCGTAAAATCAACTAGAATACCAATATTCTAAGTTCACTATAGTTCAGTGATCGCCTCCGAGTTTGTTGCAAGGCACCAAAATCAAAAGTAGAGGCGACCACGTAACATTCATATTTGAACGGCGCGCCACGGTGACGTAGAGTAGGCGGAGCGTTATGGGCACCGGCCCGATCCGCCGTAGCCTTCGCACTGCACGCCGTCTAAGAAGGAACGTCCGCACCGCGAATACGGTGGAAGGCGTTCCTTGAATGTCAATAACTACGCTTCTATTGAACGCACTGAAACACTTTTTGCTACGAAGTACGTCTGAAGCAGACTATTTTGACTTGAAGCGAATTGACTTTGATGAAAAGTGGTTCAGGGCCTCTTTAATACCTGGATTGTAATCTGCGATTAAAAATATAGCTGTTGGCGAGCTTGCAAGTTTCTGTTGGTATGATATCTCCTAGCTCAAATAGTTCTCAAATCGCATGTTCTTTCCCTTTTTTTTGTTATGCATCATTCATCCTACATTACTAACAATAAATGACGTATACGGCGCTGTGTTTGGTTGGTATTGGTATTTAGAGTGGTTTGCTCTTTAGAATTTACCAACAAACTCATACATTCGCATCATTAAATATGGCCGGTGTGATGCTGCCTACCTGAAGCCACGGGTATTTCAAATAAATGGATAGATTGAGCGCTATTGGTCTGGCTACGGCGAGTAGTTCCAGCAATCTTATTCATTCGCATGAAAACCGCGACATCGCAAAATGGTATTACAAATAGAAACACTAGAGTAATCTATGGACAGCTTCATAAAAGGCAGAAAATTGGTTGTCGAGAGATACTGACCGAGAACAATTGTAAGTAATCGGCATCACAAACAGTTTCAGCAGAGTTCGCGGCCTGACCTATTGCCATTAATCACGGTAAGTCAACTTGATCCACGAGTGCCCCTGGTGGCACTGAAGTGGCACCCAAATGATTATATAGCAATCAACCCTGTCTCCATTTCCTTACTGGCTTGTTTGTTTACGGTCTATTAGAACGATTGTTGTCAGTTTGTATCAACTTCTTTGAATTGCATGCGATCGGTGGCCCAGCAGCTTACTTAATTACCACGGTTACAAATGATGATGTTTCCTCCGAGGAGACAGCAATACCTTACACTAGTACATGCAAAATATGTCAATTTGTTCTCAAGGACACCAAGAGAACATGACCGTCAACACCGAACGCATCTGTAGTGCGATTTCATGCATACTAATTTGTTGCAACGGCTCTTACCACCGTTGCATTTGTCCGACGGCTCTTACTAACTGAAAGCGGCAATGTTATCGGTACATACTGTCGTCACCGACGCGCTTCCCTTTAAAAAAATTAACAAGGACTACAGGCTCTACAACAGGGATTCCTTTCAGCAGCTTCAACTAGGGAAATTATGTGAGCGCAGCGTCTGTCTTCAGTCTTTTTATATTTTTACACATTTATTCTAGAGCTAAAGTCAATTTGAGATCGGTCACTTCAGGAGACTTCTTGTAAGAAACTAGTACTGCTGCTGTGTCTACCAAAATTTTTGAAAAGCTTTAATCTGCCAATCTACCCAAGATAGAATTCCTTACTTTCAACTTAGAGGCACTAAGACCTCAAAATGTGGCGAGCGAACCATTATATTCTGCCGCAGAGGCAAGGCTATGGTACTTGTAACAAACGTCAAATTGCGGCAGAACCCATCTCACGATGACTATCGACGGTAAAGCGTTATTACTGAATCAACACATCGACATAACCTATTACTGCCGTCCAAACTAGTTATGCACGACGCGTGTATTGCAGCGGGACTTCTCTTTCGCGCTTCGCTAAGAAGATCTGGTGTCATCTAGGGCCGCCACCTTGAAGCCTGCGCTCGCCGTTGCAAATGCACAGGACACCGGTGCGCGCGAACGCTGTTAAAGACGTCATGCGGCAACCAGGCTCCTCTCTCGCGCTTCTTGCTGGACACCAGGCGCCGTGGGATGGCACTAAGAAGAAGTGTGCGCGTGGCATCCGAGAAGAAAAGCGGGACGCGGTGGTGCCTGCGAAAGTTGGGAACCGTTCCCTCGCTTGCCGCACGCTCACTGACACATACTGCGCGACTCAAGTTGGGGAGAAGTTCATTGAAGAGCGGCAAATACCCAGTGCATTCATGGCGCAGCTCTCTAAAGCGCTCCTTGAAAGACGTCTCATTCAAAAGCTGCACAAATCTAGGGCATTTGTGGCGCAGCCAGCTAAGGCGTCGGGTTGCTGTCCTTGAGGAACCCTTGTAGCATGGGTTCGATTCTGTTCAGCACCAGATATATTTGAGGGCATCAACTTTGTCATTACAGAGGGGCAGATTCCCAGTAGCACATGTCTAGTTACTAAGGTAGTCGTCAGAGGCGTTAACTGAAAAGTGTCACAGACTTACTTCCACATGCCCAGTGACCTCCAAGCTTGCATCAAGCTGGTTCACTGAACACCAGCACAGACTGAGTGACCAAAACTATGGGCTCTAAATGGGCGTAAAGAGTTTCTTCAAACAGGGGTACCTAACCAGTCCGGCACTTTACAATTACCTATGTCGGTGTGAAAGTGGTTTGTTCAAAAGCGGCACGTATGTAACATTGACGTACTCAGCGATGCTTGTTGATGTTTTGTCTGGTTTGGACCCTGTTGCCTCAGAACAGCAGCCCGATGCGCTACTCATTTCACCAATGACCACCCAGTGACCAGGGTAGGTGAGAAAGCGGCTAGAAGCAATAATAGAAACACGAACACGATAACATTTTTTTTTGGCCTGGCTCCGCGCAACCTCCGTGATCGGCGCACGCAAGAAGCCGCGTTTCTACCAGGCAACTCGCCTTCGCGCACAGCGTTCGCCTCCAGCACCTCCCGCTCACATTTAGGTTGCGGAAGCTGCAGTTGTGGAGAAGCGTGAGGAGCAGTCAGGGATCGGTCAGTGCTATGAGGTTCTACTCTTAAACGCGAAGCTTAATCGTCCTCCAAGTATTTTCAAAGAACCAAATGTTTTGAAACTGCACAAATCAGAATACGCCATGACAGAAAAGTTAGAATAGCAACCGTATCCTGGTCTGATTGTAAATAGTAGTGCGCGGTGGAAGCCAACAAAGGCCCAAGCGAATATACAACAGACATTCCTTCTAATGCACGTACCATGTAACAAATATGCACGTATCATTCTACTGGCCTTTCAACCTGTAAGCCGGAAGTGTTGTCAAATACGCAAAAAGGTGGCTTTATTTTATTACTATATATTCAGTAAAGACGCTTCCTCAGTTCTTAGAACTTCGATGTCTGACGATCTAAGATGAATGAAAATGAAGAGCGACAGACATCAAGAACATAACATTACCGCCTTATGTTATTACAGTCATATGGCAATACCTGCGGTATTACTGTTATTGCGCTGCGGAGCCTCTTCAGTGGCACATCGGAGATATCGACGTCATCGATGAGAATTCGCCCTTGAGAAGGTGTGAGCATCCGCAGTAGAGCGAGCACGAGGGAAGACTTGCCCGCTCCTGTTCGACCGACAATACCCACCTGCAACAAAAAAAAAAACAGTACCTGTAGCAAATTAAGGCTCAGTGAGCCGATATTTGGGCCCGTTCGCTATTCGAATTATATTGGATGATATTCGCCCTGTAAGCACGGCGCCTCGAATGTGGCTCTGTATCAACTGAGTGAACGTAATTTCAAGCTCCCTGCCCATAGTGAGACGACACATCACCTTGTTCAACAATGTTCACGGACAACACGGTCGAGTTGCTTTCGACGATTGCGCCCTTGCGAGCACTGTCGAGCCTGACTGCGCTTTGCCTCTGTAGACGCAGCTGGCAGGCTTTCTCCGTACGGAAGATGGTTGCGGCCACCTTCGGAAGCCTAAAGACAGTGGGAAAAGTGGCGCCAGCAACGGGCGCTAAAACAGCGCGGGCCACCGAATCTGCGAAAGAGACTCTGCCAGTGACCGTAATAGCGCCGAAGTTAATTACATGCGTTCGCTTTTATTTCGTAGTGCAGTGTGATTGATAAAGCCCAAAATAAACGTCCGAAAATTGCAGAATCTTAGCTTCCTTGATCCGAAAAAAATTAAGACACGTATTCTTGAGCCCCAGAAATTTATATCTCAACTACATCCCTAAGCTGCGACCAGTCCTACTCAGGGTGAGGCGCACAAGGACAACAATTGCTAATAATAATAATAATAATAATAATAATAATAATAATAATAATAATAATAATAATAATAATAATAATAATAATAATAATAATAATAATAATAATAATAATAATAATACTTTATTGCACAAAGTTACAAAGAACAAAAACAAAAGCTCGTGATTCTTAATCTTTCTTCACGACTACTCTGCAATTTAACGTTGAAGTATCCAAATTTTCCCTATTTTAAAACTCAAGCTACGGCCAGGCTTCTCGCCTGAGAGACTCGGCTTGATTATGGAGGTGGGAAAATTTGCTGATTTTTTAGGCAACAGACATTCGCATACGAATATTTAGTGTTCAAAACGGCGGTCACGATCATCATCATCTTCTTCTTCTTCTTCTTCTTCTTCAAGTCCACTGCCAGGACGAAAGGCTCTCCAAGCGATCTCCACTATAACTTTTTCGAGCAATCCCACAGTGCCCTGCGGGCGTGCGGTGCATTATTGGGAAAAAGTGTACTTGGAGTGAGCAGGCTCAACCGGGCGTCCGCCGCCCGTTTGCCACGTTGGCGCTTTGAGAGTTAGCAAAAAAAAATATAGAAAATGGAGAGAGAAGCAGGTACCGCGTATTTCTTGGCGTTGTTCACGACATAAGTACACATGCCAGCAACAACTGCATTTACATATCTATGCAAGAAATAAGGAGTGACGAGCTCTACGCAGTTGTTACCGAGCTGCCGGCATTTTGCGGGGAGATAAGCCTCGCCGTAAACATATCGCGTCCATCGTTTGAAGCTTCGTCCAGAATACAATGTTGTCGAACGTCGCGTAAACAGAGACTGTGGCTTCCTAAAAGAAAAGGTGCCTCCTCTGCTGCCATAGTGGTCTGACCAGACAAGCGCATATACGTGTGAGTTTCTACAAGTAGCTAGGGTACTCGCCGGTTGGTTGCTCCTAGGTATGGCGCTCACGCATTCTTAGTGGTAAAAAATATATATAAATAAATAAAAAGTCTGAGGGGAGAAAAAAGAAATTTCGCGCATACTCCCAGTCGTTTTCACGAGAAAGCATTGTACTATAATTGAATTTATCGCCCAGGCTACACCCAATATTGTGTTCCTGTGTCGCGATCCACCAAAACTGGGTTGTAGCTCGCTATATTGTTTTAATTTGAGCATGCTGGCGACAAGTGAATTAGGTGGCCGTTTCATGTTGGCAATCTCTTCGTAAGTCAATCTATTTGCCGGCACGACAAATAAAAAAGTTATTAGCCAGTTCTGCTTGCGTTTCGGCACACTTGCTATTCGTAGCATGGTTCAGACATTAAGCCACCGATCGTAGCTAAGCGATATGCTTCATCAGAACACTTCCGCAACATCGCGGAGCAAATAAAGAAAGTTACATTTTCGCTTTCATACGTGACGCTAGACATTTATGAAATGGTGTGCTTGACATTACCGCACAAGAAACACGAATCTAAATGAATCCTGTTTATTATTCTTTAAAAAAGTTGTGCGAGAAACTATGCAGAGAATTCCGCTTCTATCATGTCCCATCAAAAAGCCAAATAACAATAACTTGTGAAAGCGAAACAATCAAGAATTTCGACCTTAAACGAAGTCTACCCCACACTTACCATTACAACTGTGGAACATGCTGCTGAGTATATACTATTAAATCTGCAAACTCTTCCTTATGGCTAATTTTCAATACTGGCCATCACCAGGCTTTTGAGAGGGGAAGGGTGTGTGCACTAAATAAATGAATGGTAATGTAACGTAATTCCCAGCTCAGCTGTCAAATAAAAAATAAAGGCAGTGTGCGGGAACGCTAGACGGCTAGCATCGCGAAGAGCGAGATACAGTCGCAGCTAAACAACAAACAAGACGTTCTTGTTTGAATTAAGCAGTAACGTGGCCATCTTGCGAAATTATCTTCAAATATTGCTGCTTAAGTGTGCTCGTACCGTGCAGGCGGATAGCGAAAGTGCGAAGTCCTTCTCTGCGGCCGCGTACGGACATTTCCCACAAGTAATTGCGCTGTCGCTTCTGGCGTTCGCGTGCCAAGAAACACGGACTATTGCCGCTACCTCGCGCTAGCCGATTCCAAATTGTGCCTGCAAGTTCATTTCATCCCACCACCTAACCGGCCACCGTCATCGGCTGCGCTTCCCTGCCCTCGGCACGGATTCCACAGCCCCAACAGAGCACTGGTTATCTCCCTAAGCACGACATAGCCTGCCCAGCTTTCTTTTTACTTGCTATAGTCAAATAGGTTACCGGGTACCCCCGCTTGCTCTCCAATCCCAGCCGCTGTCTTTTTTAACAATATACGTAACATTTGTCGTTACATGGCTCGTTCCACGATCCTGAACATCTTCTCAAGCTTTCTTAATATGCTCCAAGTTTCCGCCCCGTATGTTAGTGCCGGTAGAATGCGTGATTGTACACTTCCTTTCCAACGATAACCTTAAGCTCCCGGACCTGCCCTATGCCTTAACGATCCGTTCAATCAGCTAATCAACGGAATTCCAACCCAACCAAGCTCGTATGTATAATCTAATCTTTTTCACTGGTACTAGTGATTGTATTGTTACGGGGATGTTGCGAGAATGTAAAAACTATATTTACAATATATATACATGATGAGTCAGAATAGCTAAGATGGCTGACCACCAACAATACGCAGCAGCCAGTGTCTCCGAACTCCTTCTTCCTCTCTCTTCTCTCATTCTTCTGTAACAATATCTTTAGTTTTACAGCGAAGATGTATATGGCTAGCTAATTCGTGCGTCCGTCCGTTTGTCGCCTGAAAGCCAAAAACTCCTCCGGCGCTACCCTATGCGCATGCGCGAAATAAGAAGAGAAAAAGTGAGGCGCGCAATTGGCGGTGTCAGTGGTGACGTCGTTTCTCTCCGTCGCAGCTGAGCGAGCGCGCAGCAGTTTCTCTCCGGCTCTGAAATGGGTACGCCACGCGTCATACGTACTCCTGAGGAGCGGGCAGCTTTCGATCAGCAACGCCGCGAGCAGAACCGGGAATGAGCTGGTCTACACCGTGCCGATGCTGAAGCCCGGCAAAAAAAGCAGGCTGGTGCAGCCGAGCGCAAGAATCAACTGCGTACCGAGATACGGCAGCCTACCATCATCATCATCATCATCAGCCTAGTTACGCCCACTGCAGGGCAAAGGCCTCTCCCATACTTCTCCAACTACCCCGGTCATGTACTAATTGTGGCCATGTTGTCCCTGCAAACGTCTTAATGTCATCCGCCCACCTAACCTTCTGCCGCCCCCTGCTACGCATCCCTTCCCTTGGAATCCAGTCCGTAACCCTTAGTGACCATCGGTTATCTTCCCTCCTCACTACATGTCCGGCCCATGCCCATTTCTTTTTCTTGATTTCAACTAAGATGTCGTTTACCCGCGTTTGTTGCCTCACCCAAGCTGCTCTTTTCTTATCCCTTAACGTCACACCCATCATTCTTCTTTCCATAGCTCGTTGCGTCGTCTTCAATTTCAGCAGAACCCTTTTCGTAAGCCTCCAGGTTTCTGCCCCATATGTGAGTACTGGTAACACACAGCTGTTATACACTTTCCTTTTGAGGGATAGTGGCAACCTGCTGTTCATGATTTGAGAATGCCTGCCAAACGCACCCCAGCCCATTCTTATTCTTCTGGTTATTTCAGTCTCATGATCCGGATCCGTGGTCACTACCTGCCCTAAGTAGATGTATTCCCTTACCACTTCCAGTGCTTCGCTACCTATCGTAAACTGCTGTTCTCTTCCGAGACTGTTAAACAATACTTTAGTTTTCTGCAGATTAATTTTCAGACCCACCCTTCTGCTTTGCCTCTCCAGGTCAGTGAGCATGCATTGCAATTGGTCTCCTGAGTTACTAAGCAAGGCAATATCATCAGCGAATCGCAAGTTGCTAAGGTATTCTCCATCAACTTTTATCCCCAATTCTTCCCACTCCCGGCTTCTGAATACCTCCTCTAAGCATGCTGTGAATAGCATTGGAGATATCGTATCTCTCTGTCTGACGCCTTTCTTTATAGGGATTTTGTTGCTTTCTTTGTGGAGGACTACGGTGACTGAATCAAACGCTTTCTCGTAATCAATGAAAGCTATATATAAGGGTTGGTTATATTCTGCACATTTCTCTATCACTTGATTGATAGTGTGAATATGGTCTATTGTTGAGTAGCCTTTACGGAATCCTGCCTGGTCCTTTGCTTGACAGAAGTCTAAGGTGTTCCTGATTCTATTTGCGATCACCTTAGTAAATACTTTGTAGGCAACGGACAGTAAGCTGATCGGTCTATAATTTTTCAAGTCTTTGGCGTCCCCTTTCTTATGGATTAGGATTATGTTAGCGTTCTTCCAAGATTCCGGTACGCTCGAGGTTATGAGGCATTCCGTATACAGGGTGGCCAGTTTCTCTAGAACAATCTGACCACCATCCTTCAACAAATCTGCTGTTACCTGATCCTCCCCAGCTGCCTTCCCCCTTTGCATAGCTCCTAAGGCTTTCTTTACTTCTTCTGGCGTTACCTGTGGGATTTCGAATTCCTCTAGGCTGTTCTCTCTTCCACTATCGTCGTGGGTGCCACTGGTACTGTATAAATCTCTATAGAACTCCTCAGCTACTTGAACTATCTCATCCATATTAGTAACGATATTGGCGGCTTTGTCTCTTAACGCACACATCTGATTCTTGCCTACTCCTAGTTTCTTCTTCACTGTTTTTAGGCTTCCTCCGTTCCTGAGAGCCTGTTCAATTCTATCCATATTATAGTTCCTGATGTCCGCTGTCTTACGCTTGTTGATTAACTTAGAAAGTTCTGCCAGTTCTATTCTAGCTGTAGGGTTCGAGGCTTTCATACATTGGCGTTTCTTGATCAGATCTTTCGTCTCCTGCGATAGCTTACTGGTTTCCTCTCTAACGGCGTTACCACCGACTTCTATTGCGCACTCCTTAATGATGCCCATGAGATAGTCGTTCATTGCTTCAACACTAAGGTCCTCTTCCTGAGTTAAAGCCGAATACCTGTTCTGTAGCTTGATCCGGAATTCCTCTAGTTTCCCTCTTACCGCTAACTCATTGATTGGCTTCTTGTGTACCAGTTTCTTCCGTTCCCTCCTCAAGTCTAGGCTAATTCGAGTTCCTACCATCCTATGGTCACTGCAGCGTACCTTGCCGAGCACGTCTACATCTTGTATGATGCCAGGGTTCGCGCAGAGCCTACCAAGCCGTCGTCTAATCAACCGTTGGGATTAGTCCTGTGATGAACACCGGAACCATACATTTCAGCTTCCTTCGTTACATCTGTATGGAGTGCTTGGGCGGTAATTTTTCGCTTATTCTTATCCTTGTACCCTACGTTACTTGATTACGATTACGTGGAAACTTCGCGATAAAAATCACACAAGAAAGACGGACAGGACCAGTGCAGACTACTAGCAACCTGCGTTTATTTTCGCGAGCATAAGTATATTTGCATACCAGGAAAAACAGCGAGGGAGCGAAACACCTGCATGCGTCCTAACCTATTTAAGACAGCGAATTACCTGTTTTCATAAATATAGTTAATCACTTTGCCGATTGATAGAGATGATGGTGAACTAACACATGCAGGCCATATGGAATACACTACAAATGCCTCAAAGATTGTCACAGATTGCAATAGCTGCGGGCGATACGCGTCTCGTGGAAGTGAGGCCTGCACACGCACTGGACGCAATTAATGCATCGCCAAACCGCTACCGCTATTTGCTACACGGTTGTTGGCATGTTCACGCAGGCGGTTGTATAACAACGGCTCGTCTGCCCGTTGTACAGGTCACTACAAGATGTAGGAACCTCATACACCACTTCTTCCTTGCAGGGGACGAAACGAGTTGAATGATTTTTTTTCAGCAGGGAAGTTTCTCTAAGCGAGAGGCACTCACTCGCCTGCAGATACAACCCAGTTTAACGGGCGCCGAATATACCACTTCCACTCCATCGCGTGCAGCAGCCCTTTCTTGCTGAGGGAGACGCCGTGAAGGTAGAGAGAGAGGATCCCGGCCAATTCTGCCCTGTCGACCCCTGGTTCAGCTTTCTTTTTGGGCAAATGGGATTCTCGTAAAATTACTTCTGCCAGCCCGACAGGAATTGCTCTCGAAAACTTCCCTCCCTTAGTCTATCAACTTGATGAGGGAAAGTGAGAGCGAGTTGATGAGGACAGGAATGACCTAAGGCATTCCTCACGACGGGTAGTGCGACAGCGCGGTTCACAACCTTCAACTGGTGAGGGGAGAAAGGTGCGTTTCTTTTGCGGGGGCGGGGCATAGGTCCAGCTGGTATGTCTGTAGCCGAAGTGAAGCGTGAGGCCGAGAAAGCGAAATTGGTTACCTTGAGGCAGTTCCTTGGTGAAGGAAAGTCGGAACAAGCTTGTGTGGAAACTGCAGAAAATCTGGTCGAACTTATTTGCTGACTACGGCAAGGTAGTCATCGACACAACGAAATACCTTTACCCACCCGGTCACGCTTAAATAATCTTGCAAGCGCCTGTCGTAGCACGCTAAATGAAGGTCGCTTGATATCGGCGTGATGCATCACCCACTGCATGCGCCCATTTTTTCTACGTAGAACGGCTCGTTTTGTCTGAGGACCGTGGAGCTGGGATAGAAGAACAAAATGTCCAAAAACCTGGTAACACTGGTGAAGACGGCGTTGAGGAAACGTACGGCTCTGTACCCTTCAATCCTTTCTTGCACGGCATCAATGGGGGTGGCCTGAGCCCGAGAAAAATAAAAGGGTTTGATGTCCGCCGAAAATGTGTGCACTCCCGGTGTGCAAGGCTCGTCTAAAGACTGCGGCGCCGCTGATGGTGTTCGTACAAAGAATGGGCCACTGACGTTGAGAAAAGACAGGCCTTTCTGCAACAAGCTCCCAAACAACCAAGTGCCAACTCCGAGAAAAATAACCTGGAAAGAACAAACCTCTGTGCGTTTTGAGAGGGAAGAACACGCGCAGGCAAAGCTCGTTGGAGCTATAGAGCATAACTCCCTGCTTCGAGAGGCTAGCCTGTTCGCACATCTTTAAGGCCTTCTTCGTCTGGGCTGACTGGAAGCCCTCTGCCTGGCGCAATTGCTAAGTAGAACACTGCCGCTATTTCTGCGGTAAACATTGCATACAAAGACAAAAAACCCTCCTGCAGTTTCCATCTCAAGTAGCTTCCTCGCGAAACCACATGACACATTTGGACATGCACTGGCGCCAAATGCCTGCTAATCTAGCCATGATTGCACCAACGCATCTATGAACGACACGAACGCTTTCAGTTGGCGCTGCATTACTGGCCGTGGCATTGACAAGAGAAGAAAGCTCTGTTTTGTTTAGTTTGGGGGCAACAGAAAACTTAGGTCGTAATCCCAAAACCTGTTCGAAGTTTGCTGAAATAACAGTGCCATTAATCTTTTGAACGGTTGGTCTTAGGCCGGGCGCTGGTGTATTGTGTAGTGTGGTGAGAAGGTGCTCCATAGAAACTCTGTGGCTTTTGACTCAACCTGCAGCTCTTGATGAAAGCAATGTTGTAAACGCCCAGGAGAAGCACAGAGCAATTCATTCACGGCTAGTAGAAGTAATTTTACGGGAGTCCTGATGGTCAAAAGAACGCCCTGCCAGAGATCAACCGGGCAAAAGTGGCTGTTATGCTCTAGCTGCCCGCGCCTCCCACAGGATGCAGAAACCTGTTTCGGGGGAGCGAGTGAGAGTTGCATACTCGGCCCCCATTAAACTCGGTTCCATCTGCAGGCGACTGAATGCCTCTAGCTTAAAGAAACCCACCTGCGGAAAAAGAATATGCCACTCGCTTTGTACCCTGCAAGGCAGAAATGGTGTAAAAGGTGCCTACGTCGAATGGTGGCGTCTACATCCTGCAGACCAGCCGCTGCATAAACGACCGCTTGCGTGAACATGCCAGTAAACATGGAGCCAAGACCGGCAGCAATTTGACGCTCCATGGGGCCCACTGTAGATACATACCTGACTTCCACCAGACTCGTATCACGCGCAACTACCGCGATACCCATGCTCGGGAAATATATGAGGCGTTCGTCATGCATTCCATAGCGCCTGCATGCGTTTCTTCATCATCAGTTGCACTCACCGACATGGACAATAATTATCGCCGCAAATGAGAAATTGCCTGTCCTGTATGGCGTAGGACGCATGCGCATATTTTATCCCCCTCCCTCTCCTGGTATGCGCAATATTTGTGATAGCAAAAATAAAAGCTATTGTTGGTAATAGCGCGCCTCCTGTCCCTATTTCTTGTGTCGTTTCTTTTGCGCGGTTTCCATGTAATGCAGCAATAACAACAACCTCAAGTCCATACGTTTTTAAAGTTACTTAATTACTTTGTGATTAGTTATTTAGCTAATATTTTTGTAATCAATTCGGCCTAACCTTATCGTGTACAAATATATCATGCCGTATTGTTGCCCGACGTTCAACTAATTTCTCGTATTTTGTAAAAGGAGTTCCCTTACAGGCTTGTGCTAATGGACTGCCTCCTGTTTAGTCAAGTATCCATCCATGAATACGCTGCAACCCATTTTTATTCTTGTGTAAATTTTCCTCCGAGGACCAGATCCGTCTGTGAAAAATTTACGTACTCAAGCTTCCACAGATTCTAGAGGTTCACTGCAGATTATAAATTGTTGTTTTCTTTCCAGGGTATAGAACATCGCATTTGTCTTCTGAATAATAATCTTGAACAATAAATTTACACTTTCACAGCTAAGCTCCATAATTTTTCTAAATTCGTCCCCCTGCGTTGCTGAACTTCACAATTTCATCAGGCACACCTAGGTTGCTTAGCTAATCGCTGTTGACTCTCACTCCGAGTTCTTCTCAATAGAATAGCCTTGAATACTTCTAAGCATTCACTGAGTAGCATAGTTGGACATGCTTGCGTGACCCTTTTGGGTGGTTTTCCGCATTTGCTGTAGCGATGTAGTGTAGCTGTGGAATCCTTATGGATATTTTTTAAATCGATGTGTGAGGTTTTTTCCAGCATGGCTGTACTTTTCGATTACATAACCCCACGACTGCTGCTATCTTATTAGATCAAATGTTTCTTCGTAATCTAGGAAAGCCATATAAAAGGTTGATTTCCCACGGCAGATATATCAATTATCTGATTTACGACATGGAGAGAAAGAGAATGCAAAAGAAGGGAAGGAAAGATAGGAGCTTAGCCAGTGTAAGTATACCGGCTAGCTACCATGACATGGAAGTGAGCCCTGTAGGATACCCGTTTCTGAAGCCAGCCTTTGTTGATTGAAGTCAATCGTCCCCCTGACTCATTGAAAATTACCTTGGCGATTATTTTGCACAATATTGGAAACACGCTAAAGGGCTTATAATTCTTTTATTCTCGTAGATAGAGCTTTTAATAAGCTAGAGAAATGTTGGAATTCTTCAACACAACAGTGGGAAACCTCGCTGTCTAGCATCAACTCCCGGGACCAGCTCGATCTGGTCGTGAGAGCGCTCTGGGCAGCCGCTCCTCATAGGTTACTGAACTGAGGACTCCACCCACGCCCAGGGCTTGTTGAAGGCGCGTCCTCTTCATCCTAATAAGTGGTCTCTCTCTCTCTATCTAACTCTTTCATCATCATCATCATCATCAGCCTGGTTACGCCAACTGCAGGGCAAAGGCCTCTCCCATACTTCTCCAACAACCCCGGTCATGTACTAATTGTGGCCATGCGGTCCCTGCAAACTTCTTAATCTCCTCCACCCACCTAACTTTCTGCCGCCCCCTGCTACGCTTCCCTTCCCTTGGAATCCAGTCCGTAACCCTTAATGACCATCGGTTATCTGCCCTCCTCATTACGTGTCCTGCCCATGCCCATTTCTTTTTCTTGATTTCAACTAAGATGTCATTAACTCGCGCTTGTTCCCTCACCCAATCTGCCCTTTTCTTATCCCTTAACGTTACGCCTATCATTCTTCTTTCCATAGCTCATTGCGTCGTCCTCAATTTGAGTAGAACCTTTTCGTAAGCCTCCAGGTTTCTGCCCCGTAGGTGAGTAATGGTAAGACACAGGTATTATACACTTTTCTCTTGAGGGATAATGACAACCTGCTGTTCATTATCTGAGAATACCTGCCAAACGAACCCCAGCCCATTCTTATCCTTGTGATTATTTCCGTCTCATGATCCGGATCCGCCGTCAGTACCTGCCCTAAGTAGATGTTTTCCCTTACCACTTCCAGTGCCTCGCTACCTATTGTAAATTGCTGTTCTCTTCCGAGACTGTTAAACATTACTTTAGTTTTCTGCAGATTAATTTTTAGACCCACTCTTCTGCTTTGTCTCTCCAGGTCAGTGAGCATGCATTGCAATTTGTCTCCTGAGTTACTAAGCAAGGCAATATCAGCGAATCGCAAGTTACTAAGGTATTCTCCATTAACTTTTATCCCCAATTCTTCCCAATCCAAGTCTCTAAATACCTCCTGTAAACAGGCTGTGAAAAGCATTGGAGAGATCGTATCTCCCTGCCTGACGCTTTTCTTTATTGGGTTTTCGTTGCTTTCTTTATGGAGGACTATGGTGGCTGTGGAGCCGCTATAGATATCTTTCAGTATTTTTACATACGGCTCGTCTACACCCTGATTCCGCAATGCCTCCATGACTGCTGAGGTTTCGACAGAATCAAACGCTTTCTCGTAATCAATGAAAGCTATATATAAAGGTTGGTTATATTCTGCACATTTCTCTATCACCTGATTGATAGTGTGAATATGGTCTATGGTTGAGTAGCCTTTACGGAATCCTGCCTGGTCCTTTGTTAGACAGAAGTCTAAGGTGTTCCTGATTCTATTTGCGTTTACCTTAGTAAATAGTTTGTAGGCAACGGACAGTATGCTGATCGGTCTATAATTTTTCAAGTCTTTGGCGCCCCCTTTCTTATGGATTAGGATTAGGTTAGCGTTCTTCCAAGATTCCGGTACGCTCGAGGTCATGAGGCATTGCGTATACAGGGTGGCCAGTTTCTCTAGAACAATCTGCCCACAATCCATCAGCAAATCTGCTGTTATCTGATCCTTCCCAGCGGCCTTCCCCCTTTGCATATCTCCCAGGGCTTTTTTTACTTCTTCCGGCGTTACCTGTGGGATTTCGAATACCTCTAGACTATTTTCCCTTCCATTATCGTCGTGGGTGCCACTGGTACTGTATAAATCTCTATAGAACTCCTCAGCCACTAACTATCTAACTCTTTGGTTCACCGCAAGTCGTAGGCAGTGCGCATTATGTTGTAAGCTTTTCAAGTTTAATACTCCCTTTGTTTTTGAAATAATCTGTTGTATCACCTTCTATTGCCACTTTTGCCTGCAAAATAAGTTGCAATGCCATTCTAACCTTCTCACTTGCTACATATGGAACTTCTGTATCCTTTTTATCATAACCGCATCTAATGGAGGTTGCATGGCTGCTCGAGATGCTCTATATGTACGTATAGAAGTCCTATACTGCCTTTACTATATCATTAAAATTTGAGAGGAAATTACCCTGCCTATGTAACACTCGATACATCTTGCTCTTTCTCTTGCAGTGTTTCCTTCAGACTGATTTTATGTTGTCGCTATTTTGTTAGCCTCGCCTCAATCTTACTCACGTTAAAATAGTCATGACAATTGAATTCGCGATACGTGACATTAAATCACAGTGCAAGAGATGGCCATTCTTGTGGAACGAATGATTCTGCAGCGCAGTACACGGAACTGGCCTCACACACACAGGTGCGCCGTTGGAGAAAAACATTGTTTACGCGCAGCTGTGGGAATTATTGTGCTATACCTGTTTTCGGTGCAATCAGGAGGAGCATCGCCCTGACGGCGGCAGTTTCCTTTAGTTCCTTTATATGCAGAGGAATGTCCAGGGGGTTCAATTCCTGTTTTAAAGCAAAGCTTTTTTGCCCCCCTTTCATAGACCTTCCCGCAGTACTTCTGCTGGTTCCTGTCTTGCCGAATACGTAACTGATAAGAAAAGTAATGTGGACACGACATCGTTGTTGTTCCATGGTCATCGCTGCTGGCCACTGTCCAAAGTCGTTCGCAATAGACTGGTACCGTATATAGCGCAAATGAATACCCATTATAATGCCAATTAGGGCGGCCCACAATATCACATGCAATGCAACCAAACACAGAGTATAGAGTAGAGTAAATTAGCTCGACCCAGGCTCCAGACCTATGTAAAGGGGCCCGATTAAAGTTGCGTCAGGTGAACCGATTGGCCGGTAACGGACATAGCGCAAAGCAACACCGTATATAGCAGGAAGTAACGAGGCCCACGGAACCGGACATATCGCGAACCGACGCCGGACATTGTGTCATTTCAGGCGCACCAATTATCTCGTACCAGACGTAGCGCCAACACCAGATATAGTGTGAAATAAGGCGGCCCGTGGCAGCACGTTGTGCACGTGAGCACACCTGTGAGCTACAACAACAAAGCGTCGTCGCTGTCATGTCTTCGTCATTCAGTCGTCATTTCATCGTCTTCATGCCTTTGTGATCATTTTTCGTTGCCATGTCATCGTCATCTTTTCGCCGATTTCCCTCTGTTGCTGTCGTGTCGCATCGTCGTCATCAAGCCGCTATGTTCGAGCTGTCGTACTCATGTTGTTGCTATCGGTCCACTGTCATCACTCCATTCTGAACGTGTCATTGTTGTCACGCAGTCATCACAAGGTATCCATCATAACTTTCGGGGTCACTATATCGCCGACATTTCTTGAAGTGATTTCATATTCGTCATCCCATTCTCATCACGCATTTATCGTCGCGGCGCCATTGTCATCCCTTATTAATCGTTGCATTTGTCACATCATTGTCGTCGTAACACCATCGTTTTACTAATTTCCAGTGACGGAATCACGTTGTCCTCACGCTAACGTTGTCGCTCCACTGTCATCATACCATAATTATCAGGCTTATGTCGGAATCCCACTGTCGTCACGCCGTCTTCTTCATACCATCGTAAGCCGCGTTTATATGAATGCGACAGTGTCGCATCACATCGCATTTCTAGCGCATCGCATTCATCTAAAGAGTGGTAATGCGCTAGGAAGGCGCATCGCATTAATGCGCCAGTCGAGGGTAAATATACGGGCGCGAGTCGAGTCTCGCGGAGCATGTGAACGCAGGCTCGTCACATTAGGAATTATGGGAAGGAATTAGCTGCGGAACTGCCGCGCTGGTGAAGCTGCGAGACAGCAACGCCCGCAGCAGAATCAAAATGGCGTCCCTCACGGCAACTTCGCTCGCCGCAGCGTGCTCTACGCAAAACTATTTCTCGGCCCTAAGCCACCAATGTGCGTTAGGCCCACTACCACACACCAGTTACACCGGAAGTCGGCTGCACTTTCCTTATACGTCACCATTCTACACTACGTCATCCGGCACTACGTTCTCGCGAGAGTTAATGTGCTACATGTAAACGGCGTCGCATCGCCTTTCTCAAATGCGCTTCGAAATGCAATGCGCCATTGTCGAATTCTTGTAAACGGGGCTGTAGTCACTCTAGGATTGTCAACCCATGGTCGTCATCCAGTCTTTACACCATCGTCGTCTTACTTCTGTCGCTGAAGCAGCATCGTCATACCATTGTCGGCGGTAGCGAACATTCTATATCATGCGATCTGAGGTGGCCCACAGTGCTGGGCGTAGTGAAAACAACCAACGGATATTATGGGAAGTAAGGCATCACAACTGAGCTGCATCGTACACAGCGCAAACACTGAATATAGATCGAATCAATGCAGTCCGCAGCCGCAAGTGATGCACAGGAGCGCAGACGTGGGTGCCAACACTAAAGCGGGTTGGTTGTCATGCCATCGTTAATTTATCCTTTTCATGCCATTGTGATCATTCATTCGTTGTCATATCATCGTCATCTCTACGCCGTTTTCGCTCAGTCAGATCGTCGTCATCACGCCACCGTCTTCGTCCCGTTGTCATGCTTTCGTCAGAATCAGGTGGTCGTCCTCATTATAAGACTGTCGCGTCAATGTCATCACCGCGTCGTCGACTCTGGGTCGTCGTCATATTTTAAAAAAATTATGAGGTTTTACGTGCCAAAATAACTTTCTGATTATGAGGCACGCCGTAGTGGAGGACTCCGGAAATTTAGACCACCTGCGGATCTTTAACGTGCACCTAAATCTAAGTACACGGGTGTTTTCGCATTTCGCCCCCATCGAAATGCGGCCGCCATGGCCGGGATTCAATCCCGCGACCTCGTGCTCAGCAGCCCAACACCATAGCCACTGAGCAACCGCGGCGGGTGTCGTCATGTTTTCGTACTCATTCCATAGTCGTCATTTCCTAGCTATAGTTCCACGGTCATAATCCCGTCCTCATGAAATCTTTATCGTTCGGCCATCGTCGTCATGCCGTCATTGTCATTCTAGATCGGTTTTCATTCCGCAATCGTCGTCTTGATGGCATCGTCTTAGCATGGGCATTACGTTGACTTCATGCCATCGCCATTACACAGCCATCGTCATACCGTTGTCCTCCCGGAAGCGTCGTCAACCCATTGTCGCGATACCAGTGTCGCCAAGTTAGCGCCGTCATCGCGTTGTCGGCACTCTGTCATTATCGTAGGCTCGTTGTCATACCAACGTCTTTAATAATGTGTCGTCATTTGAGGACCTTCCCGCGGTCGTCATCACAACGTCGTCACTACTCCACCGTTGTCACTCCATGTTTGTCTAGCCTTCGTCAGCTTACCGACACCGACCCTGCAGCGTCGTTAGTCTATGACTGTCAGGCAGTCGTCATCATGCCGTGATAGTGGTTCCATGGCAGTCATTTTGCCGTAGTGATTCCAGTGTCGTCATTCCATTAGCGTCATGCCCTGATAATTTCATTGTATCTTTGCATAATCATATTGCTACCTTCATGACGTCATGGTCGTTCCATTGTCGTGATTCCTTCGTCGTCATGCACATCATGTGTATAATCGAGCGCAACAAGTTTGTGCTAATGAAATGCTTTGCGGCGGAAATGCGCATCTGGGTGCTGTGGTCCCTACTTGCAAAGTATCGCTAAGCAGCAATATGAATCTTCATAGACAAATGACAGGTTCGCCTAGACCGATTTGTACTGCAGCTGGGATGAATATGTACAACAAACCAGCGAACATTGTGCTCTGTGCTACTGTTTGCTTTCTGACGGGCGAAGTTCGCTGTGGAGGTTCCGTCCTTCTATACTCCAGGCTATATACATGCGCTCGAAGGTCACACACAGTTTTTTTGCCATACACAAACGTGTTGGTTTATGCGGTAACCTTTTGGAACAGAAAAATAAACATTAACAAACTAGAGCACATAAAGAGACTTGCCGTCCGCTTAATATTTAATTGCTGGACACGTTATGATTCCCATTTATTTATGGAACCAAGGAATCACGAATAAAGGTAGCACGCCCAAAATTGGTTTTCCGTCTCTGGAAGCTTGAGTTACAAGTTGATGATTCATCTGATCTCCAAACTCTGTCAGCCAGACCTACCAGGAATCATCACTCCGGCAATCGAACCCCTATATTCAAGCGCGTTAGCTGCGCTCTTTTGCTTTTTTCCAAGAGCTATGAATGAATGGAACTATCTGCCAGCCGATGTATTTCTGTACAATAATGTACAATGTGACATAGCAAAACTATATTTGTAGTAAAAGTACGTGCACGCGTGCTTTAACGCATGCTAGCCAGCGCGTCAAAAAGGATGTTCCTATCGTCGCTGCGTTCAGCTTGATATGGTTGGATCCTTTTTGCAAATCTTTCTTACTATTACTTTTTCCACAAAAATTCTGACTTCATTTTACAGAATTCCTTGTACTGTACATCGATCGTTTTCTTATCACATTTATTTGTTTATTATTTCTTCTCTCCTTAGAATGTTTTTATTTCATAGCAATACTTTCTAAAGAAATCCACTCCTGTCAGGGCCACCCATGTCGGCCTGAAGTATTCTGTAAACAAAAAAAAAATAAACGACGCTTTGTAACCAGCTACCTAACAAAGATGCATTGCATGGCATCAAGACCAGCATTGCGTCGGTGTCTACCTGTAAATTTACGACCTGTTCTCCATTGCCATCTTCCGTACGATTTGTACTTACTTGTTTTCTTTGACTCTAAAGCAGACGTTGATTGTGATTGTCACTTGTTGTTGAAAGTACTTTCGCCAACAATAGTATTATTCTTCCTGTGTCAATTTTTTTGTCTCCTCTGCATATCCGAAGGGATAATGGCGTTTACCCGAAGAAATCCGGCGCAGCGCTAGCATTAACAGATAAGGATTGTGGGTTTCGGTTTCGCAGTGAATTTAGAGTTACTTCTAAGATACCCTTCTCCATGAATCGTATTACGCGCACTGGTAGCTCACACCAAATGCGGTCTTCATCCTTTCCTGTTCAGTGAATGCAGGCAATTCCATAACGTCTCATGAGCATAAACTAGCTGAGTCCCAAACAAGCCAGCCACCCTGTCGTAGCCACACATACACAACGCTGAGCATAACATGAAAACCCAGCTTGCGCATTAGGGAAAAAGTCGCAGTTTCGACCTAAAAGCGAACCACCGATTGAGACAACAAATTCGTAGATAGCTACAAATTGTGCGAGGGTGCTGCGAGCGAAGTGGATTGGGACAGAGATGGCATATTCACCGTAATTTCGTAGTGGTTGCTGAGGCTGATTGCGCGCGTACGCTCCTATAATAGTACTTTATTCCAACTGCAAATTTCTGTTGTCACCTTTTTGCTACGTATAAATATTTGAGGCATGGCTTATACAACATTACGTCTACAATTTTGCTGTCGTTGCCAAGTGCATCGTCTGCTGGCGAGCGCGCGTTCGTAGCGCGGACGCTGGCGGACGCCGGCAGACGCCCAGTTTTTCTTGCAGATAGTCTGTGCAGCAATTTCTTTATAATTTTACTTGCTTTGGCGCACCCGCGACTCTAGTCGTCTGGTTCCACATGTAGTTTTAGCAAAGAAACTGCTATTTTTAGCAATGCTTTTTAAATGTAACACGTATCTTTTGCCGCAGAAGCCGCCTATCTGCAAATGAAGCTACCTAAGAAATTTTCATTCATATCTTTTCATTTTACGCATGCTTCTTGTTGCTAGAATATTGATCAGTGTCAATAATGATAGTAAACATTATTATGGTGAAATAAATCAGGCTTATTAACTGCGTGGCGCGAAGAAATGCAGATGATCAATGCACTTGTAAGTAAATCTAAGGGTACATAGACATGTATACCCATTGCATGTATGTAAGCAAAAAATATCAACTATTCTACAGTGCACTGATCTGAAAAGTGAAATTTTCGGCCAGAATAAGCGTGTTTTCTTTAAAAGCTGCACCAGCCCCAGGTGAACCAATCCACTTTCAGAGAACGGAGTTAATGCCCTTATTGGACGCTAATATGAATAGCAGTGTTCGGGAAAATATATTGTCTATGTGCTGAGAATTAATGAGGGGTCCGGCAAATCTTTACCAATGTCATCTGCGTGGCTTGTCTGGCAATCTCCTTCAACGTGCCAGTAGGCCAAATAATGTAAATCATATAGTCTAATCGAATGGTATTTGCTATTAAGATCGTATTCAACTGCAGAATTCACTAATACATACTGAGAGCCATTCCACCGTCTGAAAGTGGGCGACCATGGGAACTGCATATAACTATAAAGAAAACAAAATAGAGCAACAAAACAATATAACAGAGATATGCACGTTGGTATGTGTATTTGTATTTTAGTTTATCCCGTGACCACAGTAATTATGACTTTATCGTCGCTGTGATACAAGGCCATGGAGTTAGTAACGACACTGGAGATATTCTTAGCGAATGGTATGTAGGTTGACGCACGACCGATGGCGCGTTGGGGAGACATTGGTCTTTGTGTAGCATTGAAGCCCGAACATTTCCAAGAGAAACGCCCCGAACCATTTTTCGTCGGGACGAGACACGTCGACGTTGAAGTCACCCACAATGACGATGGGAATGGGGCCCACCGAGAGGATTCACCAAAATGTGTCGACCATAAAACCTTCGGGGTCCTTCTTCGACGTTCCGGGATGAACTTATGTGGTGGGCAGAACGTCCCCTGTCTGTGCGGCGCACTCGTCGGCGCATTCCACGGCAAGGCTGTCGCTCGTCGTCGGTAAGATGCCGCGACTGCGCTGTCGTTGTTTGCGTAGATCGCAATGCACCAAGCCATCATCCATCACCGGTTTTGACCCATCTGGCCTCAAACGCGGCCGGGACACATACGGTGATGCGATTGTGCCTTTTGCTTAAGCTATTTAATCTATACAGACGCCGCCATTCTTTTTGCTTACGCATATCACGGAATGCTGGCAACTAGCCTAAGACATTTACGCTGTAAAATGATCGAATGGCCGTTTCCGTTGGAATGCAGCTTTTGAAGAGCCCTTTTGAAGTCTCGAAGGTGAGGGGCCGATGCAAGTGAGTACTTCTATTCCAAATGGTTGTGCTGCTGGAGAGTCGTGGCTGTTGCACAGAGACGCAACAGTTTATGAGAGAATTAACACATGCGTGGTTATATTTTTTGCTGAACAAGTTCGCACGACCGATGGCGCGAGAATATTAACACATGCGTGGTAATATTTTTTGCTGAACAAGTTCGCAGCTGTCATTTAATATAAGTCTCCCGTTTCTGGGCAGCCTGTAAATCTGCTAACTTGATTGAGGCAAGGAAAACATGTTTTGACAGTCTCACCATGTCTGCAACCCAATTAAAGCTGGGTGCGCAATAAGGTACCACACTTATCTTCTTCAACGAAGACAGCAGATCTACAAATACTTCTGCATGTATGTGAGGCATACCGTTCCTTTAACTGCTTCATAATTGTCCTTATGATGGTGCACAGGATAACTCAAAGCAGCCGTTTATAATACAGAAGGTCCTTAGTTGAGCGGACGTACAGTTGCGAAAGGAATTACATTAAGGTATGAAATATAAGGTGAGCGTAACATGTTTTTCTCAAAAATCCGACTCGAGAATCTTAATTTCTTTCGTTTACACCCCTAGAAGAAAGCCGAAGGACGCAGCTACTTTCCATTTTTATATTTAAACAAATTCTGGCGTTTTACGTCTGATGATGTAATTATGAGGCACCCTGTTCAGTTCCTCCCAACTGCGATTATTTAACGTACACCTAAAGAGAAGTACACGGTTGTTTTCCTTTTCCTCCCCATCGAATTAAGCGACATGGTTTGTACCCGTGAGGTCGAGTTTAGCAGCGCCACGCCATATCCACTATGTAGCCAGTAATTAGGCTGCCGTCCCGCCTTGTTTTTCCGTTGTTAAGCATGGACTGGACAAAAAATTTCGCACGGCTTACTGGCCAAGGATTAGCATATATAATGGCTACCTAAAACTCTTTTCGGCATCCGAGGTCCGACCGCAATAAAAGAACCCGTACCAATTACCACGCATTCTGTTACGCGTGGAAGACGAAACATTGTATGGAATGTTGCACTGCAGCTTTTTTTTCTATAAGAATACTTTCCCTAAATCCGAGTACATGGCGCCGGATGGGATAAATATGGTTTATTTCTTTGAAGTGGCAAGCAGGAAGTGTGCACTTGTTTTTCCGTCTGCGTTTCGCAAGACCTACCGATGAAAAACTATGCGCGCAAAATACACACGAAAGATACGAGCTGCTTGAAGATCAAGTAAACTATGGTTCTCCGAAGGGAACCGTACACTAACGTTGCATAGTGAAAGGCGACACTGCGGCCGCAATGCACGCGCAATCACCGCGCGGCGGCATTAAAAAAAAACAAAATAAAGAAGAGAAAGAAAGGCATTCACTCCCAAAGCATAAATACATCTCATATCCAATTATAAACACCGCTTCAGCAGCGTGAACACTTATACCAGCGTTCGAAGTAGTACGAATGACCTTTACGAGAAGTATCGCCAGCAGTTTCCAAAGGCACAGCCTTGATGCGGGCCAATCACCTTCGATCGAAGCGTCGCCACAGTCTTTTTGGTCGCCGCGCATCTCACTGCAAAGCTTGCACCGCCCTAGCCGCTTGTGCACTCAACCGTATTCTAGTAGGCTCTACTTTCAAGATACTGCCCACGCAAAGCCTTGCGTTACGTTTCGCCTACGACGCGCGGTATAGCCGGCGCGGATGCAACGGACGCCGGGGCTTCATTCAAAGCGGCGGACATTTTGGCCCGTTCAGCGCTGCCGTAACGCTTCCTGCCAAGCGCGTCCAGGCATGTTTCAATGCCACGTGTCTTCGTGTGTGTGTGTGAGTGTGTGTGCATGTTGATGCCCACGCTTGTCAAAGCGCGGCAGCCGAGGAGAGGAGCTCCCCAACTGTGAAGCGAGGAGGTCTGATCGGCGCCGGCCCGGCGGATGCGTCACTTCTTGTCTCAACGTGTCTCTCAGCGTGTGCGTGCCCCGCCGTCACGTGCGCCCCATCCCGAGCCGTTCCTTCTTGCCCTCCACTCCGAGAGTATAAAAGCAGCTGCCCCCGGACGCCAAGAGAGAGGCTCCGATTTCTTCCGTCGAGTAACGTGCTCTCCCGTCTCTCCACTTAGGTCGACCTGACCGGCCGCTCTTTTGCGATGCTAGAATAAACAAGTTGTTCTGTTAGCAGTCGACTCATGCTTTGCCAGGACCTTCGGATGCTTCCAGTTTTGCCCCAGGCCGCCAGGCCAACGCTACCCTTGGGGCTTGCACAGTGGCGTAGCTAGGTCGTCTGGCACCCGGGGCCCACAGGTCTTCTGTCAACCCCCCCCCCCCCGGGTGTAGTCAAGGAAGGCGAGGATATCGACAATTTCCGGGTTTCAGCACCAGTACAGCCGCCTTGGACACCGCGCACGTCCCCCGGGTCCCCCTCTCCTTCGCTTTCTTTCCCAGAGGTCGCGAATGCAGCAGGTATTGGCGGCGAGGAGTTACGGAGTCGCCATCTATAGGAAGCGCCTCGCTAGCGTAGTATGAGGGATCACGCGGCGCGCTCCTCATAGGTTTTGCTGCCAGCGCTCACTGAAAACACCACGCGGGAGGTCTCCCGGAAATTTCTGTAAGTACTTTCGAAACGAGAGAAGTTTTTTACTGTCTAAATAATAATCTTGGGCAAACTGAAAGCACAGAATCGTTTATAGGCGCTATCTCTTTACCGAATACGTACATTAAACGCCACTGTGCGTGGTCGCCGCGATTTAGACTCCCGAACCGGCTTCTTGCGTGAAAGGTAGGCAAACGCCGAGACCAAACTACGTGAAATATGGTCTTATAGTGTTCGTATATCTAAATGGAGCGTAATAGAATGAAGCCACAATGCAGCGACCGACTGCGTGTCTGCATGCTTGTCTGCGCACCATTTCGCTTTCGCCGCGTGCGCGTTTTCTCACCGTGTCATGAGCTTTAGGCTGTAGAACATGAGCATTTGACAGTACACAAGCAACCAATGTTGCGTGGGCGCTATCAGAGCTGTTCAAAAATAATGTCATTGTAGAGACTTCGGAGCCTACGGGGACTGATGTGCCGGACGTCGCGACGATTCAATATTTTTTTTTCTAAATTCTTTGACGTTTCAATATTATTTCTCGAGTTGCGTCGCACTATATGTTTATCCGTGTTCTCAGCGTGCGATTTCCCGCTGCTTCTTTTTTTTTGTAATCCAGTGCATTAATTCATAACACAAACATGACCATATGCCATGCGTTCTTTTTTTGTGTGCTTCTTACCGCTCCCTATCCACTCCAGTGAACTTGCCAGTATATATAGCATCGACAAGTTCATAGACCAAACCGTCATGACATTGGTCGGGCAGCGGACTCGGGCGAGCGTCTTAGTGCGCGTTTTTCGAACATTGCAGACCCGGGGCCGAAGCAGAGATCTTCCTCGCGTCTGTGCTTGCTGCATACCCGAGTTGTAGCCGATGACTGCCGGTTTTGTTTCTCGAGCCAAGCTTCACGCAGGTTCTTGTCCTGCGGCTACGTATGAATAAGGCTGACACCGGGCTCCGTTGCGTACGTTCGGCACTACTGCACCGAGCAGTAGCCTACCATGTTGCGCACCTTCAAAGGCAGCCACTACCTATTCTAGTGCTTTCAATCGTTGTAAAGGAGACACTCGAAGCGGGAAAATCCCGCTAATAAATGAGGACCGCAGCGTACGAGGGAACTTAAACTTTCCTTTTCAGCTCGCTTCGGCGCTCCCGAAGCTGCTGGCGCGCCCGCTATGTCCACGTGATCCCTAATAGCACGTCACGCCAATGGTGGCGCCAGCTTTTCCAGTGGTGGAGCTATACCATAGTGGAGCTCGAGGCTAATACACGCTGTTTTTTTCTGCGCGAAATAACACAGTTTGCTGCACTGATAACTTGTGATAAGCGCATGTGCACATCTTCTGTCAGACTGTAAGGCTTGGCAACCAATACAAATGCGCCATCGTGGCAAATACGGCTCACGTCACAAGTAAAAAAAATATAAAGTTTTAATTACCAATTTTAGCGGCAACATTGCATTTGCAAAATTGAAGGCCGACATTCATATCTTGCCCAATAACAACTTCACGAAAATCGTCGTAGGTTCTACGGCCCGCAGTATTTTGCCTATGGGCAGCCCTGAACGAAAACGAAAATTAAATTGTGTCTCAGTGACGCTGATCTCCGCACCGTATTAGAAAAACGGAAAACGCCACCTGCCTCCTTGCTGCGCGGGCGCCAATGTTATGACAATTACGACTTCTCTTTATTGTGATCAATAAAGCCTTGTTTTTATTTACTGCTATACGGACAAACGTGATTATCCTAGCTGCGGTACCACCAAAAGTTTGAAACAGAATTGAGCACGCTTCGCGTCGATTCTTGGCGTCACGATAAAAAAAAAAGGACCTCGATGAAGCCCGCGCCTGCGAAACCTGTTGGTCTGCACTCGCAATGGAGAGGATTGAGGGTTCAACCTCACTGGTCCACTATTTCATATTTCTTTCGCTACTGCCATACTAGGCGCCGCCCGCAGTGCCAAAGTACTGTAGGTTGTAGCACCCAAAACGATTTTGTTTGAGAAATTTTTGTTGAGTTAATAATATGAGTTTGAATCCTCAATTCTGGAATTGAAGTATAAGTACTAATTAGGGGAATATTAAGGATATGGTTATTACTTACCTGCCATATTTTTCACGCTACCGAGTTCCTAGTAATCACAGACACATAACTTCATGGAATATCCGGAAATATCCTTACAATATTCACGTTTTTTTTTTAAATTCTGAGCAGCTGGCACAGACACTGTACTTGACATGAAGTCACACAATAACAACAGTTCTCTGAAACTTTCGAGGGTAAGAAGGAAAGCGTGAAACATAACAGCAGGTTTCGCAGCGGCTTCGCGGAGCGAGCGGGAAAGGGGAAGTAAAAGCGAGCTGAACGTCGCGGCGCCCGCGACTATATACAGCCTGTGGAGTCATACGCCGCCAAACTCTTCGGCGGCACCGAGTCTGAAGACGATCCAGAGAATCCCATTCGCGACTTTTGACGGCCGCACTTATGCAACGTCGCTCTCAACGAACGCTTCGCCGTAAACGAGAGCGTCGGGCGCGCTCGTTGAACGCCCTCTTACTGCTGTCTTTGTTCGTCTTCGCTGCGCGTTGTGGACGGAAGAGGGACCCAAGAGCCTCAACGCCTTACTGTATGTTTAGCGACTTCTGGTCCCAGCATGAACGCACGGCAAACCCCACATGAAACATTCCGCTAAGGCGAATAGTTTCGCGACCCTTTTAGGAATTAAATTTCTTAGCCCACACATTCGTGCAATTATTTCATGGGGTGTTGGTAGAGCTGCAGCCGACAATTCTGCGGCGCAACGCATCGGGTACAAGAGCTCGGGCCACTGGATACCGGAGCATTCTTTGCCATTTGCGCCCAGTCACGTCGGTGGAAAAAGAGGTCTCTTCAGGCATATGACACCCCCCCTCCCACTGGCCCCTTGCACCCGGGGCCCACGGCCCCCCGGCCCCCCCTGTTCCTACGCCACTGGGCTTGCAACCCAGATGCAACAACTGTTTGCCAGCGGTGAGATCGCGACAACGGAGGCCAGCAGCGAAGATATGCGGTCGACTGTATGCTGAGCAGCACAACGACCATACGGGAGCAGTGCAACGAGCCCTGTGTGATGACTGGTTGCCTGCAGCTGAATGACTGCGCTGAATTCTTGTCTGCGAGGTTTGGTGAGTGCGGGACTTTCTTCTTCTCAGTTTTGCCAGACTTTTGTTAGTGTCAGAAACAGAGCTGGTAATTGTGGTTGTCGTTGCTGCCGGGTTAGTTTGCGGCAAGACAATAGTAGGCAGTAGAGAAAGCCGCATTCAGAGCAGCCATGGATTGGAAGTCGTTGCGCAAACCCAAATTACTGGAGCTTGCGAGAGAGTTGGGTCTAGATGTCTCAGACAAACTCAGAAAACCAGAACTGCTAAGGGCTATTCTTGAGTTAGAAGCTGAGGATGACGAGCTGTCGGAATGCCTTGAGACCATTGAGGAGAGGGAAACGGCAAAAAGACAGGAGCGCGAACGTAAAGAGCAAAATGAGAGACAGGAGCGCGAACGTAAAGAGCAAATAGAGAAAGATGAGCGCGCACGTAAAGAGCAAAAAGGGAAAGAGAGAGAGCAAAAAGAGAAAGAAGAGCGCGAACGTGAACACGCTTTGGAAATGAAGCGTCTCGAGGTAGAGATGGGACGCGCTCGTAATGGAAGTCAGGCACACAGTGCAGGAGAACGAGTATTGTTCAAAATGACTGACCTGATGCGGCCGTTTAAGCTTGGAGAGGACATTGGTTTGTTCCTCGTCAACTTTGAGCGAACGTGCGAGAAGCAGGGGTTCTCTCGGGAAACGTGGCCACAGCGCTCGCTAACTTTGTTACCCGGCGAGGCGGCCGACGTAGTCGCTCGCTTGAAGAGAGAGGAGGCAGAGGATTTCGACAAAGTGAAATCGAGTCTGCTAAAAAAGTACAGGCTGTGAGCGGAGGCGTTCCGTCGGAAGTTTCGGGTAAATGAGAAAGGCAGAAGTGAGTCATATACAGAGTTTGCCTACAGGCTTATGTCAAACATGCAGGAGTGGCTCAAAGAAGAGAAAGCGTTTGGTGACCACGAGAAAGTTCTGCAGTGTTTCGGGCTGGAACAGTTTTATAGTCGGTTACCTGAGAACGTCCGGTACTGGGTCTTGGATAGGCCAGACGTTTGTACGGTGGCTAAAGCCGCTGAGCTAGCCGAGGAGTTTGTGACGCGTCGGGTTCGCGGAGCTAAGGACGGTCAAAAGGGTGAATTTGGCTCCAAGTTTGAGAGGCCGAAGTTCACACCCATGAGAGCAAGGGGGGACACACGTAGTGCGGATGCGAGTGAAAGCAGTCCGACCCAACGTAAGGAGACGGCGGCAGCCGAAGCCGAACGCAGAAAGCGGTTCGAGACGAGGCAAGTGCGCGTTTGTTATACGTGCCAGAAGCCGGGTCACATTTCGGCGCAGTGTCCAGAAACAAAACCAAAGTCGTGTTTTTGTCATTATGCAGCACTGACGAGAACATGAAGCTTCTCGAGCCTTACATGCGAGACCTCTTCGTGAACGGGAAAGAGTGCCGAGTGCTTCGTGATTCCGCAGCTACAATGGATGTAGTTCACCCCTCTTACGTAGAACCCGATATGTTCACGGGCGAGTGCGCATGGATCAAGCAAGCCGTGGAAGCTCATAGCGTGTGTCTGCCCGTAGCAAAAGTGCTTATTGAAGGACCTTTCGGAGCGCTTGAGACAGAGGCCGCAGTGTCATCTATGCTGCCCCCCCCCCAGTACCTGTACCTATTTTCGAACAGGTCCGATCACCTCCTGCGCGAGAAGGGGCTTTTGTTTGGTGAGGCTAGCGTTCAGGCCTTAACCAGATCGAGAGTTCGGCAGCTAGCTGCAAAGGCGGTAGTTGCGGGGCCGACGTCGAACAATGAGAAAAGGTCGGAGGCGTAGCAAGCTGATATTCAGAGCACGTCCGAACTGAATAAAATTGAGCCTGTAGCATTGAAGGCACCAGATACTGGAGAGGAAATGCCCGACACGGGAAAGTTAGAAGAGCTATCTGCAGATTTGTTCATCGCGCCTACGTCAGACGGACTTAATAGGTTGCTTAAAGTCAGCCGGTAGGCTTTTATAGCCGAGCGAAAGAAAGGATGGCAGCCTAGAAAACACGCGCTACAATGTCAAGGAAGGTATCGCCAAGAAAAATGCTCGTTTTGTGGAAAGAGGTGGGGTCCTGTACCGGAAGTATCTAGACCGCAGGGGAGTGGAGTTCGATCAGCTGATCGTGCCTCAGTGCTACCGTCAGGATCTGTTACGCTTGTCGCATGGAGGTTCGTGGTCCAGACACCTAGGAGTTAAGAAGACTAAGGACCGTCTCTTGCAAGAGTACTATTGGCCAGGGTGTAGGTATACACCCTGGCCTAACTTGTAGGTATACACTCTTTTGAAAGTCTAAAGCCAGGTCTTCAGGTCGTCCATTGTTGCTCCGCGGAATTTGGCGGCTGCCTTGGTAGTTATAGGACAATGGGTGAAAGGTAGAGCTGCTATTGTGGTTTTTGACTAGGCACGAAATTCGAGGCGCTCTTCTGTAAGTATTCACCAAGTAGATATGTTAATTTCGCCTGCTGCTGAACTGCTGATTGGCTCGAGTGCCGGTCTCCTTCTGGCGCGTGCCCCTGCTCAGTCAATAAGAACTTCAGCAGAAGACGAAATGGACATGCCCATTAGGTGGACACACACGGAACCCCCCCCCCCCCCCGCCTGGTGCACCCGGGGTAGGTTTTGCAGCCCACGGCTTCCTCTATTGTCCGGGACAACGCTGGCGCTGTCTTTGGGGTTCGTCCTTGGATCATTGCTTTGCGGGGGCGTTCGGTATTGAACGCAAAAGCACGTCCACCTGATTTTACGTTGTAGCGACGATGAAGAATACGGTAGAAAAACTGTGTATCACGAAACCGACTCTTTATTGGGCAAACTCTGCTCAGAAAAACATGTAACCTTCAAGCACAACGATAGTGGCGAGCACAGTCGACGATAGTCGAAATCTGATCAGCGGGGTCAAGCGCGTCGGCTTGTATGCATGAGCCGTCGAAGGTTCCAGATTAATCACTAGTGCACGCGTACCTTCCAGAAAATAGTACACAATTCGGGTCATGCATACAATCAGATTACGCAAGGTTCTGTGACAATAAACAATGGATAGAACCATCAATACTATTCAAGAAACGTCCAATACACGCCGGTGCGTTCTGCGCTGAGTCATAAGGCTCAACATTTGTTAAACGGTGAAAAGCGGTTACCCGAGAAAGATAAACAAGTACACATGTCACTATATTTCTTCAAAGGATGAGTAAACTAAAACATCATACCTTAAATAAGATTATTACAAGAATAGGCCTCCCTCCCAAGTACTGACCGAACCCAATAGTGCTTAGCAACATGCCTCACTGTGAACTGAAAACTGATAAAAGAGATACGCGACGTGTACGTCGTGACTGCCCGACACTGATTACTCCACGAGCTTACAATTGAGAATAAAATCGGTCAATTAGTCAGTGACTTCTAAAAATTTGTTAGTCTCCCACTGGCACTAGCTGACCACGTATGAATAAGTATCGGTGAGCAACGATTAAACGTTAGCAAGTTCACAAGGCTTCTCGACTTTTTGTTCACATAGGTTGAACAAATATGCGAGAGTACCATGAACGCCGCGAGTTGAAATCGACCAAGTTTGTTCTGTGTTTGCAGCGCAAAAAAATAAATAAGAATGCCTTGCTTCAATTTATTCGTTAGCAAAATATTCGGCCTGAAGCATGAAGAAGCATGAAGAATGAAAGGGAAGCTGTATGCTAGTTTAACCCTAGTTAGAAATTAAATTGACTGGTTCTTTCCACGCAGTGGCATTTGGACATAGCTTACCTTTTCCATAGGATTCACGGCAAATGTGATGTTGTTTAGCACGTTAGGAGATACACCGACTCTGTAGAATCCTGAGTAGCCCTGGAACTCAAGCTTTCCACGTGACGGCCACGCATAAGAAATATCTGAGCCAACCATAGCATCAGAGTTTTCCGGCGTTGTAGTGTTTTCGGCCTGGAAGTAAGAATAGAAATGAATAAGTGAAGAAATGCTGCTCGTTTTAACGAAACCTAGGGGGCTACGAGTACAAAGAGGAGTATCAAATAAAAAGTCCCAGCTTCCATCTCGCGTTTCCATAGCGAATGCAGAGGTTTTTACAAAAAAGCGTCAGCGACCAGAACCACACTATAATGACGAAGGTTGCAAGCCGTATATATATATATATATATATATATATATATATATATATATATATATATATATATATATATAAGAAAACATGTTACCTCGGGATCTAGTTCTGTATACTCCAAGCAGCGTTCGAATGACACCATCATTTGGAGCGTCGTGAACGTCATCACGCACAATGACATCAGCGCCAGTGGCACCTGCGACATATTCTACTGTTAGGTGACATTTCTGTCGTGACAAATTGCATTGATAGAAAGTCCAAAGACTGGTAGAAACGAAACGATTACAAAAATATTTTCAGGGAAGGCTTGGGTAAAGATGCAGATTTTAATGTGAACATGACTGCAAATAAGCATACGTGTTAGAAAGTTTGCAATATTCATCCCTAAATAGTCCAAACGTTATCTAGATGTAGAAAAAACGTGCAGTCGCTGTGAGAATAGGTTTAAGCGAAACTTTCATTGGTGTTTTTGAAGAAGGATTAGCCTCCTTAATGATAACTCACCAATAGAGGCCACACGACGCAATTTTCACTGCGAACCACCTTGATCAACATGGACATTTTGCGTTCTATCATGCACACAACACGCATGATGAAGAATATATGATGTCCATGCAACAACTGCTACGTCATGAAGATGACGGCATGATGACTAAACGACGATAACAATGAAATGATAAAGCAGGACGACAATATCATGACGGCACTGGAATCATTAAGAGAATATTACTACGATGTAACCACCACAACGACAAATCACGACTGCATGACACCCATAGGGTAACAACGCTGGAGTAACATTATCGGCGAGATGACGATGGTGTGACAACCACTGCATGACGGCGCTGGAATGGTGACGATGAAATGACGACGATGGTCTGATGATGACAGCGTTATCAGCATAGAATGACGACTCAGGTGCAAAGACGCTATGTTGAAATGCTGTGACGACGACAGGGTGCCGAAAATTGGTAACCAATGCTGGTGTTATGATTGTAGAATGACGACTACGGTGTGATAACTCCGTGACGGCGATGGCATGAAGATGGCATGAGGACTATGGGACAACGACAACGGAGTGACTACAATGGTAAGATGCTGGAGTAACGACAATGTGAGGCCGATGCTGGCAAGATGGCAATGGTATGACGACAACATCATGAAGGCAACGGTGTGAGGAAGATAATGACGCACCATTAATGACGAAGACGGCACAATGATGACGATGGCGTTACGGCAACTACATGACGCCAATAGCATGATCAGACCGCATGACGGCGACCTTGTGATAATAATGCGATGACGCCAATGGCAAGACGACGATGCAATGTCGACGAAGGACTGTAACAATGGCTTGAATGCGCCATTATGAAATGAAAGTTCATTTTCCATTTTGCAAAATACAGACCTTGTAAGGTACAGATGGGGGGGGGGGGTGGCGAAAAAAAGGCTGTCCATTGGACAGCTTGACAAGTCCACCATCCCTCATTTGGTCAGAGGCAGAATCACATTCTTTCATTCATGCACATGTATAATGTACATACATAATATTGCACATCATATAGTTTACTCAAAAAATGATGAAGAGCATCAATGGAAAAATACACGTAGAATGGTCATACAAATATTACAAAGCAATCACATACATGCACCGGAGCTCATTGAGTGACGAAGAGAAAAGATTAAAGTGAACCGAATTGTAATAGTTTATGAGTGTGGGTAATGTATACCTCAGACACTGTTTCCCGTAGTTTGACCGTGGTGTCGGAGCTGCCCAGTCTTCGAAGTGTCTTGTGATATAATTTGGTGCTCTAGTTTGCAATTGGGCGAGTTTATGCAGACTGAAAATATTCTTATAGACTTCTGTCTTACAGACACGGCTTAATCGTCATTTGTACATACTATACCCTGGAATTACACCGGTGTTCATGAAGAACGTTATTATCCTCGTTCCATAATTTTTTTCCTGGCCTCATCGTTATGCCATCGCCATCTTTCCATCATCAGTGACATGCTTTCGTCAAGTCATCGTCATCACTATAGCTTCTTCATGCCATCGTTGTCACTCCAGCGTCGTCAACTCGCAATCGTCACTCCATCGTTGTCATACTACTGCGTCACTCCAGCATCCCCATTCCACGGTCATCACGCAGTCGTCTTCACACCATCGTCATCAGACTACCATCACCGCACCAGCCTCGTATCTCGTGGTTGCCGCCCTGTCATCGTCACAGCATTTTCGTCATGCCACCCTTGTTCCTGCTTCGTCGTCATCAAACCATTGTAGCGATATCACCGTCGCCACTCCAACGTCGTCTTCTCGCCGTCGTCATCTCATCAATAATGTACTGCGTCGTCGTTATCCTGTGGTTGTCATGCAGCTATGCTGTAATACTTCTTTATAAGAGACTAGTGCGTCCCAAGCTGTGGTATGGAATCACGCGTCTGACTTTGAAGATGGGAGGTGGTGGATTCAGACACTTTGTGGCGTATGTCGTGAACCGACTACAGGTGAAACCGTGATTACATGCAGCTGTACTTCGTGTTTCTGCATGGAGCGCATAATTAGCCGCCCGGCGAACTAGCCCTGGAAGCGATTTCAGAATAATTCAATTTTGTTCATATTGTGTAACTGCTATAGAAACACGAGTATATCTCCCATGAAAACTAACCTGGCCCTCAGACCACTGTCACGTTGGCACAAGATCTCGCGTTTAATTCCTTTTCAAACGCTAAACCATCATTTCACTCTACGCTGCGAACTACTTTATCAACGGTAGTACACGTCTTCTCGCTTACATCGTCGTTACAAGGTTAGCCTTAGATCACGTCACGCTAACTGTTTCTCAGTCCTTTTTCCTCGCTTAACCGCTTGACTGGATTCCTGTCTCGAAGACTTTGTATCTATAAATGATAACCAACAATGTCTAGCTGCTTTAGCTAGCTTTGTGTATTCTGAAGTCTCAGTACACTACATTTAGAGAACTTGTATATGTCTTGTTTTGTTTTTATAACCCCTTATTTGGTACACTGTGAAGTACTAGCCAAAATTGTATAGTCAGAAGTCTTTGTAATTTATTTTCTATCACACTTATTTGGGTAGCTTTCCGTTTTGTTGTCAACACTCCGATCTGCATTGCCTTAAGCTGTTAAGGAATAATAATCTATGAATAAAGCCATAAAAAAAAATAATAAAGGAATAAATAAGTAACCCCTTCAGTCACAGTGTGCACAATATTGTACGCGACCTATATTTGCCATTTCTTTGCAATTGTAGCAAGGAATACACCGCAAAAATTATGCTTAGGACAAATTCAGCCCCAACCCCCCCCTATACCCGTCTTGGTTACTTCAAGTACCCTCATTTCACTTATGAGGGAAGTCTGTCCCTACCGATGATAGCTTTGGAGAAGGTACTACAGTGCTTGACGGTAGGTGTGACGTGGGCGTTTCTGTAGCAATTGCGTAATATTTTTTATTTCTAGTAATATATGCAGCCAATAATTGCCTTGTGCAAGTAATTCACACTAGTTATTCAGTCATTTCTTGTGAAAGAACGTATCATTACTGGGTGCGCAATAAATATAGACGTATTCACCCTGTAATTATGATGACTCTTCATAAAATTCACAGTCATTTTACCACTATTACTTGCTCTAATGAAGTGCTTGCATAATATTATGTAAATTTCTCGCATTTATCGACAGTGGATCACAAGTCGTTACTGATGGGGACAAATAACTGGTGGTGACAGAAGCAGTTTGCGACCAGGGTATGTCATCTGAAAGTTTTTTATATGAAATTCGAACTTTACAGAGACTTAAGTACACGAGATTTCGGGAAGTCTCAAAGTACAATTCTTCACACGAAGATCATGAAAAGTAAATATGCATTTTCTAGTCATGTGTAAACTAGGAATGCTTACGAAAGCACATTTTTGTACTATGGGTAGCTCAGGCGCACTGCCGCGTCTTATTGTCACACCGTATCTGCGTGAGAATGCGTACAATCTTCCGTCACTACCACGGAAATGTCCTGGCATTGCAGCTAAAACGAAGGACTCTCCGATAGACAGTGATAAAGGCGAATACTCTCGATGTTAAGCAGTTTTGTTTAAATAAGAAGCTCTTTTTAGGTTCATGTCCGATGGAAAACACATTTGAGCGGGTAACTGCGAGTGACTTGCCTGATGTCTATCCGAAACGATATATTTTGCGTGGTGTAGCGCTGCTGATTAAAAATGGCTAGGCGATGAGGCTTAGGAAGCATGGGTATGATTACACACTTTTATTGAAAAGTTCTCGCCTTCAATACTTATCGAGGGCCTTGACACTGGTATCCTTATTTTCATAACGTAGCATTATGCATATTTATCACTTGCTTGCTTTGTAGCTCAAATTACGAGTGTGCCAATGTTCGAAACTTTCGATTCACCAATCCGGCAGTGTGCTATTCGATTCGGTCTTCTAATCAAATAGACACAATTCGTAAATGCGAGTAACATAAAACATGATTGTTTGCGTAGTGGAGCAGGCTACGTCTCTTAGTTAGCCACACTTGACACGCTCTACAGCGACCATTCGCACTTTCTGTAGAGCTCTGTGTATGCGAATAATCTACTTGTTTGCTGCGAATGCTCCATTTGTGTCTATAAAAAATATTTCATAATGTGATACGTAATGACAGAAGCTTGCTAGGTATAAGAATTCTGGAATGTGAGCATTGTTTTATATTAGTTGTGATAACGAATATAGAATCATCGCAAAATATTCGAACAGTATTCAATATTCGCTTCGATGCGATTCTCCTCGGGTACTTGTCGATTAGAATTCCATTCGAGCTCAAAAAGTCACTGTTCGCACACCTCTACAGTTCTCGTACTTCTGACGCCTTTTGTTAGCGTGCCACATCCGCCATCGTGGCCGCGAGTGGCGCTGGCTAACAATCCCAAGAATGGATCTAGTAAGCGTACAAAAATCATAAAATGCCAAGAAAAGTGGCACGGGGGATTATCGTCTCCGAAGTTTATTTTTAGAACATCGCACGCGGGATGCTGAAGATGAGCTCTCTGCTCCCACCCACGCCATTTTTTTTCGTTGCGTCAACACACGTTTATTTTAGAGCGGAGCTCTTAGGCTCTACTTCCTTCCTTTACTGTCAGCGTCCTTCGGCGTAACCGAGCGAACGAGCACAGCGAAAAATGAAACAGCGAACGCGGAGCGTAGCGTAGGATGAAAGATGGCGATAGCAAAGACAGTGCGAGAAAGTGCAGGAGGAGGGAATGGCGAAACCGGGAAAACAAACGCTTAATGCCCCGCAAGACGGGCTCTGTCGCGACGACCAATACAAGGGGGCGTCAGAGTAGCGTGCCGTTGTCCACTGATGACATGCGGCGAGCGCATCCACCGATACCGTATATGGAAACAATGCGCTGCATTAACGAAGCTCCGTGTGTGGTGACTGCTGTGAATCGCAACCACCCCTAATCACGTGCTACATCTCGCCATCTCCAAATTATCGAGACAGCCGCGCCACACTTCGCTCCGTTTGCAATGTGCCGCACGAGAGAGATTGTCCGCGCCATCCAATACATCGGGAAATGAAAACACGTATAGGTTCATTTTATGTTTACACACACGAATACAAAACGACTTCCGGTTACCCCCGGAATAGCTACAAGTTAGAATAGCCTACAAATATACAGAACACACCAGCTGGCCCCTGTTTTGATGTGCAGTTAGGATGTTCCAAAAATCAATTTTACTGCTAAAGATAGTGAGAAATCCGCATACATGAACTCACCGCATTGGGCACGTGCATTATATTTGAACACATCAAGGACAGATTCCTATAGTAAACTATGGGACAAAATACTTATTTTTCGTCGGCTAATTTGGCTGTAAAAAATGACCGCATGCTTTCTGATGTAATGAAAACACTGCTGCTACAAAGCCTATAAAAGGGTCTATAGAGCTGCGCTCAAATTTCGAATTAGGGAGTATCGTAATCGTCGCTGGGATTTTTCATTATTATTTCCTAAGTTCAACTATAAAGAACTGGCCACATGTCGTACCCTTTTTCTGGCTTCATTGCCTGCTGGCGGTGTGCGTTGTAAGTAACGAAAAAAACTTCCCCACAGATTGAACAAAAGTTGCGTGACGCTCATTGCCACCTGTTATCCAAAGTAACAAATGGTAATCACTGTACCACGTAGCTCAACGATTCACTGCAACCCGAGCAACTCACCGAAGATGCGGCGCTCAGTGTGAGACCAAGGCTGCTCGGATCTGGCGGAGCCGAGCCTGTGATGCTGAGTAGCAACGCGGCCAGGAGAACCACGAACGCTCCGGTAGCCGAAAGCGTGCGTGTAAAGCGGTAGCAGCCGCAGTAGGCCGAGTAACCGCGGACGACGGTGTCCGTCAGCCGGTAGAAGTGACACCGGAAGCGCTCTACAACTCCGTAAGCACGCACGCTGCTCAAGGCGTCCAGCGTCTCGGTCATGTGCTGGAATTGCCTGGATGTGGCCACGCTTTCGAAAAAGCGACAAGTATGGGATGCTCGGACGGCCAGGTTCTGTCAGAAAAAGATAATTATTTCGCTGAAGGAAATTCGGCAGACAAGACTGCTAACATGTAGAAACGCGAAATAATTATAGGCCATTTGACGAAATTTTTTTTTTGTTGCGCTTTCCTTGTCCACGCAAGCTATCGCCTGCGTCTAACTGTGGCTCGGCACGGCCAAATTAAAACGCACCAAGCGCTTTGACGCGCTCGCTTGCCCGCGAGGAGTTCATAATTCAAAGTACCGATCCAAGCCGTTCAACTAAACGATAACGCCATTTTTATAGGCTCATTTTATAGACTAATGTCGCGGCGCCACCTTCATCACATTGGCTGCGTCGTCACGTGTCCAACGACGCGTCTACTAGGCCACACGCTTAGTCAGACTGCGGCGTGACTTGTGCATTCACGCACGCACTAGGCACACCTTTAGCCAATTAGAGCCGCGGCATTGCCATGGCGTCGGGGAAGCGTATTCGTCTCGTAGCCCGGAGACCCGGGTGCGATTCCCACCATGATCGAATTTTCTGTTTTGGTGCAATTAGATTGCATTGTTCACAGGAGCCTCGCTGAGAAATTTGACGTCAGTAGACGCATTCCATGGCTTGTTTTTACTCGTCGGCTATTTTTGGCACCATCTTTCCTTCACGCCGAATAGGCAAACGGATTTTCGCTTAATGGGACATGTGATGCTTTTGGATTAACAACTTCCTTTGGTAATGAGGAAAGTGCACACAACGAGCGAAGGACGCGGAAGCCAATGACGCAACGTCAAGAGGGAGTTGTAGAAGCATTGCCTAGCTGATGCCGCGCTTCACTTGAGACATTTGTCACTTAGAATTAAAAAAATAAAGTATGTTGTTTTATGTGCCAAAACGACGATGTGATTATGAGGCAGGCCGTAATGGGGGGGGGGGGGGGACTGCGGTATAATTTTGACCACCTGGAATCATTTAACGTCTACTTAATTTCAAGTGCACTGGTATTTTTGTTTTCGTTTGGCTCCCATCGAAATGCAGCCTCCATGGCCGGGATTTGATTCCGCGACCTCGTGCTAGCAGCGGAATACCAAAGGGACTAAGCAACCCCGGCGGGTTATTTGTCATTTATAGTGTGCGAGAATAAAGACAACGAAATAACTTTGAATATGGTGGCCTCAGCGTTCCACAAACACTGGTTCTTCATTACAAGGAGGCGCTAAACAAGTTGAAGGGCACCAGCGCTGATCCCAGTAAAAATTTGTAGAACGCTTAACCTACGCCTTTAACAGTGAAACAGGATAGCATTAAAACATCCATGACTGCTTTTCACGCTTCTCTGCAACTGCAGCTCATGTAACCGTAATTTTTACCAGAAAACGGTGGCGGCGAACGAAAGCGAGCACGAAATCGAGCTTTCTGGTAGAAACGCAACCTCTTGAGTGTGCCGCAAATTGTTGGGTGGATTCTATAAGCGTACCCTTTCGAACAGCGTGGTGGATTGCGCCACCAAACTCTTGTTATTGTATTGCTTAATGTCCTACCTATGCTAAAGAAGAAAAGAAGGGAAGGAAAAGAACCCCGATGAATTCCCATAACAACAATTTCTGAACCCCTATTGATAACTTTGTTTTGTACGCATCCGTTCTTTGTCGTTTCCCGAATTTTCTAATCACCGCTTACTAATCTCTAGGGCGCACATGTTTACTATTCCCTTGCTCTTGATAAACCCAATGGCTTCAACGAGGCCAGAGATGCCTGAATCGACAGCTAGGCAGATATCTTCACCTTCTAATAAAACATGCTCCATCGTTTCGCTAGGTTTACCGTAACAAGCACAAGCTTCTTCTTCCTTCTTATATCTCGCTTTATAGGTGCGTGTTCCAAGGCATCCTGATCTCGCTTCCAAAACTAATGAGCTTATCTTTGAGTTATAATAAATTGTTTCTTTGCTTATTTGGTTTTTTTCCTCGGAAGTATATATAGTTACTCATAACGGGTTTCTTTCCCATTGTCGCCACCCATGAGAACATCTCAGCATCTCTGACTTTGCGCTTTATGTTCTTTGTTGCCGTGTTGGTCGCCATACAGGTCGCATTTTCCTGGTATGGCATACTTTGTGGTCCTCCACAGTGAATCAACCTTTTCCTGTACAAATACCTGAAAATTTTCTTTGTCCATTTACTTTCTTCCGTATTCCTCTTTCGCTCTTCACAATCAATTTTACTGTCTCACTTCAAAGCTAGTCCAGCCCACATCACTCTGCACAGCTCCAATTGTAGTATTCCCGTGAGGTCCCAATGCGAGGCGTCCCACTGACCTTTGGTTGCCATCGAGTCCTAATTGTACCCCTGATTACAAGGAAACAACCGCACTTCCAAAGGTACGTCGTGGAACCATTGCACATTTCCGCGTACCCTGGAGCACCTCGTACCTATTGCATCCCCATAGCGCTATGTGCTTCATTATGGCTGCTTTTACTTCCCCTTTACTGTTATTGCTTTTCTCGGTGTTTCTAGATATATATCGCCTTTGTTTATCCATATACCGACGTATTTATATTCTTTTACCTGTGGTACTTTCTGGCCCTGGATGGACACTGTCTGATCGCTTTTTACATTGAATGCCATAACACCTGATTTTTAAAGCTAAATTTCAGACCTAAATTGTCGCCTTCGTGTCACCAAATATTAACGAGACGTTGCATATCAATTTGCATGTTAGCTAGCGACCCAATGTCAATGCGGCGGAAGTGAGCGGCATCTGGAGGTGTTGCAAGGAACCGGGCGCGCCACTTTGTAGCCTCAGAAATTTGCGCATGCCGGGCGTGCTCCAATCTCGGACGCCGTGGCTGGTCTAGGCATGATAGAAATGCTGGAAAAGGGGTTTGTGTTTGAGTTTTCGCATAACAGAATTACGTTTTTTTTCTTGCATTCAAATTACAATCTGACGCTCTCAGGTATGTTGGTTGTTTGCAAGTCGTAGTTTCCGATTTCTCTGACGCATTTCTCATTGAGAAATTCATATATTTCTGTTGCAGTTGGGTCCCGGTTTAAACAGGTTCCCATTGCAGTCTCGTACTTTGGGACCCTCTTCTGTATATCTTATATGCTGTAATTAAGACATGATGTGTAGTAATTATAAACTCATTTGATTTGCAAAAAAAAACTGAATTGCAGGGAGGGTCTACGTGGTCGGGTATGTGTGGTTGGGTTTGCATGGTTCGGAATGATTTTTGCCGAAACAACGGTCAACGCGCGACGCTGACGCCGGGTTTTCTCTGGCATGGTGCCCTTAATGCTATCGTGCTAACAACTGCGGACACTGCTACGGCAAGTGGGAACGGACATGGGGTCTGGTTGAGTGATTTGTGCGTGTGCAAAAATTATAGAACCATCTGCAGCATTTGCAGCTATCTACCTCCCTTGAGATTCCCTAAATTTGAGCTTATCCAAAACTATTTAACATCTCGCACGTACACTACAGCACTGCTGAATGTACGAGGCGTAGAAAGGCAATATACTTGCACATCGTTACATATATCCGGGCGTAACTGGCTGATAATTAGTTGCACTAGACAGTTTTACTTTGACTCACTACATGATACGGTATAGCGATAAGTGACGTGTTATGGCCTTTCTGCATGCCTGTCGTATACTGAGTGTTACTGTGGCTATCGCCAAAAACCGTATAGCCACCCTAACCGTGATCAACTATAGCAACATGACAGTGGCTCTCATAGCGCCGACTGCCCACTTCGATCTCAATTCGCCGTTGTTACTGGCTCTCCTCCCTGTCAGAAAGTAACAAGTGGCAAATTTCGTCATCGCTATGTCTCATCTGAAGCTGGGGTAAAAGCATTAGTTATGTTTTTCCGTATTTATCGAGATCAGCTGTTTGTGTTCCCGCTTCGAGGACTAAAGAAAACGCGCTGAGGCGTAAGACTGGTTTCATTGCTAATGAGCGAATCGCGCCATATCGTTAACACTGGTGATGCGTTGACGATGCGGAACGCTAGAATGGCTTAATTGTTCACTGCGTCATTCATTTATTACCGCGTTCTAGCATGTCGCGTCATGACCGTAGCGAGTGAACGCTGTTCCTCAGGTGAACAGCCGTAACAGGTTAAGCCGTAAGGGTGAGGACGGTCACCCTTACGGCTTAATAAGGGGGCTGGAAGGTAACTGCAGCGAAAGCGTACCGCTCAAAACGAAGCGCCACTGGCGCATGCTTGCAAACGAAGCTTATGGTTCTAACATCAAAACATTTTTCGTCATCAACTACGAAATATCGAGCATGTACCAACAGGATCGCAAGCCGACGACACTCAACCGACGACGCTGCGCTGATGAATACTTCTCGAAGGGCATTCGGCCTTCCTATTAGTTAAGAATTCACGTAGCTTCCACAGTGCTGCAAGGAATTGCTGAGATAGAGCATAGAGATCTAGTAAGACGCAGATGCAGCAAACATTGCCTTAACCATCATCATTTTTGGGAAACATGAAGGAAGGAGTGTCCTTAGTATGCACTCCTTGGACACTCGCATGCCTCTAACTAGTGTCAAATAGAGCGACATTGTCTCTGCTGCAGAGAACATGTGCCCCAGATGCATTTTGCTGCATGTAACGTTTGGTAGAAATGCTTTCTGTTTGTGATAGCTTAGTCCGTGTTTACCGTGGAGGTGCCGCGGTGGAATGCCATCTCGAAACATTTATTTGCTCAGCTAGGTATTTCACAATGCGATCGGAGTGAAGGCGTGGAGCGCCACGGGGAGCGCGTTCTCTTGCAGTGTACTTCGCAATCCGAGCTATGCGAGGTCAGCGGTGGTCATTACGACTCGCGATGATGATATGTGGCAGTCATAACGGATCTACAGTGTCATATAGAAAACGCGACGCTCAGTAAACCCATTGATCAGGACGTGACATGTAAGGGAATGTTCCGGAAAAAGCAAGCGCGGCGCGTTGTGTCCCCCTCGACTATTCGAGAAACACGAAGCAAGAGCACACTATGTGCAGCTATCACTTGGCGGCATGCACGATGTAATAAACGTTTCAAGTATAATTGCATCCACAACCATAGTGTATTGGGGCTTCAAAGAATCTGCGGAAAGCTTACTGGGTCCGGTCCTTAATCCAGCAAGCTGCGCGCCTAATTATAGTTCTGCAAGAGGTGCTTCGTAAGGTGGCATATCGCTCTGCGGATTGCCCGGCTCTGCGGCTTGCCCGACTCGCAGCTCCTCTCAGCCGACAACCACTGAGCCCATAAAACCTGACATGCTTATTCGTATCACTAAATCTCCCAAATCAAGAAAACGTGCCACCCTTGGAGTAATTGCAGTCATGTGAGAATTATTTAGCGCCATCTTTTTCGAATGGTGCCACTCCATCCAAACTTGAGGCCGCCTCGCACTATACGAAATAGTGTTCACGTGCTCTTAGTATGCTATATTTGTTTAGAATAGAGAAAAACACTTGACATTTCTTGTCGGTGAAGGCGGCAGCTGTTTGACGAAGCCGTGAGCAGTAGTTGCCTACACAGGTACAGAGAGTCACAGTGAGATAACAAGGCATAACTCACAATTCCATAAGCTGCTAGCACGCCCACGACCACTGTGACGGCCACCACGAGTGGCGCCTGTGTGGCCACAATAGCCACCTTGGCGGTAGTGAGGAGCGCTCCCTGCACGGACTGCTTGCCGCAAACGAAGCATTCGGCATCCACGTAGTCCAGGTCACTCGTGAAACGGTTAAGCAGGCGTCCCCGGGGGCAAACATCGAAGAAAGATACGGGGCTCCGCAGTACGCCAGCTAGCATGGCGCGGTGAAGCGAGTGGGACAGTTTGCGTGCAGTGGCCGCCAGGAGCGCACCACCAGCCAAGCGGAAGCTCACTGCGAAAAGTTGGTGTCGAGAAATCAAGGAAGTTTGGTGTTCAGTGCAGGCTGCGGTCCACGGTGCGCTCTAAAAACTAGCTGCAAATTTAAAGAAAGTACACAAATGTCCGTCACAAGAAAAGATATTTTCTGTGACTGCTTCAAGACAGAAGCTTGATAAAGAAAAAAATGGTGAGATTTTCTGTGCTTCTTGATTTCCAGCATATAAATCGAGTGATATTTAAAATGTAGGCGTTCTGAATTACTGTAAATGCTTAAGACATTGCAAAAAAGCATTTCATAGTTTTTTTATCCTGTAATACATAACATTTTTTGCATGCCTCATGCACGACGTGGGGTCTGCGGTACGGCTTTGATTCTCCGCTGCATATTCAAGATTGCTGCCCTTCGAGACAACGCATGGGTGCACTGCTTCGCATTGTCTTTGTAAAATCTTCAGGAACAAGTGTTTTTCTTTTTATGTAGAGTACACAGAGTGAACAATTTATTGTTTTACAACACACCAGAGTGCAGAAGATGCTAGTACCGAGGCCGCGATGATATGCTGCCTTGACGCTCGTGGATTCAAGTAATTGATCATCTGTCGTCTGTTAGCCTCGCTTCCTGACTCTGACAAAGTATAAGTAAATATATGGAGTGAGGGCGTGGACCACCATGGGGAGCACCTTATGTTGCATTGTAGCTTCCAACCCGAGCTATGCGATATCAGTGGTGTCCATTATGACCGATGACGATGTTATGTGGTAGTAATAATGACTCTACGGTGTCACATTGAAAACATGACGCTCAGTAAACCGAGTGGTTTGCTGGAGGTCCACATTTGTGATGAGGCACCTTTACATTTCCTTAGAGGCACCTTGACGAACACGTTTGCTCCCGTTGTCCGTGCAGTTTTCTTTGTTGAACTTCTCTGCCGAGGGGATGATTGTCGACACTGTCGGTTGCGGTAGCCCGTACTTTTTCACCAAGGCACACACTATTATACCGTCTTTGTGGTCCTTCGTGGCATAGTTTCACACAATATTTACTAGAGGGAACTCTAGCGGTAGTGTGGACGGGAGCTGCAATCGGGGCGGTTCCGTCAGCATGGGAGTTATGGAAATAGAAGGATTTGCTTAAACTTCATTCTTTTGGCTTCAAGCGGTTTGGGACTTTGTAAACTAGTCATTTTCAACAAATTATTCCTGCATATTTTATGAAATAAGATCGTCAAAATTGTTCGACCAAAGGATTCGAACACAGCACCTCTAGCACTGAAGCCCGACATTGAGGTCATTACGCCATGGAGGCATGCATTGACCGGCGACATAAAATGCCCTTGCGAATTTATCGCGGGCCAATCAGTGCCTTGAGACGCTTGGAGTGTTTCGATTTGGCCACCTCGACAGGGTGAAGCATTCTAGTTAGTAGCGATTGTGCGTGTTCGTAGCGCCTTCGGCGTTACCAAAAGTACAGATTGCGCGGAAATTTAGGATAATGACGACATATAAGCGTTATAAACAGAGCCACAAGAACGTCTGAATACACAAGCAGTAAGGTTCGAAAAATCCATGTACTTCCCATCATTCCACGGAGGAAGGAAATCGTAGGAGACGCCCTGGCCACCACGGTCGTGTTGGAGAGAGTGTGGCAGAAGTCACGTGCTCTTTTTTGCAAAGGAACACTGGGAAAGTTACCCCAAGCGTCGACGTTGCCATAGAAACCACGCATCTGAAGGGTTCGCTGCTGCTCTCGGCCTCTCAAAAGTTAGATAAGGTTTTTCGGCTCCTTGGCGAAAATTGGCGCCTTTTTCGCCGCACAATATTCGCGAGACAAACTGACTTTGGAGTGCGGTGTGTAAGCTTGAAGGTTGTGTTTCGGGTGTGTGACTTCGAGGACCAGCTCAAGCAAACATGGCGCAAGTTTTTTTCAACGTGCTACAGAAAAACACAAGAGCGGGTCTGCTTCACTAAAACTGTTACAGAAGGGTCGTAGGCTTTGTTTTGACTCGCGTCAGCAGCACACACTTCCCGTGGTTTGATAGCTATGCAAGTTCAAAGCTCGCGCCTATTTGCTCCGTCGAGCTCATTGGAGGCGCAAAGAGAGGTAGCACACGGACATAGGTGCACTTCTGGCTTGAAAAAGGTCCCGTTCAGGCGTCCCCTATTTAGTTTTTTGCTACATGCATCATTCAAATGATGGCTGAAGGATTGCAGCGGGAGACTTCAATCTGGTAAATGTTGTATGAAAGTGCATACTTCACGATAGTGCAGTTCATTTCCAAATGTATAGCAGCGCGCTTTCTTATTACCGGCAGCATCGCGTATTGCCGATGATCAGCGGGCGGATCAGCCATCTTCCCTTACGGTGGCCAGTCAAACGAGGCGGATAAACACGGGGCCAGGAACGACTTTGCCGCATTTACAAAGACGAGAACGACGGAATTAATCTGTTGGCAGAACCGCACAGAATATCAGGCCAGTGAGCCCCCTTGGAGCTGCGCTGTAAGCGTAGTTGGCGCGGTCCATTCGTTTTTCAGAGGCTGACGCGTCACAGAGCTACGGGCGCGGCATATTCGTGTTCGGAGGGGTGGAGGGGTGACGGGAGAGAGGTGCGCAGGCGGAGAATGCAGAAAAGGGTAACAAACAGGTCTATTGTATCAGAGCGCAGCTGGCGTTGGGGTCGTGGGGAGGGTGCAAAGCCTTGCATTCCTTTTATTGCAATAACAATTATATGGACACTCGAGGTGCATTTCTGCCGCCGCATTCGACGTCGCCATGAGGCTCTGCATGAATGAAAGCGTGTGAGGGTAAACCGGTGAACGAGATTCAATATTGCGGGCGCGAGCTAGGACCGCGGCCCGGACGCGTGCACAATTCTGTGGCACGCGAGGCAGTGGGGTGTCACGCATTCACAGGTAACCATGAATCCATCTCGCTCGATGAGCGTGGAAACTCGCGGTGGAAACTCTGGAGTGAGGAATTGCGGCACCAGCAAACGAATTGACCTTCTTGAATGTCTCGCTTCAGTGTGAACGAAACGCCGAAAGCACAGTGCATACGAAGCTATCAGCACTACGCGCACTCTGCAAACATTGCAGATCGCTTTGAACATGAAGGCCGCGCGGGCGCGCACTTTAGCCACATCGCAGACCGTTTTCAAGAAACACGAGCGCCAGCAACGCGTCTCTACGGTGTCCGCCAAAAGGCTGTTTCACACGGCGCGATTTTCAGCCAGCGACACAGCGAATTCCGTCGCGACCGCCGCGCCGTCGTGGGCACTCTGCGACTGCATTCCAACAAGTTGGCCGCGCCGTCGCTCAGTTGCGGCAAATCGGCGCGATGTGGGAGGGGCAATGTGTGTTTTATCGCGCATTGGTAGCTCTGTGGAGCAATGTCGCGCGTCAGTTCTAGCTTTGTTTAGGGCGTACCCACCAGTGTTTGTGGCTTAGGAGCTTCGTAAACATTTTTCTTTTCTTCCGCTTACACAATTTGTTTGAAAGGAGAAGATGCACGCTATCCAGGTCGGGCGAAGGGCGCCGCTTTAACATAAGGCAAGTACCCGCTTGATCGCGGCGGTCGTCAACCTCTACATGCTACAAATTGCTCCAGCTGCTTATATACATGCACACTGAACAGTACTTTGCTCTTCTGCAAAAGCAAATACTCATCCAGGAAAAAGAGGTTGCGGCTTCTGTAGTAACAACGAAACTAGCATGTACTAAACGGAACCATCCCACCGACGCCACACAAGCCGCACGCTCATACTTGCGGTGTTGTGCAGCGTCTCACTCACTGTATCTGCAAGCTGTTGTGAAGTCAATGCTTCTAAACATTAAAAATGGTGTACCTATTCTATTATCGAATAAACATAGTAAAATTCGAATATTTGGCTAGTTTCCTTGTTGTTTTTATTTAACGATGCAAGCAAGGATACATCGTGAGCAGGACGGAACCTTGAGCATCGCTGCGACGGGTATCCCGCAGCCGCAAACTCATGTGAAAGCTGTCAGCGAAAATCACTTTGCGACGTGCGCGGCAAAATGATTTTTTTCGCCCCAATCGCGCCGTGTGAAACAGCCTAAAGGCGTCTACTACGGTGTCCGTGATTAGCGCAGCCAACGCGGTAGCAGACGCCGCGGTTGTCGCCATCAGTGTGACGGGCGAGGAGGACAACGAGGCTCGGTAGCAGCCGCCGGAGATGAGCGCCTCTCCACCCTCGCCTCACTCCGCTGCCGCGCGCGCCACACGAGAGGACACGCATCCAGGCCGCGTTGCCCGCTCGCGCACGCGCCATTTAACCGCGTTCGCCGGCTTATCCTAACACGCTTTCACCCATAGGGAACCTCACGGCGACGGCGACGACAGAAATGATCCCAGAGTGTCCACATAATTGCTATCGCAATAATTAGCGAAAGAAATGCTTCACCGCGGCACGTAAATTCACCCTGAATAATTTCATGCAAGCATTCAGGAAGATGTAAGCTGGAACGCCCATGAATTTCATCGCAGATTTTAAGGCCAGATATCTCAAAAGTTACCAGAGGCGTAAGGTGGCGTCACCTTGCGCGAGACAGGGATAATGTGAGATCACAATAGGTGTTCGTCCCGCTGTAGACATAGATAATTTGGTAATGATGATGATAATAATAATCTATAATAATTTTGAAATGGATGCTAGATTTACTATTTCCGTTGAACTAGCATCAATTCTCCCCTGATCTGTTTCGATTCCTCGGTTTCAACCTGTGCCCTCTTGTGTAAAGTTAGATAGACCAGAAGAGTTATAAGAAAGGAAGTCATGAGAGAATATGGATATTCCTTCATAATATGACATCATAATTGGTTGCATGGTTTTAAAAATGTTTCAACCACGGTTGAATACACGGCTTTTAATATTGTCCTGAATAGGTAACGTGCATAAAAAAAAGCAACAAAGCGGCCACGACAATGGGAGGGCGGTCATTACATCAGCAGCTGAATCGGTGGAGTGCAAAATGGAATACTTTGTTTTCTTTGTCTTTACTTAGAGTTGGCTCCTTTAAAATGAAGCAGTGGTAATTCTGAATGACTATTTTTTATGTTTAATAGTGTTTTAATAAAGAGATAACCACAGAGACCTCGATTAACCTCACTTTACTTACAGCAACAAAATGACGCTTGTGCGAGAGAGAAAGAGAGAGAGAATCTTTATTAGAAAAACGGAGAATGTTGTGGCGCGGATGCAACCGTTGGCATGTGTGGGGATGCGTGACTCTCACGCCTCCCCTGAGATCTAGTTTTCCCGCATGGCTCGTCTCCTGCAGGGCGGCTTCGCCCGCCACGTGGCCTGGCGCCCGCGGCGGTCGGGTGGTACAAGCGCGGTGCGAGAGATGGCGCGAGCGTCGCGCCGCTGCGTGGTTACTCGGGCGCCGGGAGACAAGGCGCTCTGTCGTTGTTGGGGTTCGAGACAGGAAGCGGGACGGCCGTGCCGCACGTGCAGCGACCCTCTTCCCCGGCGGGTCGGCGCGCGGCGGGGACGTACCGCGCGCCGACCCATGCTTCTGCGAGACCGCCTCGCGTGGCCGCCTTCGAACGCGCCACGATTCGCGTGACAGTACGCGCGAACGACCAGGCGTTGGGATCCAGCATGGGGCGAACATATTCGCTCGCTTCCGGTCGCGGTGAGTCGGACTTCTAGATTTGTCGCGTGCCCATCGGCATGTTTTGTGGATAGCAACTCGGCTAGCAGGCATTGATTTATGAAAGGTGCAATAAATGCCCTTGTGATTGTTTGCACTAATGTGTACTGTCGTTCCTTTGTCCCAAGAGTACGGGTGTGAGAGACCCCGCCATCTGGCGCCCAACGTGGGGCCTCTTGGGGCATCGGACGATAGTTTTAACAGTTTTGCTTCGTTCAAGACCTTTGTTTGAACCGAAGCGTAGGCCTAGCGTGAATTTTAAACGCTAGCGTCGGCGGCGTGCTTTCTTGAGCGAGGTGATGGTGGCTGTAGTGTGTTTGAACATGTCAACATGCTAAGCCTTTCCGCAAGTGTTTTTTTTAATGAAATTCGTCAGTACGAGAGCCACGTGGTCTGCATCCTGGGAGAGCGAGGCTGAGCGCCCGCAGAGCAGTGGCAAGCCTGAAGCGAGTGAGTACGGAAGCCTCGTGGGTGGTCCGAATTTCTCATGTAAATAGCTTCTCCTATCTCTTTGACTCTGATGAAGTCGCGGCTCTGGGAGCCGGGTGGCCGCGGGCCACGGGTGCCACTACGGGCTGACTGGTATTGCGGCCTGGCACCGGGCGCTCCGACACCGTCTGGGACGGTGGGCGCCGTCAACTCGGATGCTGCGTGCACCGAGCGGAGTAGGACCACCTCACAGAGCTAACGTCTCCTCGCGGCTGCCTGTTTTGCGCTCATTTTGGGTGTTGTTTTTGGATGCCGGTTGTTGTCAGGGTAGCGACGATTTAGGCCTAAGGCTTTACGAAGCTGCCTGTCGCACGTGGAGGGACACAACCTGATGGACCGTGGCGTTGAGGTGTTGCAATTCGCTTCCCTCATTCTAGTTAGCCTCGCACGCATTGAAATTACTCGTTCGACTCAAGAAAGCGAGCTTCGTTCACGTGAACTTAGCATCTGAGTAGCTGCCCGATCTTTGCTAGCCGAGTTGAACATCGTACCACGTGGGCGATGCGCATGCATAATTCCTCTCCCTTGCACTACTTTAGTGTTTGCCGAGTGTGTTGAGTTTACGCAGCGTGATTGGAGTCACCCCTGGTTTGCTGTCACCTGCACATCGTCTGCGCTGCTGCCCCGGACTACGACCGAGTCACCCCGGGCGATGGTGATGCTGTGGCCAGTTCGGCGCAGCGACTTCGGCGGCCTCCTGCATCCAGCTCACAACCCTCGGCGGCGGACAAAAGGGCCGGCGGTCACCGACAGCTACGGCGGCTCTTCCCAGCAGGGCGCGTCGGCGCGAGCGACGCTTGTTCGTACCGACTATTGCGTCGTCGTCTCCGGAGTCCTGGCCTGGCATCGTGCCGTCGAGTCTGCAAAGCTGCCGCTGTGACCGGCGGACGCCAGCAGTGCACCCAAGGACAATGTCGGCTCGCATGTTATGGACAGCGTGCAGACATTTCTTCGGCGCGACCACTGTTTATTGTTCTACCTTGTTTGCGAAGCACAGTTTGATGTTAGACCGTGTCACATGTCTCGCCGGAATATGTAGTGATTTAAGGTTGGGGGGATGTGGGGATGCGTGACTCTCACGCCTCCCCTGAGATCTAGTTTTCCCGCATGGCTCGTCTCCTGCAGGGCGGCTTCGCCCGCCACGTGGCCTGGCGCCCGCGGCGGTCGGGTGGTACAAGCGCGGTGCGAGAGATGGCGCGAGCGTCGCGCCGCTGCGTGGTTACTCGGGCGCCGGGAGACAAGGCGCTCTGTCGTTGTTGGGGTTCGAGACAGGAAGCGGGACGGCCGTGCCGCTAGTGCAGCGACCCTCTTCCCCGGCGGGTCGGCGCGCGGCGGGGACGTACCGCGCGCCGACCCATGCTTCTGCGAGACCGCCTCGCGTGGCCGCCTTCGAACGCGCCACGATTCGCGTGACAGTACGCGCGAACGACCAGGCGTTGGGATCCAGCATGGGGCGAACATATTCGCTCGCTTCCGGTCGCGGTGAGTCGGACTTCTAGATTTGTCGCGCGCCCATCGGCATGTTTTGTGGATAGCAACTCGGCTAGCAGGCATTGATTTATGAAAGGTGCAATAAATGCCCTTGTGATTGTTTGCACTAATGTGTACTGTCGTTCCTTTGTCCCAAGAGTACGGGTGTGAGAGACCCCACACATGCTACTCTGTATAGGGATGGGGAATGGGATTAACAGATTGCAGAGGAGAGTGGAAGAAAAAGAGAATAAAACTAAATGCGAAATGTGAAAGCGGACCTGATACTAGTACTTACAGGTAACATGGCGGGTAAATTTAGGCTTTTGCATATGAAATGTTCAATGTTTAAAGCTTTCCTATTAGACCAATTTCTGACATGTATTTAACAATAAATCCACAACCCGTCGCTGTTTTGAAGCGCCGGGCATTGGACTTAAGATGCTCGGTAACGTTAACGGTTCGTGGCATATCATGTCCGTTTGTTGCTCAAAAAATTGTCTTTCTGGTTCGCGGGGCGTTCTAGTAATATGTGCTTCATTGTCTCTAAGTTGCCACAGTTATCAGAGTAGGGGTTAATGGCAAGCTCTACGCGGTACAGATAATTGTTCGGGTATGCTACGTTCATTCGAAGACGGCGGTACAATGTCTCTAAGGGTTCAGGAAGTGGTCGTGGTATTTTCGGTCTCATTTCTGGGTCAGTGTAACGCAGGAAGTTATCTTGATGAAGCGCCAGATTCCAAATGCGATCTTTTTCTTGATAAGCAGATTTTATGACCATGTTTTAAGCGTTCGCTTTGTAAACATGTTCTCTTGAAACTGCGGTATTGGAGTCCATTTCGGGCAGCTTGATCCACTTCTTCATTTCCCGAAATACCAGCATGGCCAGGTATCCACTGGAACTTGATGCAGTGCCCATCAATCTTAGCCTTGTGGTGAAGATAAGCAATGTCAAATGCTGCAGGTTGATTATCACAACGCTTGTGCCTGTTCCATATATTTGTAGGGTTGCGTTTGAAGCCATGAAAATCACCCATGTCATGGGTGGCTGCTGTCGAAGCACATACACAAGCCCCTCCTTAATGCCATATAGCTCTGCTGAAGTAGATGATGTCTCTCGCTCAAGACGAAACGAGAATCGTTGCCCTGTAGAAAGAACACAATGTCAGAACGATGAGCGATTTGGAGTTGCAGAGCCATCTGCGAAAATGTGCGTTGCGGCTGCGTATTCTTTCTGCATATATATTCCAAAGCTATCTGATAGGTCGCTGCTTGAGGCATTTTCTTTTTCGCACTCATTCCAGGGATATATGGCACGATTTCCACTTGGGCAGTGTCCATGGTGAAATGCTTAGTGGCATAATTTCAGACGCCTGAGCAGGAATCGAAATCGGTATGCTCCCGACGGCCTGTCCAAAGCTAGATGTAGCACAGGCTCTGGAAATATCCTTTAATAAGTGGGTCTTCGTAGGAATTAGGTGTCGGAGGTGAATTCGAAGTGTCTCATGCGAAGATAGCACTTCAAGAGTCAGGCATCCAGCTTCTGTTACAGTTCCTGAGCGGGGCGACCCCTTCGGGAAGGCGAAGAAATACGTGAAGGCAGTTGCTCCGTGCTACCTTAAGTTTTCTCTTGCTTGTAGGACACATTTTGTGCAGTATCTGGAGGTAATACCGTAGTGTTCCATCGAAGTAGGCCTTATAGAGGAGCACCATTAATCGACAGTTGCTGCCCGACTGTGATCCGGCTAAATATCGAAATACAGGCGACGTCGAAGAAATCTTCTCACTCAGTTTTTCATCTGAGTCGACCATGTGAGGTTCCTATCGATCGTTCCTCCAAGGAACCTTTGTGTCTTGACGTGTGGAAGTGTACGACCACCCAACACTAATGAGTATTTTCCCATACACCTCCGCGTGAAAGCCATAGCAACACTTCTGGAGACGTTGTTAGGTGGTACTGCGGGAACGTGCCACGCTCCAGATGCAGATGTCGTCCGCATACAGTGTGATTTTAACGCCACGAGGCAGATTTCTTTTCAGATGGATGAGGACTGAATTAAATTATACTGGACTGAACACAGCTCCTTGTGGCACTTCCTTCTCGACGGCATAAAGCGCAGTGGGGCAATTTAGGGTAAACATGAAAAGTTGGCGTTCTTGAAGGTAGCCTGCAATCCATGCGTAAAGCGGTGCTCCAAGACCAAGGGTTTCCAAAGCATCAAGTATTGCTTTATGATAGACGCAATCAGATGCTCCCTTAATGTCCAAAAATAATGCAGTAGGTGTGTTTTCATAGCCCACTTCATCTTCAATTGATGAGACCAAGGCAATGTATTTTCAATTGCGGACCTATTCTGCCAGGAGCCATTCATTTCTTCCGGGTAAACTTTTGTAGTTTCCAGGAACCAATTTAGTCATTTCTGAGTCATTTTTCGAATAGCTTCCCTACGCAGCTAAGCAGAGATATGGGTCTGAAGGAGGCGTAATTTGTCGGCTGCTTCCCTGGCTTGAATATAGAATTAACTTTCGCAAGCTTCCATTCCGTTGAAATCTCCCCATAGGCATTGTAGTGCTCCAGAAGGCTAGGCGAGATGCGTGGAATAGATCTGCGAGCGCTTCATAACTCACACCGTCATGGCCAGGAGATGATCGCTTGTTCGAGTCGCCGATTGCTGCCGGGAGCTCTTCAATTGTAAATGATAATTCTAAGTCAGGAAGGGTCGCTCGAGGTGGACTAGGCTGATGACTTGCAATTTGCCTAGAAGGTTGTGCCCGCAGCCTGCAGTACTGCTCTGCCACCTCTTCCAGGGATGCGCGGTCATGTAATGAGAGGGCGATCAAAGGATAAACTTATTGCGGCTCTATGGAAATGCCTCTGACGACTCGCCAGATTTTGCCCAGCGGGTGTCGTATGTCCTGTGTGCTACAAAAGTCCGTCCATCTTTTTCCGTTCAGTTTGGTGAGGCAACCAAATGTCATGTCTCTTTGCTTCCTTGGGAGTGCGTTGGCCGCGTCAAGTGTGAAAACCCCATCGGCATCATTGAAATGCCAACTGGTTCCATCACCACTCATGAAGTCACCGGTGTGGCCTGTAACACCGCGCTAGAGTTGACTTCGCCCAGCGTTCTAGATAGCTCCATCGCCGACACGTTGACTATTTCCCAACGAGCCCGGTTTCTACGCCTTCTCGACAAGTTCCGTTCTTCTTTCGGCTGGCAGCCGAAAGAAGAACGGAACTTGTCGCCAGCACTTGGGCCGCACGTCAACTGTTTGTCACCGCACAGATGCGGGGACCAGTGCACCACTACGACAAAGACTATATCGTGTATCCACGATAGAGCGCCATGTTATCGGCGACTAAGTAGCTGATATGCTCCAGCGCGGCGTAGCACCTTGGCATCTCCAGCTGTTCCTTTTAAGAAGAAGGATGGATCGCTTCGATTTTTTGTCGATTACCGTCGTCTTAACAAACTAAGTCGTAGAGATGTTTAGCTTCTACAGAGAATTGACAACGCCCTTGACTGCCTCCAAGACGCGGAATGTTGTATAAAGGTGATGAGCAGGGATAATGTGCCCCAGAAAGGCTGGCCAACGTTGGTATAAACGTTGATATAAACAGTTGATATAAACGTAAGAACAGGAAAGGGTATATTAAATTGAATTGAGTACTAGGCAGGAAAAAAATGTTTTCGGAATGGTTGAATAGGTAAGGTTTAGGAATTAAGATTAGCAGGTAGCATAACGTGTTTTGTGCCTTGGTTAATGGTATGAGAATTTCAGATTTAGGTTACCGCTTTTTGAGATGCAAACTTTTCACGTGCCAAATCAATTCCCGTCGGGTGTAGGCAATTAAACTTGTGTATGAGATATGATTTCGTATATTTACTTTCGCGAGGTGAACGGGAATTTGTTTGTAGTATATAGAACCTTGCTTTGTGGAATATATGACCAGGTTCATTGAAGTGGCTGGCTACTGCTTTAGGTAAGTTGGGTTTTGTATGTGCGCTGGGACTGTTGAGTCTTGTATGAATTTGTTGTCCAGTCTCACCTATGTATTGTTTGCTAGTACGTTGCTTGATGAGATGGTGAAACCCAAAGTTACCTTGTGTGAGTAATTCGACGCTGTGCTCTTTACTGTAGTAGTAGATTGTATATGATTGTATGTAGAGCACCTGGGGCGGCTACAGGGACCGGTTCCCAACTTCGCTTTTGTCCTTCGTTTGGTATGTAAAAGAATGTTTAAAATTAGTGTTGCGCCTGTAAGCTACTCTAGACGGGTGGGAAAATTTTTTTAAGTTTCTGGTTGCTGGTGAGGATTGCGTAGTATTTACTGAGGATGTTGTTCAAGTTTGGGAGTGCGTTTGCGAATTTACTAGTAAGAAGAGGCATTGTTGTTCTTGTGATGCTAGGGCGGGGCTTGAGGACCTCGGCTCGATCAATTGTGGTTGGAGCGGCGTAGGCTTTTTGAAGGTCACTGTTTGGGTGGCTCCTGTTTGATAGGGTTTCTTTAAGGTGATCGAGTCTCTCTATGTAGTCTTGGTTTTCAACGCAAATGCGACGAAGTCGTGTGGCTTGGCCTTTAGCGATGCCTTGTTTGCAATGTCTGGGATGGTGGCTCGTATATTCTAGGTACTGTATGTTGTCGAAAGGTTTCGTATACAGCGTTGTCTTTAGTGCCCCATTTTCAATGTATATGGTTGTGCCTAGGACGCTTATGCAGTCAGTTGAAGATTCTGACGTGAATTTTATTGTTGGATGGCAGAAGTTCTAAATGCTACACGCGTAGTGCTTCTCTTCTACCGACTTACGCAGTGGCTGTTGGCAAGCCCATGCCACCAGAAGACCAACCGAAAATGGCTTTTGTAACAGCAGATGGCCTATATGAATTTCATGTCATGCCTTTCGTGCTTTGCGACGCCCCCGCAACATTTGAGCGTATGATGGAGAACCTTTTGCACGGTCTCAAGTGGAAAGGTGCCTTTGTTACTTAGAATATATGGTTATTTTTTGCCGGATTTTCCCACCCGTATCTGTAGGCTAGAGGAAAGGTTACATCGCAAACTGACGCCGGCCTTCAGCTCCACCCTAAGAAATGCCACTTTGGCGCAAATCAGATCACCATCTTTGGTCACGCAGTATCGAAAGAGAGTAATCTCACTCACTTCACCAAGCACCAGGCACTTGCTGATTTTCCCATAGCTTCCTCCGTAAAAGAACTTCACAGATTCCTTGGCCGCTGTTCTTAACTTCGCCGTGTCATTCGGAATTTTGCGTCGACACCACTTCCTTGAATAAGCTTCTGCGGAGCGGCTCGAAAAAAAAAATGCGCCTGTTTTGCCGCTTGTGACGATGCCTTTCAAGAGTTGCGTCGTCTGCTAACCTCGCCGCCGATACTGCTTTACTTCGACCTTACAGCTCTAAATGAAGTACACACCGACGCCAGCGGCGTTGGACTCAGCGCTGTGCTCGCACAGCGCAGATCTCTTTTTGACGAGTGTGCCGTTCGATACGCATGCCGCAGCCTCACCAAAGCAGAGACGAATTATTCCATAACGGAGAAGGAATGTTTGGCCATTATTTGGGCACTAATCTTAGTTGAAATCAAGAAAAAGAAATGGGCATGGGCAGGACATGTAATGCGGAGGGAAGATAACCGATGGTCATTAAGGGTTACGGACTGAATCCCAAGGGAAGGGAAGCGTAGCAGGGGGCGGCAGAAAGTTAGGTGGGCGGATGAGATTAAGAAGTTTGCAGGCATGGCATGGCCACAAGAACAACAGTTTACGATATGTAGCGAGGCACTGGAAGCAAACTTAGGGCAGGTAGAGACCGCGGATCTGGATCATGAGACTGAAATAATCAGAAGAATAAGAATGGGCTGGGGTGCGCTTGGGAGGCATTCTCAGATCATGAAGAGCAGGTTGCCATTATACCGCAAGAGAAGAGTGTATAAGAGGTGTGTCTTACCAGTACTCACGTACGGGGCAGACACCTGGAAGCTTACGAAAAGGGATCCACCAAAATTGAGGAGGGCGCAACGAGCTACGGAAAGAATAATGATGGGTGTTATGATAAGGGATAAGAAAAGAGCAGATTCGGTGAGGGAACAAACGGGAGTAAATGATATCTTAGTTGAAATCAAGAAAAAGAAGTGGGGACATGGGCAGGACATGTAATGTGGAAGGAAGATAACTGATGGTCACTAAGGGCTGCGGACTGCATTCCAGGGAAGGGAAGCGTAGCAGGGGGCGGCAGAAAGTTAGTTGGGCGGATGAGATTAAGTATGCAGGGACAGCATGGCCACAATTAGTACATGACCGGGGTAGTTGGAGAAGTATGAGAAGGCATTTGCCCTGCAGTGGCCGTAGTTAGGATGATGATGATGATGATGATGATGATGATGATGATGATGATACATGATCACTAGTTCAGAAGCATTTTGAGCCCGCCGTGGTTGCTCAGTGGCTATGGTGTTAGGCTGCTGAGCACGAGGTCGCGGGATCCTATACCGGCCGCGGCGGCCGCATTTCGATGGGGGCGAATGCAAAAACACCCATGAACTTAGCTTTACGTGCATGTTAAAGAACCCCAGGTGGTCGAAATTTCCGGAGTATTCCACTACTGCGTGCCTCATAATCAGAAACAGGCTTCGGCTCGTGAAAACCCATCATGTTTTAAAAGCAATTTGCTTACAGGGTCACGAGAGTTCAGTAAATTGCCAATCTCTATTAAATGTACACCCAGCGCTCGTTACTCGAACATTGTTGCATTTTGTCCCCATCAAAGTGCGGCCGTCGGAACCAGAAAACGATATCGCAAGCTCTTGATAAGCAATGTGCCACGATAGGCGCTTAGCTTCCAGGGGGGGTCACTAATATCACGTAGTGAACTCCATAGATGGCGGCCGCAGCCACGTAACGGTAGTTTCATATTTGCCACGTACGTTTATTTCATGGTTTGACAGCGTCTGACAATACCACTTCATCATCGCTTTTCTGTTATGGCGCAAGTACACGGTAGCGTCTTTTATACTCCCACCCTTTCTGAATAGCGGGACACATTATGTCAGCTTTTAAGCATGCTGGGAGTCGGTTGTAGAAGTTCCTCGAATGTACTCGCTCACCATCGCTGCATCGAGAACGTACGCTGACGAATGTATACACAACAAATTGCTCAGTATGGTGTCATTCAACGGACGGACGCCAACTGCGCTTGCTCTCATCGCCGCAGCCTAATAATTATTTGCTTCTTTTTTGGGGTACAAGTTTGCACAAGAATTTGCTCCAGTTTATCTTTCGACTCTGCTTCTGTGTTCTTAACATTCGATGGCTTCAAGTGAAATGTGTTGCTCCCTTGTTTTTTTTTCTTTTATTGCTGTTAGCAGTATCAGGATCCCGCTGTTTCTCGGAGGCAGGGGCGTCGCCACGTACTTAAGGCATATTTTGATTATGCGCTCGGGCAGAACCGCTTCGCTGTCGCTTTTCTGTTTTGGCCAAACCAATCGCTAATACGCACACGCACACACACACACACACACACACACACACACACACACACACACACACACACACATATATATATATATACATACATATATATATATATATATATATATATATATATATATATATATATATATATATATATATATATATATATATATATATATATATATGCTTGTGTGTGAGTGCGGTCACCGATCGACGAATGCCGATTGCGCATGCCGTCATCACTGCCGCGGAATTATTCTGCGCAAGTTCGGGTGCAATTAGCTGTTGTACATAGTTTATTGTTCTTCGCATCCCTGTGTTTGTGCCTTGACACCGCCAGCCCTACGTGACAATATGTTATGGGTGTTATCGTCGCTGCTATTTTGAGGTGGAAGGATTGGATAGCGCTGCAATATATAATGTATGACACATAATTGTGTGAATGCCGAATTTCACTAGAATGACTTATCCGCGAATAAAGTTTTTCTTGTAATGCGTGGCGTGAATACCTCGAAGAATGTGTTTGGTGCTTCATACTGTCCTAATATATAGAATGGTAATTTTAGATATTGATATAACTCAAAAAGCCCATGGTCATAACCTTGCAAGTAAAGCTTTATTTTGCAAAGATGCGCTCTATAACGTTGCTGCTGTAAAACGCTCTTGATTTTCTGAAGATTATGTTGTTAAGAAACCTGGCGACTTTGCTCGCGTTGTGATACAATGTTGCGTAGCGGTATGTCTAAACTCAACCGCTGCATTGCGCGATTTGCAACGAAGTAAGAGAAATGCAGATGGGTACAACTAATGAATTAAAGCATGCATAAACATGCAATTCTGGCTTTCCCGCAAAAGAATACTCTTGCATACAAGCGGAAGCTTAGCGGGAAATGCGGGAATAAATATTAGACGAAGCAACAAACCAACGCAGCAGCAGCGCAGTAAGGATGCAGGCCAAACACATGCAATGACAAAGAGAGAGTAATCGTGTGACATAGCTCCAGTTCGCTGTTGACCGGCAGTTCGCCCTTTCTTAACGCTGAATGGGAAACTTCAGCGTTTTTCGTAAAAGAATACGAAGCAGCTAGAGTGTATATTGCAATTTCTATCCAATCATCATCAGCCAATATTTATGTCCAATGGATGACGAAGACACCAGCGATCTCCAATTACCCTTCCCTTGCGCAAGCTGATTCCAACTTGCACCTGCGAATTTCCTGATTTCATCGTCCCCTCTAACTTTTGGCAATCACCGAGTGCGTTTTCTACCCGCCGTGAGCACGAGGTTGCGGGATCGAGTCCCGGCCATGGCGACCGCATTTTCATGGAGGCGAAAACACCCGTGTGCTTATATCTAGGTGCGCGTCGGCGAACCCCGTGTGGTCGAAATTTCCGGAGTCCTCCACTAAGGCGTGCCTCATAATCAGAAAGTGGTTTTGGCACGTAAAACCCCATAATTCAATTTTTTAGTGCGCTTTTCTTGCCTTGACCACCACTTAGTAACTCTAGCAGTGCGCCGGTCATCAGCCGTACACTATACATTGGCTGTTACAAGCCATTTTTTCACTCCTAATTTCACTAGGATATCCGCGATCCACGTTTGCTCTCTGATGCACACCCTTTCTTCCTGTCCCTTAAAGTTGCCCCTAACATTTTTCGTTCACTCGCTACTTGCGCTGTTCTTAAATCGTTATCGAGGTTCTTTGTTACGCTCCAAGTTTCAGGCCCATATGTTTGAACCAGTACCATACAATGATTATGCACATTTAGTTTCTACGAGAACGGGAAGCTCCCAGTTATGAATTCATATTCCTTCTCGCATGCACTCTAACCTATTTCCATTTTGCTGTAAATTTCGATCACATAATCAGGATCCCATATGAGTAACCGACATGGATTAAAGTGCTCGTGAACAGATTCTAGAGGCTGGCTGCCGATCATGAATTATTGTTTTCTTGCTGGGCTATTGAGCTTTACTTCGTGTTCGGCAACACATTATTCAAACGTTTTCTTATAATTTCTCGGTTAAGGTTATCAATCTATTGTTGTAATTTGTCAACAACATCGCTCAACAGAAGAATGCTATCTGCACACGGAAGGTTGTTGAGAAACTCGACGCATGCAGCAAATACTATTGGATAAATTGGGTCTTCCTGTGGGGATCCCTTTTTCTTTATGTGTGTTTCTGTGCTTTTGATCTGAAGATGTAGCTTGGCAGTCCTTGTACGTATATGCCACAATATTCACAAATTCTTCCTGTGCTACACAATTTACGACTGTTACTGTTAAAAATAAGCTCAAAGGGAATTGCGAATGTGCACCTTGTCATTATTGCAGCCTGATGACTTTGTACACTAATACAGCGACCGTGGTGCTATCTACAAGCCGACCTGGCAATGAATAGCAGCGTAACACAGTACCACTCTCCGCTTAGGCTTTGTCAAAGTTTGCGTTAAAACCGGCGTACTAGTCTGTTGTGTTAACCGGTGTCACCCAGGATTACTTGTGTATTAATTATATCGTGGTACACAGGTACTACTCCTTCCCTTTTTGCAGGTACTCTGATCTGCGGGTCAAGCGCGTCGAGGTTTATACAAGAGCCTTCGAAGGTTCAAGAGTAATCGCTGGTGCTCGGGCGTCTTCCATAAAGTACTAACCTATTCGCGTCGCGCATACATGGAATCAGATTACACAAGGTTCGGTGACATCAGACAGCAAGAAGAATCATGGATAACATTCGAGAAACTTCCGATACATGCAGGCGCGTCCTGCGCTTGCGCTAACATTTGTTAGCCGGTGAAAAGTGGTCACCCGGAAAAAAACAAGTACACATGTCGATACTGTATGCTCGATCCAGATAATGACTGGGATATGGAACAAACGCTGCTAACTAATAACACACACTGCTATGCACAACGTCGTCTTCCTCCCTTGTTATACGGGCATTATCAACGTCCCGATAGCGTGTCTAGAGTCGCATAGCATGGCAGATGTGAGAGTATGCCATGGTAGTCGGGTTACTGAATTGGCGCCGAAGCAAGGGAAGCACCGTATACCCCTTTAGCAGGGAGCTCGAGCACCGAACCGCTCTTCGGTTTGCCAAAAAGCTCCTAATATAAATACCGCTAAAAGGGCGACGGCGAGCCGCCTCGTTTGTTATTAAGCCTCCCTACAGAAGGCATGCTGCCGATTTGATAACCAGAAATCTGAAGTCAATAGCACAACAACCTCAAGGAGCACACTAGTGAATCACGTACACTCTGCTCACCATCCAGGATGCAGAGGCCGACGAGACCGCCAACCCACATGTGTCTCGACATGGCCACCATTTTAGGGTCCGTAGTTGACGCATCCGTCCACGCCTTGATCCAGAGCTGCTCGAGACTGGACGTTACTGCCGCCGCTGCCAGAACACTCACGGCCGCTAAAGCAGGCCATTCGGAATAGCGGATAAGCGCTCCGAGAAGCTCCCAGCCAGACTGCAAGTAATGGAATTTCGCCGAAATGGCACAGAGATTTTGTCAAATATTTAAGGTTCACTCTTCGTGGGGGGCGTGGCTGCTAAATGGCGAAAAATTGCATTTGTTGACATCATGTAAACGTGCAGATGATTCAGCAGGAGATAAACGGAAGTAGGGGCTTGTTTTTAAGTCTCGTAGTGCCATTCATGAGGCAGACAGCAAACATTATTTTTTTTTGTACAAGCACATTCGTTTAACGCAAGAGGAGGCTATAATGTATCTGCATAGAGCATCGGACGTGGTCCCCTGTAATTGCGATCACGTCGGCGTGGGTTATTTGGGGACCTGGGCTCCAATCAGCGCATAGATCAGCCCAGCAAAATTGCTCAAAGGTTGTGGCAGGACAGAAGGCTAGGTGGACTTGCATTACAAGGCATTCTTGCCGATTCAAGCTTTTTAGAAGAAACTAGAGGAGAAATTTGAATTTATTGATGGCCCCAGCAACAGACATGCCGCACGCTGCTTGTCTCCTCTTTCGTAGCTAGCAATGGCGCGAGCCCTTGGCACAGCAATGACCTTACCGTCAGTTTGACATCATCTTATAAGGAGCTGATAGTCTATACCAGATGATGTTCTCCTCCTTTCAGGAAGTCGGCATGGTCCTACTGAACAACTGGCATATCATGGGCTCCATGATGCCTTCATTCTGCTTAGCTGAAGGAACGGCCACATGGGCCACGCTATCATCAAGGAAACTGGTGTTTCATGATCTCAAAAGTGGCCGTTTTTCACTCAGGTCATCTGAGAGGCGGAGCAATTTGTCACGCTAAGCGCTGCCTACAATGCAAATGCTGGAAGCCCTGGAGAGCGGAACAAAGGTTTTTTATCGTTACATTGAGGTTCTTGCTTGAGCTTCGACTCTAACACGCTAATGACATCAATTCTCTGTGCAGTCATTTGTCAGAGACTTAACGGTGGCCTGTGCTCTTTGTGCGCCGTCAGCTATTTCCGAATATCTGAACCCATCAAGCATACAGGGTGTGGTAAAAGCTTTCGTACTCACCTATAACCTATAACTATAGTTGCGATGGAATGTAACAAAATTACTTGTATGTTATCTTAGTGTGTTATGTTCGACATGCACAAATACAAATCTATCTTTTGAAAAGAGCACATTCTTAACGTATGCAAGCCTTCAGTCACTTCAGAAATGCATCGATGACGGCACATATGTCTTCGCCTGGTTGACTCCATGCTTTTGCTAATGTGCGTCAAGGTCTTGCAAACATAAGGCGAGGAGCAGAGCATACAGTGTTTTTGACCCATTCCTGATTAAATTGCCAAGCGGGTTCAGATCCAGGCTGTTTGGAGGCCATTCTGAAGTGGAAATGAAATCTGGAAAGTTTTAGTTGCTTTATTATTGCGCCATCTTCGCCTTGGGAGCCGGAACAAAATCCTGCTATACGTCCACTGACGGCTTCCGTCCGAAGTATGATTGTGCCCAAGCTAGAATTTCTTCAGGAAATATATCGGATCATTTCCTGTATTCAATTTCCAACTACATTAGGGGCACCTTTCCATCAGAAGTAATTGTACCAAAAACTATCACTGACTAAAGTTGACAAAATGTTGAGGCACTCGCCCCACTGACACTGGCTTCTTTTGAGGTTTCTTGTCTATACACCATTGCTTGGCTTTTTCGAAACTCCTTGATATTGAACACTGCCTCGTCTGTGAAGAGAATGCTGCGATGGCGTGCCGTGGTTCCTAATCATTTAACAGGTCCTTGCATTTTATGACCACTGTCTTCTTAACGTACTCAGTGAGTCCATGAATTTTCTGTACCTAATGCTTGTATAGTTCTTCTATCACAATTATTCGTATAGAAAGTTCCGAAATTACTTCGGTCGGGCCCTATCGCGTTTTGGTTGATTTTGGAGGGTTCGTGAACTTTTGCTGCACCCTCTTTATTTATAAGTTCTCTAAAATAAAGGGCATACCCGACAGGAGTAACAAATGAAAACGTGTTCATTTGTTGGCTGTTTGGCACAATGCCGTGTTACAGATTTTGCAATAACATTCACACGCGCTACACTCGCCCCATCCAATGCACGTACAACCCTACTTACAGCTTTGATCGCCCTCTGTCCCTTGAATGCCCGGAATATCCTACACCCTCAGCTATATTTCAATCTCAAGTGTTCCCCTGAGGCCTCCATTGACCGGTTACATGCGCACTCCTGAAGCAGTTGTAAAGATTTGAATCCTCGCTTGGAGGCATGGGTGGCCAATACTGCGGGACTACGGCGGGACGAAATGTGCAAGGCGGTTTGACCAACCAAGAGTGTATGCCCGACACGGTGGAATCTCCAAACAAGATGAAATCGTCAACCAGCAGGAATATCCAACCGTAACGCTATGTCTAACAAATCTAAATGTCCAATGAGACGGAATGTCCAATAGTGGATATTCCGCCTCATTGAACACGCAGGATCATTGGACATTGTCTCGTGCGAAATTGTGGCTTGTTAGAAATTCAGACTGCAGGAGTGTTACACGCTAACTGGAACGTGTGCATCCAGAATTTAAATCCGTAGGTCGACATCAGTTCGATTTTTCCTTTTGCTATCTGCGTGCTCCTACCCAAACATCGTGGAGATGGATCTTTTTCGCAAAAGCTGTAAGATTATAGATTTTTTGTGTTCTATTTAAGGTTCGCGAACACCAATCTTCCCACGGTTGATAACTTGAGAATCTTTAATACTGCGCTAAGCATTTTCAACGGGAACGTCACATTTGCACCTTGAAGCAGCTTCAACTTAAAGGTTTAGACGGAGAAAGAGATCTCGACATCCTAATAGCGGAAGCAAATTTGCTTGTCCTTCTCCCTCGACAAGTCTGTACTGACCGGGAGAACTAACAGGCAAATCGACCTACCAGTCACAAACAGCAAAGGACGATATTGCCATTCTACAAGGGAGAGCGCCATCACCTACTTCGAGAAAAGTGCCGATTTACGGGGCCTATCAAAATTAATACTAGTCTTGCTGGCTGAACAAAACAGAGTTTTCCAAGTATTTCAAGCATTTCCAAGTATTGCAAGTTATTTATTGCAATTACATAACAGAATTTTTTGCTATAAGAACGTTTGTCAGTAGTGGGCCACTCGCGAAACATTGTATTATAACAGAACCCACAGAAGTACTTCTGCGCCTACGAGGAGCTGGCGAAAAAAGTTTTTGGGTGATGGTCGTTGAATTGACTAAGATCATGAGAGCAAACGTGCATCCGCTAAGCCGCATAGATGAGATCTGTGACCTTATCTGGCCACTTTACGCACACACACACACACGCACGCACACACACACACACACACACACACACACACACACACACACACACACACACACACACACATATATATATATATATATATATATATATATATATATATATATATATATATATATATATATATATATATATATATATATATATTTATATATGTACGTACGTGTGTATGTATAGCATATGCAACTTGTCATCCGTGCGTTGGCGTGAAAACTACTGAAAAATTGCTGCTAACGAAAGTGAACACTAAAAGACCACTTCATTACACTATATACTATCCGATTGTATTCGACGTCAGGTACCTTTCAAGAAACGAAAGACAATGTTAAGCGGAGTTTGAAATGACGGCCATGTCGCGTGTATTCGGAAGATGTGACGTGCCACCACATTTAGATAACATATGCGGCGACGTGAGGGCAGCTAATCATTCCAAACAAATAGCTGTTTTTTCTGAAAACGGACTAATACGACTTACAGTAGCAGGTGAATAATTTTTTGATAATGAACTGAGTGATCCTAGCGTCCACGAAATGAAGAGAACAATTCATTTCGGCATTTTCCAGGCGGAAGAAGAAGCCAAACATACGCTAACTTCTCGGACTTGTAAATGCAGAAACGGACAATATGACATTTACACGAGAATTTATGAAAGATGACAGTTTTTGTTTGGCCGGAAAAGGCAGAGGTAGAGCAGAGGGTAGGAAGGGGGGAGCAAGGAAGAGCAGAAGGTCTTGGATGAGCTCAGAGCCATACTATATTGCTCAGAAGCCATACCGACACTTTAAGTCTATCAAGCGCACACGTTGGAAATGGCACCAGTGACTTGAATGACTGGCCATTTCGCACGGTCATTATTCAGTATGGCGCAACGACAGCACGGAAAATTGAAGCCTTCGCAGTCCCGCCACTCACACTTACTATATCAAATTTTCACACTCCTTGTTCGCATTTTTCTTTCGTTAACGACGCCCTTGATAAAGACAACCTTAGAAAGCCCCCAACCTTCTCGTTACGCCAGCCACACTCAGCGACATTTTACTTTTCTTTCATGGTCAGCCATCATCCAAGTACCGGGATTAAATCGAGAGGATACGACAGAAAATATTCGGTGCGTCTACCACTGGCCTCTTTTTCAGTATAGAGTGAAGCAGTTCGCACATGTCATCACTGCTAATGACGTAACACTGCTCGTATTGTTCCGTAATGACGGCCAGGTGCATGCCAAACCAAACCCAATGCATAACCGCTGGTATTATTGCTACATTTTCGCCCGGCAATTACTTAATTGCGGCCGGCTATAATTATCAGGATACAGCGAAGAAGAAGCGCTGACAAGAGCGGCTGCAGTAGTCATCGCTGATTTATTCACCCACAATATCACCCTATAGCGGTAAAACGCAAGTGATGTGCTGCCGACGTTAAAATGCAGCTGCGGCAGAACAGCCACACCTACTGGCGGCGAGCGGCTGCGGCAGTCACGGGACAGCATGAAAATCTCGCCTCCTCTGTGCAGGTGCGAGGTGGGGCGCGCTTTTTCCTTCATCTGCTGAGAGGCTACAGCTGTGTTTACGTTCTTCGTTCACTGCGTATAACGCGAGTCACGTCTTACGAATATTACAACGTCGTTTCCACTCATATTGATCATGTTGGTGTGCTCTCTTGCGTCGTAACCGTGTTCCACAGAGAGAGAGAGTAAAACTTTATTCAATGGAAATAAAATAAGGCACGATGGTTGGAGCCCCTATTCCAGGGCCCCACTGGCACGAGCGGCTCGCTGGGCTTGGTCCAGAAGAGCCAACTGGCTCTCCCGACCATCGTCCGCAAGCCATGCCTCCCACTGCCTATTCCTCATTAGTGGATGTTGGTGTAATATGGGACTGTCTATGTGCGGAGGCCTCCTGGGGCACTCCCATGTGATGTGTTTTAGTGTGGGTGGGTCTGTGCACCACGGGCACTCGTCAGAGAACCTCGTGGGGTGTATTCTGTGTAGGTGGCGCAGGTTGGGGTATGTATTCGTCTGAATACGACGCCAGTCCCTCTCCTGTTCGCTGTTTAAATCGGAGTGAGGATGTCCAAAACGTCTCCGCTCCTGCCTTTGCTGTAGGAGGGTGTCACGAGAATTCAGTGGAAGGACGTCGCTAGGCCATGCCGTTGCTCGGACGTTCAAACCTCGAGCAATACGGTCTGCCCTAGCGTTTCCTGCCAGTCGCTCGTGTGCCGGACACCAGACGATAGTGTGGTGCCCCTCTAGTTGAGTGCCTAAAATTTTGATTATTGATTTGGGTGCCGTTCCTCGTAAAAACAGGCGGCAAGCCGCTTGTGAGTCGGATAATATGACAGCCGAATTGGTTTGGCGCTCGGCGTCCTGAATGGCCAAGGCAATGGCTGCAGCCTCTGCCACGCATGCCGAGGCGGTTTTGAAGGATGCCGTTGTTACGTTGTTGTTGCATGTAGAGACTATGGTGAAAGTGTCTGAGCTGGCTCGACTGGCATCCGTATAATACACCCCCGGTCCCATGCCGAAACGTTTGTGAAGGGTCTTTGCCCTTGCTCTGCGTCGTCCGGGATGGTACTTGGGGTGCATGTTTTTGGGAATTGGGGCCACCGCGATGTGCGATCGAACATTGCGGTCTATCTGTGCCGTTTCCTCTCCGCAATACTGGGGTCTCAGGGGAAAGCCTAACCTCGCCAATACTTCCCTGCCCTGAGTTGAAGAACAAAGTCGTTCTTTCTGGGAATATAACGTCGCGACTGCGTACTCGTCAAAAGTATTGTGCAGGCCCAGTCCCTCGAATCTCTCTGTGCTAGTGCATTCGGGAAGACCAAGGGCGGCTTTGAAGGCTTTTCTTATTATTGCGTTTGCCTGTTTAATCTCTTGGTTTGTCAAGGCCTGATACGGAAGGGCGTATGTGAGTCGGCTAATTACGAATGCGTGAACCAGGCTGATGGTCTCTCCCTCAGTTAGGCCGTCTCTGCTTCTTGCCACTCTCCTTATCATTCTGGCCACGTTTCCTGTGACCGCCTTTAGTTTTTGTAGGGTGTGAGATGCTCCAGCATTCTGCTGTATCCACATCCCCAATATTCTGAGTGTCTCCACTTCACGAATTGGCACCCCGTCGAGAGTCAGAGTGAGCGGCACCCAGTCCTTCTTTCTTGCGTACTTCGCACGCACCCGAATGAATTCCGATTTTCAGGTGCGCATGCCATGTCCGCCGCCCTCGCGTATTCCACGACTGCGTCTATGGCCTTTTGAAGGGTTTCTTGCTTGTCCCCGTAGGACCCCTTGTGAGCCCAGAACGTGATATCATCGGCATATATCGCACAACCGAGATTCGGGTGTTTATCTAGCTCCAGGGCTAGCTTTCTCATCCCTACATCGAATAGCAGTGGAGAGAGTATAGCTCCCTGAGGGGTACCTCTGTCGGGACAGTTGAAGGTGTCGGACCTCGTGGAGCCTAATCCGATTGTGGCCGTGCGGTGGCTGAGGAACGAGCGCACGTAGTTATAAATTCGCGTTCCGCAGTTCACCGCTTCCAGTCCCTCCAGAATAGCGTGGTGGGAGATGCTGTCGAAGGCCTTTTTGATGTCTAATGCCAGTACAAATTTATCTTCCGACCCTCTGTTGGGGTGCAGGACCTCGTGCTTTAGTAGTAGAAAAACGCCCTGCGCTGACACGTGGGGTCGGAAACCGAACATGTTGGAGGGGAACATGTTGTTTAGCTCTATGTGGTTCGAGAGCCGGACCTGCACAACCTTTTCAAATAGTTTCGCCGCGCACAACGTTAGGGAGATGGGTCGAAGGTTGTTGATGTTACGAGGCTTACCTGGTTTTGGAATGAGAATAGTCAAGGAGAATAAGGTACTGGGTTCCCGCCTCCGTGCCCTATTCACTGTCCGTCTTGTCGTACAGAATCAGATATGGCGCGCTGTCTCCAAAACCCTTTCCATCAGGATGTCTAGGTGGTATCTCATACCATGATAATCGAAACAAGCACGAACGAGACCGAACCAAGAAAACCAAATACGCGCGAGCGAGACCTGACATGAGCAGACGATAGTACGAAACTAGCGGTCCGACCGAGACAGAATACGAGCACGCATCGCGCGGTCGGCCAGTTCCTCATGACGCCAGTTTCGCGAGAGCACGTCACCGAAAGGGCCGCTCTCATTGGCTTCTGCAATTCATTACTAGCGTATTTCATCTACAGCTCCGCGCTCGAGCTTTCATTTTTTTTGCTGTGTTTGTTCACTCTGTTACGCCACCGCCGACGCCGATGTTCGCCGCAAGAACAGGCGCCAAAGTGCTCCCCTCTAAAATAATTGTTGCGGACCAGGACCAATATTTGTGTAAAATCCGTAGGATTTTTACTTTGCCGATTTGTGTTAAATTATATAGATGACAATTTTCCCTTTCAGATACATCCTCTTAATGTCAATATTACTTCACTTTCTTACAAAAAGTACCCACGCAATGTAATGTTGCATACCTAACTTGGGCTACAAACATAAAAAATTTCATAATGACGACAACTGTGCTTTGAGCTACCTTAGTCGTCCCCTTTAGAAAAGATGCTAGCTTACTAACTTCTAGTGCCACGTAAGTTATAAGGTAAGTCAGCCGTGTATGAAATGACTCTCGCTGTACCCTATCTTATTTAATGCTCACAAAACTGTGTCGCGACATTCATGTACTGCAACTACAGTTATACTACCAGCTTTAGTAACCTGATAGGTGAAGCAGGTTTGCGTAGTATTCTATAAGGATCCAATGTCGCAGTGCTCTCACCGTACCATTAATGTGTTTATTACTTTACCAAAGTTTTACCCCACCAATATATCTCTTCGCATATTTCAATGCATAAGCCGTGTAAAAGCTGATGAGCCATTGCTGAATAAGTGCCCATATCGGCTCCGTCGTTAATGCCCACTTTCGCATTGCTCATTAGTTTCGATCCCGAAGATTTTGTACCACTGTGTTCATGAGGCCATCCGCTTTCATCTGATACCCGACTTTCCATCAAAGGTGCATTTTTCATCCATTTATTGGACTTTTCCTCATTCACCGCCAAGGGAAGTCGCTAGGCCTAAGCGAACCGAGGGCTCGCTACGCCTACGCAGTCGTACTTCTGCCACTACAACATGGAGGGTTACGCGACCGCTTCTACACACGGTTCCCACGTTTCCCAAATGTGCGTGCAAGTAGGAGAAGAAATTACGCCCGAGTAATTTAAACGCTCGCCCGGATGGCTGCACAACGGTGGGCACACGAGCCGAACACGTCCGCAAGCAACGCAGGGTGAGTCTAATACTCGTGCAGATACTTCGGGCTCTCAGCAGAAACCTAAATTTAACAAGAACGTTAGGACCGCAGTTATTCAGGCCGCTCCCTAGCCGAGGTCAAGAAAGAGCTCCAAGCACAGCGAGCCCAGCCTAGAAATGGCTCAGCTCAGACACCCGACACACCTACACCCGCCGTTATCCCCGAGCAGAACATCGACACGCCATCCGAGCAAGGCACAGGATCAATGAACACAACCCAAAATGAGTCCCAGGAGGAGAAGACTACTGACCCAACCCCCCAGAAATGAGCACGCACTGAACATAGACTCGCCGTTATCTGCGAGCAGAACACCGACACGCCATCCCCCCAAGGCACACAATCAATGGCCACAACACAAGACGAGCGCCAGGAGGAGAAGACCACTGACCAAAACCTGAAGAAACGAGCACGCACCTCATCACGACATTACAATGACTTGACCCAATTGGAAACTCAGCTCGAAGCCAAAATTGAAGCGTTCGCCAACACCTACGGCAGCACGGCTGCCGTCACCGACCAACGACTAGCACGACTGGAGGAGCTGATCACCACGTCCTCCCGCACAATACAAAAGCCTTTCGACTTCATAGAACAGACCCTCAAGCCTGTAGTACGCAGCCCCACCTTTGCGGGGCCATTCGCCAACCACCCATACCTCCAAAAACAGACGCAAGCACCAGCTTTTCCACAACCATGCCCCAGCCCCAATCAACAATAGTATCGCTACCGGGCCTTAGGGTCTGGCAGTGGAACTGCCACAGCTACAACAAGAGAGTCATGCTGCCACAACACACCACCGCAGTAAACAAGAAACCCGACATCACCCTGCTGCAAGAAACGGGGATGACCACCCCCATCCTCCCTCGTTATCGCGCTCACGTTAGCCCGTAGGAGTGCTTTCGTGCACGTTTTCCGCAAAGGGCTCACATTGATCGAGCACCAAATCAAACACGGCCGCAGCAGGATGGAATACACCTTCACTGAAATCATCCCACGCAAACAACGGAAAGACAGCGTGTTCATTGCCAACACCTACAGTAACTTCAAGCACTAAACACAGGAATTCAGTACCCTATTGCACACAGCCAGCACTCAAGCCAAAGACAACACTCTGCTGATCGCAGGGGACGTCAATGCCGCCGATCGAACGTGGGGTTTCGTGAAGGACAGGGCAAAGGGACGAGATCTGTTAGTAGATACCCTGGACCACAACTGCGCCCTGATCACGGACCCCGCTCATTCCACCCGCATCGGCAATTCCGTAGCGCGAAACACCACACCAGACCTTATATTCAATAAGATTTACCACACGGGTAAAGTAACATGGCACAACACCGGCGTCGACCTGTGCAGCGACCATTCCATTCTTGAAATTACGATGCCCAACCAATTCCAGGGCAACAGCATTATACACAAACGGACGGACTGGGATAGTTTTCGTAAGGGACGCCCCACCACAGCATTAAACATCACAAACATCGAAACCTGGACGGTAGACTTTCGTGATCAGTGCGCTCGGCCACGAAGACCATCTAAACAGACGAGAACTTCGTCGCCATGGACAGCCACCTGGCCCATCTCATCGAGGCCAAACATTTGATACAGGCGCACTGGAAGCGGCAACGGCTGAATCTCAAACTGAGGAACAAGGTGCCCGACCTAATGAGGGCCTTTGAACACCGCTGCAAGGTCCTGCACCGTCAGCAGTGGAACGAAATCTGCGACCGAGCTGACAGGGAAGTGCATCGCGGTTGCACCTAGGATCTATTTCGGCACCTCCTAAACAAAATTAAGACCAAGTCACACCAGCGTGAACGCCTGACTCGCTTCATGCGCACTACCACACAACAACAGCAAAAAACGATGTTATCAAGAGGCTGGAAGCCAAGTATCTGCCGGACACGCCAACGGAAACCCACACGCCGTACGGGGTGCAGCCGAACGCGTGGCTCGACCGAGATGTCACCACGTCAGAGGTACGGGTAGTGATGCACAAGCTTCAAACTCATTTATCAGTAGGCCCCAATCTCGTTACCAACAAGATGTTATGCAACCAGACGATGCACCGATCCAGGCCCTATCCCGTTTCTTTGACGAATACTGACATTCAGACAAGCTCCCCCGACAGTGGAAAACGGTGATAACGATCCTGATCCCGAAACCGCGCAAACCACCGGACATCGGCAATCTGCATCCCACCTCGCTCACGTCCTGCGCTGGCAAGGTGCTGGAGCACGGGGTGTCTAATCGGTAGCAGGATTACCTGGAGAAGGAAGGCCTCTATCCAGACACGATGATCAGCTTCCGGCACAGACTCAGCATAGAAGATGCCATGCTACAACTCCAACAAGAAATCATCGTCAACAAGACACAAGACAGCAAAGTAATTCTGGCGCTCGATTTACAAAGCGCATTCGACAAAGTGAAATACTCACCCGTATTATTCCAAGTATAAATACTCAACATGGGGCTAACGAGCTACGATTGCATCCAAGACACCTTGACCAACCGCACGGTGTAACTGCAGGCCGGAGACCTCAAAATCCCCGAACGCAAGTTCGGCAGCACGGGTACCCCGCAGGGTTCGGTCATCCTGCCGTTGATCTTCAACCTCGTCATGATCGGAGTAGCGAGGGAAGTAGCGGAGACCGGCGTGTAGCGTACGATTTACGCCGACGGCATTACCCTGTGAGCGGCAGGCGGCACCGACGCCAGCATCGAGCAACAGCTGCATGCAGCGCTTACCACCATCGAGCAGCACCTTGACGTTACCGTGCCTAATGTGCTCGCCCTCGAAAACCGAGCTGTTCGTCCTCACACTGTTACGACCGGGGCGGAAACGCGCTACCCCTCGGGAGTGCGATCACATCAAGATCGGGACTGCACCGGGGCAACGCATCCCCGAAGTTCCCAAGATCAGGATCCTGGGCCTGCTGCTAAACACGGGCGGCCGCAACGACAAGACGACCAACAAACTAACCACCAAAGCAATGGACGCCACCCGGTTCCTACACCGCGTCTCGACACGACGGGCGCACATTCGTTAAGAATGTCTCGTGCGCCTTGTCCAATCCTTTATAATCAGTCACATCGCCTACGTTACGGCCTACCTCAAATAGCAGGTCACTGACAGGACCAAGATCAACACGCTGATCAGACGGGCTTATAAGACTGCGCTAAGCTTAATGGAGACCACGAGTACGACTCGGCTGCTGCAACTTGGCGTCCATAACACCCTAGAAGACACCCGCCGTGGTTTCTCAGTGGCTATGGTGTTGGGCTGCTGAGCATGAGGTCGCGGCATCGAATCCCGGCCACGGCGGCCGCATTTCGGTGGGGGCGAAATGCGAAAACACCGGTGTGCTTAGATTTAGGTGCACGTTAAAGAACCCCAGGTGGTCAAAATTTCCGGAGTCCTCCACTACGGCGTGCCTCATAATCAGAAAGTGCTTTTGGCACGTAAAGCCCCAAATATTATTAACACCCTAGAAGAAATGGCCGAGGCGCAGCTCGCTGCGCAAATGGACCGCCTCTCTGCCATCAAGATGGGCCGCAGTATACTGACGTCCCTGGGCTACAATCACTAAACTCCCAGCAGGAAACCGTGCGAGATCAACAAGGAAGCGTAGGCCCACATCGACGTTGACGCCATTCCGAAGAACATGCAACCCGAGTACAACAAAGAACGGCGGCAGGTGCGGGCGAAGGCCCTCACCGAACAACAGCCCCAAGACCCGCACGCATGGTACTTCGACGCAGCGGAATACAACCGGCAAGGTTTCGCGGCAGTGGTCGTTGCGGCGGCTACCGGCACCACGAAAACGGCAGCGATCGTGCGGTGCACTGACACCACAGACGCCGAGGAGAATGCCATCACTCCCGCGATCTCCGAGGCCGAGTGTCGCACCGTGCTCAGCGACTCGAGGAACGCGGTGCGCAACTTTCGCAAGGGGCGACTATGCGCGCTGGCGGCCGCCATCCTCGGCACGCTCCAGCTCCAAAACCGCGGCAGCTCCGTCCGTATCTAGTGGTCCCGGCGAACGCCAGCGAATGCATCCTCACCGAACCACAACGAGGCGGCACATTCGGCGGAGCGAGCGCTTACCCTCCGCGCCCCAGAGAGTGACCGTTCCGTGTGGTGGTTTGAAATCAAGGATCGAGTGGCCAGTTACGGCCAAGTCACTAAGTGTTACCGCTTAGCTCGACGGACAATGCCGCGTCCCCACACCCGATAGGCTCTTGCCACTTCGTCATTTTCAGCGTCCGCAACCCTATCCTCGTTCCCACCTTAACACAACCCCCGGCAGAAAAAGAACTAAGCCGGTGCTTCAGACGGGCCGTCGGTAAGGCTTAAGGCGTCAAAACACTAAGACTGAGAGGCGTGTACGACGTCAGGTGATGTGGAACCGGGTAGCATCATCATCATCATCAGCAGCAGCAGCAGAGGCAGCCTGGTTACGCCCACTGCAGGGCGAAAGCCTCTCCCATACTTTTCCGACTACCCCGGTCATTCAGTAATTGTGGCCATGTTGTTCCTGCCAATTTCTTAATCTCAACCGCCCACCTAACTTTCTGCCGCCCGCTGCAACGCTTCCCTTCCCTTGGAATCCATTTCGTATCCCTTAATGACCATCGGTTATCTTCCCTCCTCATGTCCTGCCCATGCCCATTTCTCTTTCCTGATTTCAACTAAGATCTCATCAACTCGCGTTTGTTCCCTGACCCAATCTGCTCTTTTCTTATCCCTTAACGTTATAGCTATCACTCTTCTTTTCATAGCTCGTTGCGTCGTCCTCAATTTAAGTAGAACCCTTTTGGTAAGCCTCCAGGTTTCTCCCCGTAGGTCAGTACTGGTAAGACACAGCTGTCATATACTTTTCTCTTGAGGGATAATGGCAACCTGCTGTTCATGATCTGAGAATGCCTGCGAAATGCACCCCAGCCAATTCTTATTTTTCTGATTATTTCAGTCTCATGATCCGGATCCGCAGTCACTACCTTTCTAAAATAGATGTATTCCCTTACCACTTCCACTACTTCGCTACGTATCGTAAACTGCCGTTCTTTTCCAAGACTGTTAAACATTACTTTAGTTTTCTGCAGATTAATTTTTGGACCCACCCTTCGGCTTTGCCTCTCCAGGTCTGTGAGCATGCATTGCAGTTGGTCCCCTGAGTTGCTAAGCAAGGCAATATCATCAGCGAATCGCAAGTTGCTAAGCTATTCTCCATTGACTCTTGTCCCCAATTCTTCCCAATGCAGGTATCTGAACACTACACGCTGTGAATAGCATTGGAGAGATCGTATCTCGCTGCCTGACGCCTTTCTTTATTGGGATTTTGTTGCGTTCTTTATGGGGGAGTACGGCGGCTGTTGAGCCGCTATAGATATCTTTCAGTATTTTTTCATACGGCTCGTCTACACCCTGATTCCGCAATGCCTCCATGACTGCTGAGGTTTCGACTGAATCAAACGCTTTCTCGTAATCAATGAAAGCTATATACAAGGGTTGGTTATAATCCGCACATTTCTCAAACACCTGATTGATAGTGTGAATATGGTCTATTCTTGACTAGCCGTTGCGAAATCCTGCCTAGTCCTTTAGTTGACCGATGTCTAAGGTGTTCCTGATCCTATTAGCAATTACCTTTTAAATACTTTGTAGCAACGGACAGTAAGCTGATCGCTCTATAATTTTTCAAGTTTTTAGCGTCCCCTTTCTTATGGATTAGGATTATGTTAGCGTTTTTCAAGATTCCGGTACGCTCGAAGCCATGAGGCATTGCGTATACAGGGTGGCCAGTTTTTATAGTACAATCTTCCCACCATCCTTCAACATATCTGCGGTTACCACGATCCTCCCCAGCCGCCTTCCCGCTTTGCACAGCTGCCAAGGCATTCTTTACTTCTTCCGGCGTTACTTGTGGGATTTCAAAATCCTCTAGACTATTCTCTCTTCCATTATCGTCATGGTTGCCACTGGTACTGTATAAATCTCTATAGAACTCCTTAGCCACCTGAACTATCTCATCCATATTAGTAACGATATTGCCGGCTTTGTGCCTTAACGCATACATCTGATTCTTGCCTATTCCCAGATTGTTCTTTACTGCTTTTAGGCATCATCCGTTCCTGAGAGAATGTTCAATTCTATCCATATTATTCGTTGTGTCAGCTGTCTTACGCTTGTTGATTAACTTGGAAAGTTCAGCAGTTCTGTTCTAGCTGTAGGGTTAGAGGCTTTCATACATTGGCCTTTCTTTATCAGATCTTTGGTCTCCTGCGATAGTTTACTACTGGTATCCTGTCTAACGGAGTTTCCAACAACTTCTCTTGCAGACTCCTTAATGGTACACATAAGATTGTCGTTCATGCCTTCAACACTAAGGTCCTCTTCCTGTGTTAAGGCCTAATACCTGTTCTGTAGCTTGTTACGAAATTCCTCTATTTTTCCTCTTACCGCTGACTCATTGATTGGCTTCTTATGTAACAGTTTCTTCCGTTCCCTCCTCAAGTCTAAGCTAATTCGAGTTCTTGCCGTCCTATGGTCACTTCAGCTCACTTTGCCGAGCACGTCCACATCCTGTATGATGCCAGGGTTAGCGCAGAGAATAAAGCCTATTTCATTTCTGGTCTCGTCATTCGGGCTCCTCCACGTCCATTTTCGGCTATCCCGCTTGCGGAAGAAGGTGTTCATTATCCGCATCTTATTCTCTTCTTCAATGTCTACTCATAACTCTCCCTTGCTATTCCTAGTGCCTATGCCATATTCCCCCACTGCCTTGTCTCCAGCCTGCTTCTTGCCTACCTGGGCATTAGGCGCTCTGAGGCCCATTTCTCTCACGTCCTGCCTGGGTAAACTGTACGAACGAGTAGTACAAATACAGTGCGCATACAGTGTGTGTCCTCCGCACACACTGTATACGGATGACATAACGCTGTGGACAGCAAGCGGCTCTCTGGTACACAAAGAACAAGTACTACAACAAGCGGCCGAGGAAGTAGACAAATTCTCGAGGAGCAGTAGCCTCAAATGTGCCTCCAAAAAATCGCAGATCATTCGGGTACACTCGAGGGGCTAGATATCCAACGAACCTGTGAACATCGTTGTGGAAGGACACACAGTCCAAGAAGTTAACGTGATGCGGAATATGGGCTTCGGCTACAAAGTAGCCAAAATAACATTGCGCATATGATCCGTCGCGTAACTTATAGGAAAGTGGGCATGGAAGAACACGACACGCTGAGGCTCGTCCAAGCACTAGTGATAAGCCGAGTCACGTACGGCCTGCCTTACCACTTCCTTAGTCGCGAGGAGGAAAGGCAGGCCGACATCATAATAAGATCAGCATACAAAGCGGCCCTCGGACTACCCAAGGGAACGTCCACAGATCGCCTGCTTGCCTTAGGAGTACACTACACATTCGAAGAACTAAAACAAGCCACACTAATCTCCCAGAGGGAACACTTGAGCTACACTCACACAGGACGGGTCCTTCTGACAAGGGCACGTATTTCCCCCCACTGACAATTTATCAGCGAACGCGTATTACCACTACCAACCTCAACACGAGCTCGAATAACAGTGGCGCCGATACCCAAAAACATGCATCCTGAATACAGTAAAGCAAGGCGAAAAGCACGCGCGCAACATATTGGAACAATGTATGAAAGTAATCCCACGTCCAACACAATATACACGGACGCAGCAGCGTATTCGAACATGCACTCGAACGCCAATGCTGCCCAAAAGGACAACAGGAGGTACGCAGTGGCAATCGTCGACCCGAAAGCACAGCAACAATTTACGGCATCCGTCAAGTCAGGTACTCCGGCGGCTGCCGAAACTTTCGCCGTGGCAATGGCCCTCGCTCACGCGGAACGCACGCAAAAGAGCTTCACCATAATAACAAACTCACAAGAAGCATGTCGCCTTTTTCTGAGGGGCCACGTGACCAACACATGTCACTGAATAATAAAGACGAAATTCGCCCATCATCACCGGATTCTATGATGTCCAGGTCATACAGGCCTTGAGGGGAACGAACTGGCCGATTCGCTAGCCCGAGGTATTAGTAACCGGGCCGACTCGACTGGGACGGTCCCAGGTAGTCACTGTAATGACCCCAATACAACGAATGCCCGGGAGATTCTCGCTCATCAGCGTGCAACCAGAAAAAAATACCCTCCCCCTCACCCACAACTCAGTAAAGAGGAAGCCGCCAGCTGGCGCAAAATTCCCAGACCGGGGAATTCCCCCACCTTCAATTACAGATGTCATGTTCCCTACTCGCTACAGGCCAGACTGCCCGTGGTGCGGAGGCATACCAACACTAAAACACATTACTTGGGATTGTGAAACATGCCCGTTTGATAAAACACACCACATAATGGAGCAATGGGAGGCACAGTTAACTAGCCCAGACCTGGCGGGACAACAGTTCTTCATAAGACAGGTCAAGCGGGCGGCCGAGGCCACCTGGCCCTTGGACTAAAGGGTCTCCGACCACTGCACGTAAATCGTTTGTCAATAAAATTTCTCTATTTCTCTCCAAGCATGAGCAGAGAATAATGGCATTTTGGGAGAAGTTCAGAATGGCTTCAGAACACGTACGTGTATGGATGATAACTTATTTGTTCCTACTCAGTGTATTTATATATGAGTAGAAAGGAGACCGTTGTATGTGGCCTTCTTAGCCATTACGCGAGCGCATGACAACGTAGACCGCAACCTGTTGTAAGATAATTTGGAAGCGGAAGCCTTAGGTGATGATTGTCTAAAGCTTTTGAAAGAGATTTACTTAGAAAATACTGTTTGCGCTGAATGGGAAGGAATGTGAAGCGAGGAGAAAGTTGATAACAAGGGACTGAGGCTGGGGTGCCCTTTATCCCCACTGCTGTTTATGATGTACATGGTGAGGATGGAGAGGGCACTAGAAGGAAGTAATATCGGTTTTATTCTCTCATACAAACAGGTGGGGATAGTAGTAGAGCAGCAGCTTCCAGCTTTATTTTATGCAGACGATATTGTGTTGCTATCTAACAAGCAAAGTGATTTGCATCGTCTGGCTATTATCTATGGACAGGAAGGCAAGAATTTACGTTTGAAATTTAGCGTTAAAAATTGAGGTGTTGTGGTATTCAATAGAAACAGTGAACAGACAGTGGCAATACAGGGCCAGGAAATATCTCGGGCAAGAGATTATAAATACCTTGGTATATGGATAAACGAAGGCAATAGATATATGAAAACAGAAGAAAAAACAACAGTAAAGGGGAAGAGAAATGCAGCCATATGAACACAGAGCGATCAGGGGATACAATAGATGCGAGGTGCTCCGAGGTATGTGGAAAGGTCTAATGGTTCCAGGACTTTTGGAAATGCCGTTCTGTGCTTGAAATCAGGGGTACAATCAGGACTCGATGAGAACCAAGGGTTAATGGGACGCTCCGCATTGGGTGCTCACGGCCAGACTATAAATGAAGCTGTGCAGGTTGATATGGGCTGGATTATATTTGAAGTGAGGGGAGCTCGCAGTAAAATTGCTTATGAAGAACGATTGAGGAATATGGAAGGTAGTAACTAAGCTGGAAAAGTGCTGAGTTATCTGTACAGGAAAAACATTGATTCATAGTGGAGGAAAAGAACTAGAAAGTTTACCAGCAAGTATGCGGCTTGTAGGGTGGGCAACACAGCAACAAGGAACGTCAAGCGGAAAGTCAGAAATGCTGAAATAATCTCATGGGTGGCGACAATGCATAAGAAACCGGCCATGAGTAACTACTTAAGAGGAAAAAACAAAATCAGGAAATAAACAATTTATGATGACTCAAAGGGACGCTCATTAGTTTTGAAGCGAGATCAGGATGCCTTAGAACACGCACGTATAAAGCGAGATATAAGCAGGAACAAGAAGCATGTGCTTGCTGCGGTAAATCTGCGGAAACGACGGAGCATGTTTTATTACAATGTGAAGACAACTGCCCAGTGGTCGATTTAGGCACACCTGGCCTCCTTGAAGCCCTTGGGTTCAACGAGAGCAGGGGAAAATAAACATGTCCGCATTACAGATTACTAAGAGGCGATTGGAAGATTGGTTGAAGCAGGGAAACGGCAGAAAACGGAGACGTAAAAAAGCAAATTTCTCAAGAGGTGGTCAGAAAATTTGGTTCTGAGAGTTCATATTGGTTTTTATCTCTATTTCTTTTTCAACCTAGGTAGGACATTAGGCAGTATAATAGCAAGAGCTTGGTGGTCCAACCCACCACCCCGTACCAAAGGGGACTCCATCCATCCATCCATCCATCCATCCATCCATCCATCCATCCATCCATCCATCCATCCATCCATCCATCCATCCATCCATCCATCCATCCATCCATCCATCCATCCATCCATCCATCCATCCATCCATCCATCCATCCATCCATCCATCCATCCATCCATCCATCCATCCATCCATCCATCCATCCATCCATCCATCCATCCATCCATCCATCCATCCATCCATCCATCCATCCATCCATCCATCCATCCATCCATCCATCCATCCATCCATCCATCCATCCATCCATCCATCCATCCATCCATCCATCCATCCATCCATCCATCCATCCATCCATCCATCCATCCATCCATCCATCCATCCATCCATCCATCCATCCATCCATCCATCCATCCATCCATCCATCCATCCATCCATCCATCCATCCATCCATCCATCCATCCATCCATCCATCCATCCATCCATCCATCCATCCATCCATCCATCCATCCATCCATCCATCCATCCATCCATCCATCCATCCATCCATCCATCCATCCATCCATCCATCCATCCATCCATCCATCCATCCATCCATCCATCCATCCATCCATCCATCCATCCATCCATCCATCCATCCATCCATCCATCCATCCATCCATCCATCCATCCATCCATCCATCCATCCATCCATCCATCCATCCATCCATCCATCCATCCATCCATCCATCCATCCATCCATCCATCCATCCATCCATCCATCCATCCATCCATCCATCCATCCATCCATCCATCCATCCATCCATCCATCCATCCATCCATCCATCCATCCATCCATCCATCCATCCATCCATCCATCCATCCATCCATCCATCCATCCATCCATCCATCCATCCATCCATCCATCCATCCATCCATCCATCCATCCATCCATCCATCCATCCATCCATCCATCCATCCATCCATCCATCCATCCATCCATCCATCCATCCATCCATCCATCCATCCATCCATCCATCCATCCATCCATCCATCCATCCATCCATCCATCCATCCATCCATCCATCCATCCATCCATCCATCCATCCATCCATCCATCCATCCATCCATCCATCCATCCATCCATCCATCCATCCATCCATCCATCCATCCATCCATCCATCCATCCATCCATCCATCCATCCATCCATCCATCCATCCATCCATCCATCCATCCATCCATCCATCCATCCATCCATCCATCCATCCATCCATCCATCCATCCATCCATCCATCCATCCATCCATCCATCCATCCATCCATCCATCCATCCATCCATCCATCCATCCATCCATCCATCCATCCATCCATCCATCCATCCATCCATCCATCCATCCATCCATCCATCCATCCATCCATCCATCCATCCATCCATCCATCCATCCATCCATCCATCCATCCATCCATCCATCCATCCATCCATCCATCCATCCATCCATCCATCCATCCATCCATCCATCCATCCATCCATCCATCCATCCATCCATCCATCCATCCATCCATCCATCCATCCATCCATCCATCCATCCATCCATCCATCCATCCATCCATCCATCCATCCATCCATCCATCCATCCATCCATCCATCCATCCATCCATCCATCCATCCATCCATCCATCCATCCATCCATCCATCCATCCATCCATCCATCCATCCATCCATCCATCCATCCATCCATCCATCCATCCATCCATCCATCCATCCATCCATCCATCCATCCATCCATCCATCCATCCATCCATCCATCCATCCATCCATCCATCCATCCATCCATCCATCCATCCATCCATCCATCCATCCATCCATCCATCCATCCATCCATCCATCCATCCATCCATCCATCCATCCATCCATCCATCCATCCATCCATCCATCCATCCATCCATCCATCCATCCATCCATCCATCCATCCATCCATCCATCCATCCATCCATCCATCCATCCATCCATCCATCCATCCATCCATCCATCCATCCATCCATCCATCCATCCATCCATCCATCCATCCATCCATCCATCCATCCATCCATCCATCCATCCATCCATCCATCCATCCATCCATCCATCCATCCATCCATCCATCCATCCATCCATCCATCCATCCATCCATCCATCCATCCATCCATCCATCCATCCATCCATCCATCCATCCATCCATCCATCCATCCATCCATCCATCCATCCATCCATCCATCCATCCATCCATCCATCCATCCATCCATCCATCCATCCATCCATCCATCCATCCATCCATCCATCCATCCATCCATCCATCCATCCATCCATCCATCCATCCATCCATCCATCCATCCATCCATCCATCCATCCATCCATCCATCCATCCATCCATCCATCCATCCATCCATCCATCCATCCATCCATCCATCCATCCATCCATCCATCCATCCATCCATCCATCCATCCATCCATCCATCCATCCATCCATCCATCCATCCATCCATCCATCCATCCATCCATCCATCCATCCATCCATCCATCCATCCATCCATCCATCCATCCATCCATCCATCCATCCATCCATCCATCCATCCATCCATCCATCCATCCATCCATCCATCCATCCATCCATCCATCCATCCATCCATCCATCCATCCATCCATCCATCCATCCATCCATCCATCCATCCATCCATCCATCCATCCATCCATCCATCCATCCATCATCCATCCATCCATCCATCCATCCATCATCCATCCATCCATCCATCCATCCATCCATCCATCCATCCATCCATCCATCCATCCATCCATCCATCCATCCATCATCCATCCATCCATCCATCCATCCATCCATCCATCCATCCATCCATCCATCCATCCATCCATCCATCCATCCATCCATCCATCCATCCATCCATCCATCCATCCATCCATCCATCCATCCATCCATCCATCCATCCATCCATCCATCCATCCATCCATCCATCCATCCATCCATCCATCCATCCATCCATCCATCCATCCATCCATCCATCCATCCATCCATCCATCCATCCATCCATCCATCCATCCATCCATCCATCCATCCATCCATCCATCCATCCATCCATCCATCCATCCATCCATCCATCCATCCATCCATCCATCCATCCATCCATCCATCCATCCATCCATCCATCCATCCATCATCCATCCATCCATCCATCCATCCATCCATCCATCCATCCATCCATCCATCCATCCATCCATCCATCCATCCATCCATCCATCCATCCATCCATCCATCCATCCATCCATCCATCCATCCATCCATCCATCCATCCATCCATCCATCCATCCATCCATCCATCCATCCATCCATCCATCCATCCATCCATCCATCATCCATCCATCCATCCATCCATCCATCCATCCATCCATCCATCCATCCATCCATCCATCCATCCATCCATCCATCCATCCATCCATCATCCATCCATCCATCCATCCATCCATCCATCCATCCATCCATCCATCCATCCATCCATCCATCCATCCATCCATCCATCCATCCATCCATCCATCATCCATCCATCCATCCATCCATCCATCCATCCATCCATCCATCCATCCATCCATCCATCCATCCATCCATCCATCCATCCATCCATCCATCCATCCATCCATCCATCCATCCATCCATCCATCCATCCATCCATCCATCCATCCATCCATCCATCCATCCATCCATCCATCCATCCATCCATCCATCCATCCATCCATCCATCCATCCATCCATCCATCCATCCATCCATCCATCCATCCATCCATCCATCCATCCATCCATCCATCCATCCATCCATCCATCCATCCATCCATCCATCCATCCATCCATCCATCCATCCATCCATCCATCCATCCATCCATCCATCCATCCATCCATCCATCCATCCATCCATCCATCCATCCCATCCATCCCATCCATCCATCCATCCCATCCCATCCATCCATCCATCCAAAGAAAATGGCCTGCCGTAAAAATAAGGGCGCAATATTTCTACTGCCCACACAACGGCCAAACATTCGCTTTTGTTAATATAGTAGTTCCACTCCACAGCTGACAAAAGACGGCTAGCGTACGCGATGACACGTTCAAAGCCGTGCTGAACTTGTACCAAGGCTGCACCGATTCCGTGGGTGGCCACTTGCATTGGTGCGCACCTCTGTAGGGGCTGAAGTAGCGAAGTGTGCTAGAATCGGTGGGGTGGTGAGCATGGTGGTAAGGCGAGAAAAGACGGCGGCCTGAGAAGATCCACATGAAAACGGCACACTTCATCAGGGCATCTGTGAGAGGGCGTGGTATGGTGGAAAAACCTACTGCCCACACAACGGCCAAACATTCGCTTTTGTTAATATAGTAGTTCCACTATATAGTAAGAGCAAAGGCCCACGAAACTTCGGGCATCTTTTGTGGACTGAGGAACAGGGAACTCTTTCACGACGCGAATTTTCTCTGGGTCCGGTCGGATTCCAGTCGCATTGACACATGTCCAAGAACAGTAATCTCACGGTGGCCGATGTAACATTTCTTGGAGTTGAGCTGTAGACCGGCCTTGCGTAAAACGGCAAGTACAGCTGAAAGGCGTTCAATGTATGTGCTGAATGAGGGCGAGAACACAATACCATCTTCTACGAAGTAGAGACAAGTTGGCTACTTAATTCCTTGGAGTAATGAGACGATCCCACGCTTAAAAGTCGCCGGAACGTTGCATAGCCCAAAATTTGCAATTTCAAATTTGAAATTCGCAAAACCGCAATTTGCCAATATCTTGACCGCAGGTTGATGGGCGAAAAATATGTGCCCCGTACAGGCATTCGAGGGCGTCATCGATATGAGGTAGTGGGCAAACGTCCTTCTTCGTGTTGCGGTTGAGGTGGCGGCAATCGACGCAGAATCCCCATGCGCCTTCTTTATTTTTGACCATGACGACAGGTGACGCCCAGCGACTTGACGATGGCTCAATGATGTATTTCGCTAGCATCTTGTCTACTTCCGTTTTGATGACGTGGTGCTCCGAAGCTCAAACTCGGTAGGGTCGCCGATGGATGGGTGGATAATTGCATGTATGTATACGATGTTTGACAAGTGACGTCTCGCCTAAGGGTCGGTTTTTGAGGTCGAATATATTCTTCTAGGATAGCAGTAGATTGCAGAGCTTTTCAGCTTCCGCAGGAGTGAGATTCGGGGCTATCATTTTCCTAATGTCGTTGTCAGTACATTTGGCAGGCCGGAAGCCCTCACAGGGAGCATCGACGGCAAAAGTCTCAACGCAGCTAACTTCTAAAGCAGTGATTGTAGCCAGGGTGATATCTGAAGGCAGAATTTGCATATTGAGCCCGAAGTTCACCACAGGGAGATGCGTGCGATTCTGTGACCCTCAGTATTGTATGCGGGACAGTAACGTTGTGGGTGAGAACGATGACAGTTATGGGAGCAGAGATGTAATCACTATCGGGAACTGGCGTAGGAGGGGACATTTTGATGTATGTCAAGACCTGTGGTGGATTGTGAACAAAACGGTCGGTCTTAGGCGAATTTAGTGTGTTGTCGGAGGAACATCCAGTAGAGGCAGGTCAAGACGCACAGTACTTGAGGAACAATGGATGAGCGCTGGTTGGGCGGAGAGGAAGTCTAAGCCTAGTATGAGGTCATGGGAACATTGGTCAAGCACAGTGAAAAGGACAACAGTATGGCGGCCGGAAATGCTCACATGTGCGGTGCACATTCTCACCATGGTCACCGTGCTACCGTCGGCGATTCTTGCGAATCGAGTAAGGGCAGGCGTAACTATTTTCTTTAAACGGCGGCGTAGGTGGCTGGTCATATTCGATATCTGTGCTTCGCTATCTATGAGTGCTGTGACGAGTGTGCCATCATCTTAGACGTCAAGAAGGTTTTGTGTCGTAAACAGCGTCAAAGGAGGATTTTGCGGCTAATCCGACATTGCAGCACCACCTCGAGGTGCCGCATTGCCTAGTTTTCCTGCTGGGACGGTCCTCGGTAGGTCGGCGACGGTGAGCGCTGAAGCTGTGGCGGACGTGGCTGGCCACGTTGAGGCGAGGGCGAGCGGGCATAGCGGCGAGTCGAGTCAGTGCCGTCGGAAGCGTCGTAGAAGCGACGGGCTGAAGAACTTCGGGGCGAACTTGAATTTCGAAGGTGTTTTGAGGAGGCGACGGCCAATGGCTCGGGCAGTGACGGGAAATGTGACTCATTCGGCCACAGCAGAAACAGATCAGCCTGTCGACAAGTACACTCCAGTCCGATGGATTCCTGGTAGTGTAAAGATAAAAGGCACTGCGAGGGGGACTGCGATAGGACTGAGGCATAGGAGCAGGGCGGGTGTCAGGGAGACTCAAGGAGCAGGCGCTCGGAAGACCCATATTAGCGATTTCCTGGCGAACTACGGACTGGATCAGCGATATCGTCTCAGCAGTGTTGTTCCAAGACGTCAGTTCAGGCGAGGCTGGAAACGCTACTTCGAGTTTGCGGCGTACAATTCGGGTAACCTTTTCGATTGGCGGTGGCGAGCTACATTAGTCGGTAGGACCGGTTCTGGAATAGGTCACTGAAGTATTTGGAAGCCATGTAAACTGAGTATATATACGGCGACTCTTCATCTGCTCGAAACGGTGGCATTCCTTCATGATGGCGTCGACATTCGATAACTTTCTAAAGACGAGAACGTTGAATGCGTCGTCCGCGATGTCTTTCATAATGTGTCCGGTTTTCTGCACCTCTGCCATGGACATGTCGATTTTATGGCCGGGGGCTAGGACGTCCTGAATGTAGACTTACGACTCGGTAGCAGTTTTGGCACGCGTGGCGAGTTGTTGCTTGGCGGCTAGTTGTCGACCAGTCGGATTGCCAAAAACGTCGGACAGCTTTTCTTTGAATATGTCGAAGCTGGTTAGTTCTTCCTCGTGTGTGTAAAACCACGTTCGCGCTGTTCCATCGAGGTAGAACACGAGATTGGCGAGCATTATGGTCGGATCCCAGCGGCTCACCTTGCTGACGCGCTCACACATCTTCAACCATTCTTCTACGTCAACACCATCGAGGCCGGTGAACTTGCCGGGGTCTTGCGGCTGATGTAGAGCAACGTACTGAGTACGCGTAGTTGACATTGCTGCTGCAGACACGATGCCTTGCCATTGGAAGCATGGTCCCAGGCTGGTGGAGACGTCCGCTGCGGACCTCCGCGGCGGAGACGCTTGCCCCGCACGTCCACCAAGATTTCACGGGTTTAAAACTAGTTACAAGATGTATTTTCAAGGCGTACATAAACAGCAGCCGATGATGATGATGATGATGATGATGAAGTTTCAATTAACGGCACGAACCCACTATTGGGGATAGGCCACGAAGGATTAAAAAATAAATAAATTAGTTAATAAATATTACAAAAAAATAAAAATAAATGTATAACCCAAGATGAAAAATAAACTGTGAATACATGACACAAAGTAGTGATCAATACTATAATCAGCCTTCCATTGTTAAGAATACTAAAAAAGAAAGAGAATCCACAGAGGCTGTTGCCACTTCGTCGTCTTCACCGTCGACGACCTTGTCCTCTTTTCGCACCGTAACAATATAAACAAGCCTAATTATGAAAGATTACATTTATCAAGTTACTTTCCGTTTTTAAGAGTCTGCCTCCAGTCTTTAAAAATCTTCAGTTTACGCACTCGTGTGCAATAGCGCTCAAGTGACGTTCGCTGTTGTATCCTCGTGGTAATGGCACAAGTAAAAGCGCAGCACACGCCCCCACCTTTCTCGATACTGCTGACTCTTCTTCCGTAATGCGTCCGCAGGAGCTGTTGCCTTGGACAAGATCTGGATCCGTGCTGTGGTCATGCGAGAATGAGAGAGCGAGAAAAAGCAATGAAACTGATATGGCCACCATTCACTGATTATTATTAACTCCAGGAAAGCTGGAAATTAAAAATGGTCACAATGAAAAACATATGACTAGACATTCTGTTCACTTCCTCAGCTAGCTTAAACCACCATCCAACGAACTGGGGAATCGCGTTAAATTAGCCTTATCCGTCGGCAGAGAAAGCTATGATGAATTCAGTATAGGGTGGTTGGACAGCACTAATCTATATGGTATACATTGTATTGTAGAAAATAACATTATTATATTTTTGTCAGGTAGGAGCGGGGGATACAGATATGCTGCAAACAGAGCCTGTGACTTTTACTATGATGTCACCTACCTTAAAACCACGCAGCTATAACTCAAGACATCATAGCTGCCATTCCAGTGATCTGTCTGCACCACACTGCCCAATTAATGACTATGGCTGCGCCTTTTGCGAAATCGGTAAACCGATGCAATATTTACGATCTATAATGAAGTGCTTCGACGGCGCACAGCAGCAATAAAAGAAAATTTTGAATAATTGTTCATCAGCGCTAGGGCGCGGCACCTGTGTTGGCGGCCTGGGCTTCGTTGTTTTCGTTGAGCTCCCTAGCGAAAACGGCCTAGTGACCTGCCGTGAACACCTGTGCTGCTGTTTGCGGCAGTCCTTGATATACACGAACATTGGTTAGACGCCCCGCCCGCGCTTGTCGGAGCACCTGTCTTTCCGAGACCACGACCACATCCGCCCCTTTGCCATTCATTATCTCATAATCCCGCGTTTTAATTGCCTTTTTTTTGAGGCTACTAAAATCGGTTTCTCAGCAAACCCGGCAACGTAGATATTCCGGTCCCAGATGTCGCGGAGGGGAAATTTTCCTCTGTGAACAGGTCATAAGTACTCCTTCTTGCAACTTTTGCGCGAACCCGCTCTTCTTAGCCGGTGTGTCTACGATAGGGTTGCTTCGATTCTCTTCCATCTACATGTCACATCGTTGCCTCGACTGACGAAGGTACTCACTGTTGCTGAGCTAGAGGAACGCAAGCACAAGGGAGCCCAAGCCAGACATCGTCGCTACGCTGCTAAGACAGCGCAGAGCTCTAGCCGCTCGCATAGAGCAGCATGGCTCACGTCATAGATGAGGTGAGCCACCCGCAAACGACGTACCGCTCTAACCAAGCAGCACAGGCCGGCCATCTTGGAACACAGCCGGACAGCTGCTACTCAGAAGCGGTTGACTGCGAAGCCGGCTGGAGCAGTTGCTCGCACGTAAGCCACCGCTAATGCTTCGAAAAGCACTCGCTCAATGAACCCTTTGGCTGTTGCTGTAGCGTCTGCGATCGCCTTTGCTTGGCCTCGGACGTTCATCATGATAAGGAAAGGTTCGTGCCCCATTCTACAAACAAATTTCCTAACAGACGACGTTGCTGACTTTGTGGTGTGTGCGACCTGCCGAACGAGCTCGAAAAAACAAAACTGCCTCCCCTTTCTCGCTCGATTGGCGTCACGTTAGAACACTGCAGGAGCCGCATTTTTTCGGCCTGAGTTCGGACCGGGCTTGAATGATGAGGCTCTACCCAGGTCAGTGACTATATAAACTGGCTCGGCCTTCGTCATGCCTGAGGAACATTATACATGCCCTAAAACTGCTGTTGCCTCGAAGACGTATTCTACTAGAATAAAATTAAACTACATGCAGTGTCAATAAAACATTGCAAACAACGTCTGCCTGCAAAGCACGCGTAATGCTATAGTCAAAAGGCTGGCAGAAAGAAAACAGTGGTTCAGAAATAGTGCGGACAGTTTGCACTTGTGGTGCAAGGCTGAGTCACTGCGGAGCTACTTCCGGTTTTTGCGAAGTGTAGCGAGGTTTTACCAAGTTTTCAGAGGTTATACATGGCTAGGGTAGGTTCATAGTAAGTGCTGCTAGGTTTTGTAAAGTTTTGTAAGGTTATGCATGCCTTGGCTAGGTTCACAGTAAGTGTTGCTAAGTTTTGCGTTGTTAAGCATGGCTCGGCTAGGCTTGGCTTGGCTACATACCAGGCATACCATTCTTATATTTATTATTCGGGACTACGCTCTCCCTCGTCGATCGTAGTCCCGCGGAGCCGCGCGCCGCGCTTCGATGATCGAACCTCGACGCGCATCGAACCTCGACGATCAACTTGGGCTACCCAGCAAGCCTGCGAGGCTGCGAAAAGGCAATACTTCGACGTCCCCACGTGGGAGGCCTAGGCCCAGCCAACTAAACTGCTGGTTTCAATAAAAGCTTTTTTCTCCTCTTTCTCATTCACCAGAAGATGAAAAATCGATATGGATAACCAAAAGATACGCGAAGTCGACATGAAGCTACGCAAAACGCGTGACTACTGAAGCTGGGCAAAAGGAAAAGTGGCCTGTCGTGTACCAACCTTCTCACTACGACGTAGCGTAAGCAACGTTGGCAACGGCGCCACTGGCGTCGCACCTCGGTGGTGGAGGAGATAAGACAGACCAAAGATGTAAGTTTTGCGGCGCTTGGTAGCGCTAGATTTACAGTGAGGTTTAGCTCTTCCCGCCCGGACTAGCGTAGGCACCAAGGTGTAGTAAATATAGAGCTTCTCAGTATGAGCGCTAATGTGTGGGCGCACAAGTATGAGCGAATAAGGCTAATGGGAGCTGTAGAAGCCTGAATGCTGCCCTGACTGCGACAGAGCCGACTAACCGGAGCGCTAGGATGTTTCACTTCGTTACACAATGTGTAACCCGATGGAGTCCAAGCTAGGCCGGTGTCATGCTCTGCGAGCATGTGACTTGGCTTCGACGCTTTTGCAGCCAAACGCATCCTCCCATGAGCTGGCTACGCACGCGCTTCGATACCGTAAAAGCACGATGGGGCGGCGAGAGCGCTCCTCCGGTGTTTTTTGCTCCACCGAATATTTTTACCACGATGGCTGTGTTTCCATTGGTAGCACAGTTAAGCGCGAGACGGAATTTTGAAATGTTCAGACGGTGCGGGGCGATAGAAGTGATGTCACCGGATAGCAAATCGACACCTTATATATTTTATTCATTTTATTTATTTATTTACATCATAAGGCAGGCTGTGCGGCCCCAAGCAGGAGGGGCAAGGTAACAAATAAAACATACGCGTACAAAAGGCAGAATTGCAAAATATAAGCTTAAGAAATCAAACAATACAACAAAAAACAGCAATGTTAATTAGGAAATAATAATAATATGAGTCTCAATTGATTCAGAGGAGTTCAGATAATGGAAAGGGATGGGGTTCCATTCTTTATACTTCGAGGAAAGAAAGTAAAGAGATTTGTCCTGGCCACGTAAGGGGAGAGAGCGAGGCGGTGAGAATGACTGGTTTTCCTGGATGCAGAAATAGTTATGTATGGACTAGAATCTAATGAAAATTTACGGTTTATGAAGGAGGAAAGAAACTTCAGGCTTATTATTTTTCGCTCGTTTGAAGGGTTTGAAAACCATTTATCGGCAGTAATTCAGTTATAGACTCTTGTCGGCCGTATTTGGAAAAAAAAATAAAACGCATGACTCTTCTCTGTATCCTTTCAAGGGCGTTAATGTTGATTTGGTAAACGGGTCCCAAGTAACGCATGAGTATTCCAATTTGGGCGAAATAAAAGTGGTATAGGCTAATGATTTTACTTCATGGGATGCATGTTTAAGCTTATGGCGAAGTAGACATAGCTTTGTGAAAGCAGAATAGGCGGTAGCAGCAATGTGGTTATTCCAATTTAGGTTGTTAGTAATTGTAATTCTAAGATACTTTTACTAGCTCACTTCGGCCGAGTGGTGTTGGACAATATAATAAGAAAACTTAAGGGGTAGTTGTTTGTTCGGAGAAGCACAGATTTATCTGAGTTAAGTTTCATTCCCCACTTGTTGCTCCACTCAGGAATAATGTTTAAGGCTAAATGAAGAAATAGTTGACCATTAACTGTATTAATTTCGTTAAGATGGATACATTCGTCTGCGAACGGACGAATATTGGCCGGGGCCTCTATTCCATCAACTATGTCATTACAATAAATAAGAAAGACTTGTGGGCCCAGCAGCTGCTCTGAGGCACGCCAGAGATTACTGAAAGAGAATCCGACTGCTGCCGATCAAGCACTACGTACTGTTTTCGACGCGTTAAGTAAGCAGAAACCCAGGACTGGATAAAGCCAGGCGAACCAAGAAATTCAAATTTACAAATTAATTTGTCATGAGGAACTACATCAAATGCTTTTTGAAAATTCAAAGATATCACATTTACTTGGCCAGCCTTGTCAATGACAGAAGCAAACCAGTGAATGACTGTGCTTAATTGGTTGTCTGTCGAGGCCCCTTTCCCGAAACCATGTTGAAAGGAGATAAAATGTTAGGCTTGCTTAAGAAATCATTATTGTAGGCAGCAACAATGTGTTCAATTGCTTTACGAGAAGAGGATAATATGAAAATCGGTCGGTAATTCAAGACTGAGCTTGGATCACCTTTCTTTAATATAGGGACAACACGTGCTACTTTCCAATCGGGCGGAAGTACCTCGGAATGTAACGAGGCCTGAAAGATTACTACGAAGAATTTGCTTAAATATTCCGCATAACGCCTAAGAAAGGTGTTGGGAATGCAGTCTGGACCAACAGATGATTTTACTTGAAACCAGATCAGCATGTTAAGTACACCTTGATGAGAAATGTTAACGTCAGAAGAGCAGGACGGTGAAGTTTGGAAAGAGGGTTCAGTAGGTGGGGCGAGGACACTGTGGAAGTGGTCATTTAAAAGGTTAACAAAGACCTTGAGATCAGTTATTGGAATGGTATCGTGGATAATGTCCGTTATGGATTTAATCCGTTCCTTAATAAAGTTCCAGATCTTCTGGGGATCTTCCTTACTAAAATTTTGTAAAGTGTTACTGAAAAAAAAAACCTTTTGCTTCTGCAGTGGCCTCTGAAAGGGCGACACGAACATTGCTTAAATTGTCAGTCGCTGAGCCTTTCTTACGCGTTCGGCTTTACGTTTTAATTGAATAGTGGGTCTATTTATGCATGGTGTATGTTTAGCTGGCTTTTAAAATTTGTTAGGTATCAATTGATCAATGCAGAATGAACGCATTGCTTTAAATTTTTCCCTAAGCTGCAGAACATCATTGTGGCAAAACTAAGAAATACAAGAATCAAGATAATCGGTTCTTCGCACATCATCATTTTTGATAATCGTAGGCGCATGTGTGCCATGCGCTCGGGTAACAGTCAACGGGAGTGATATACCATTAAGTTCATGACCAGACAGCCCAGGTTCGCTAGATGCGGAATAATCGGAAAAGGAGCGTTTAAGAGCGACAAGGTCAAAGAGCGAAACAAGACCATTACAAAATGTGGTAGGTTACAAGGTTGTGATCGAGCATCATGTCTAGAACACATTTGCGTCGACAACAGAACCGGCACCTGACATAATACGATCATAAGCCTCTCATTTCATTTCATTTCATTTTCATAAGCCTTTCATTTGCCGTTGTAAGTCTATCTCGAGCTCTGGCCCTGATCAACTACGGGGATGGGAGGCGACGTCGCTGACCTCAAACGAGAGCTGGCCGATCTTAAACGTGAATTTCGGAAAGACATAAGAGGGTTAAGGAACAGCTTGGAATTTGTCAGCAATGAATACGAAAACCTTAAGAAAGAGTGTGAAAACACAAGGAAAGAAAATGCAGATCTGAAGGCCATGCAGGAGCCACTGAAACGTAAGCTTGCCGCTCTGCAAAAGCAAGCCCATGAAACAACACTGCAAATAGTGGCTCAGGACCAGTACTCCAGAAATAGAAACATAGAAATCAAGGGAATCCCGTTCTCAAAGAATGAAAATCTTCTGGAAATAGTTAGCAAGATTGGCGATACAATTGGAGTATCGCTAAGCGAGCAGGACATTGAAGTGTGTCACCGTACTCCGAATCGAAAGGAAAATGCAAGCCAAAATATTGTTGTAGCTTTCAGTCGCCGAGCGAAGCGTGATGTAGTCGTTGAGAAGGCGCGAAAAACGAGATTCACCACACAGGATCTAGGATATAGCGTGAGAGAACCCGTGTTCTTGAACGAACACGTGTGTCCACTGTTGAAAGAAGCTGCTTGGGATGAGGATTGCAAAAAAGAAAGCACTGAACTGGATATTCGCTTGGACGAAGGGAGGGAAGGTGTTCACTAGAAAAACAGAAACGTCTCGCGTGATTCGGGTCTCCTGCAAAAATGACTTGGACATAATGGAGTAGACAGTTCAGTATAAGCCCACGCAACACCGTCTGACGGCTTACAATGACTCACCCAAAAGATGTAGTATGCCCTTTTGAACGCGATTATCAAGATTTTTTACACTGTAACGCGCAATCCGCAGTAAACAAACATGACATCCTAACAGCGCTTCTTTCTTCGTTCTACGTAGATTTTCATGTGATCATGATAACAGAAACTTGGTAAATTTCTGATATGGACGTGTTGCAGTTACCTGGTTTTACCACGTCCTTTTTAAATAGAAAGCACCGTCGAGGTGAGGGCATAGCGCAACTTGTATCCACTAAACTTTCATGCTCAAATATTAGTGACTTTTCTAACATTACGGGTGATTATGAAACACTAGCCGTGCAATGCGGAAAACATCTTTTTGCAGTTGTCTACCGCCCTCCTGATGGAAATTTTGGGAGGTTTCTTGGTTTCCTAGAAAAACTGCTCGACTTTTCCTCCTCTCATAAGCTAGACTTGCTAATAGGTGGTGAATGTAATATCAATATTCTACAACCCACATCTCATTCCCGTGAGTTACAACTCTTACTTGCCTCGTTTGACTGCATGAACGTCATATCAGAACCCACGCGCATTAGTTGCGTTTCTGAAACCCTTTTGGACGTGTTTATAACCAATTGCACAGACAGCAACATTGTGTCGGGCGTCATTGCCGTATATGTGAGTGATCACTAGCCCATATTTATGTTTTGCAAACAAAATGAGTTACAAAGAAACGGAACAGATAATTCAGATACAATTATTATTCAAGATATCAACACAAGGACGCTGGATGTTTCGTCATAAAATGGAAAACATGGATTGGACACCAGTATTTCAATGCACAAATGCTAACAAGGCGTATGTAATTTTTATGGAATTTTTTTTAAATAGCGTATGACAACTCGTTTAGACCTAGAACGATAAGTTAGCCTAAGAAAATCTGGAAGCCATGGCTTACACTTGAATGTATAGACTTAATACAAAAAAAGAATGCAATGTACTCAAAGTTCATGCACACACGTGATCCCACTGACCTGGCCTGATTTAAAAAATTTAGAAATTCTGTAAAAAATGTTTGCGTAGTACGAAAAATTTGTATTACGAAAACTTGTTCTTACGATGTGCCGGTCGAGGGGAAGCTTTATGGCGCGAACTTAACAAGCTCTTGAATCGTAGTAGTCAGTTCAATGAACTACAGCTTACATCCAATAATAGGCTTATGGAGGGCCGGGACCTAGCTGACCAATTTAATACATGCTTTACTAATTTAGTGTCAGGCGTCCACAACAACGCAGCTATGAGCTTTTTAAATGAACCTAACATTCACTCCGCATTTTTTTTCCCTACTACACCTGAGGAAATTTATTCCATATTCTCAAACATAAAGAACAGTAAAGATCGAGATGTTGATGGTCTTCAAATACGGCCAATAAAGTATGTACTTGACTTTCTTTTGCGCGTGCTTAACCACATATTTCTCTTTCTACAGGCATTTTTCATGAAAAAATGCCGCACGCGAAAGTGACAGTTTTATACAAGAGCGGGGACAAAAACGATTTTTAAATTATCGACCCGTTTCTGTTCTCCCAGTTTTTTCTAAGGGTTTGGAAAAAGTAACTGGTAAAAGAATCGCCTCGTTCTGCGAAAAACACTCTCTTATATCACCGCAACAGTTCGGCTTCCGCCAGCGAATGTTCACAGAATTCGCTTTGCTAACGCAGAAAGAAGTAATATTACAGGGTTTTGAAGAAAAAAAAATTAACGCTAGGCATCTTTGTGGACTTCTCCAAGGCTTTCGATAGAATAAGTCATGGAACCTTGTTTGGTAAATTAGAATACTATGGGTTCCGTGGCCTACCTCTTTCTCTTTTACAATCATACCTAAAGCATAGGAAACAAGCAGTAGCCATCAAGAATCACCTTTCCTCTTTAGAAGATATTGTTGCAGGGGTACTCCAAGGCCGCATATTAGGGCCGATCTTATTTAACCTAGATATAAATGATATCGTAAAAGTTAGTAACAATGCGCAGTTCATTACTGTTGCCGATGACTCAAGCATATTCGTCCAAGCATACGATGTTCAGGAGCTCTCTTGCTTAGCAAACTCAACACTTCAAAAAATGCACACCTGAAGTATGGCAAACTCACTTGAAATTACTACCAAAAAACAAAATCTGTTTTATTCACGCCTTGTCAAAAACAGTTAACCATTCGCTTGATCTGTACCTAGGGAGTGAAAAAATAGCTGTTGTGAGTGAGGTTAAAACATTAGGAGTTATCTTTACCGAACACTTAAGCTGGGAGCCTCATGTACAGCGTGTATGTGCAAGTCTGTCATGAGCGTGCGGTGTGCTTTCTAGGCTTCGTCATGTACTAACGGACAAGATTAAATTATTGCTTTATAGCGCTCTCTTTGGAACTCAGATTAACTACTGTACTCTTATATGGGGAACTACTTCATGTAGGAACATTCAGAAAATGTGTACTCTACAGAAAAGGGCACTGCGTCATATAGCGAATGTAGTACACGATGCGCATACAAAGGATCTGTTTGTAAAATATGGCATATTTCCATTTCAACTATTGTATGACTTTAGTCTACTATTAAAATACAAGAACAGTCTTAAGCAAAACAAAACCGCCTTTCTTGCTTTATGCACCTTAACAAAACCATCCGACATACCCTATACGCTCAGAAATAGAAGCACTTGGCTGACTCCCTTTTCAAGAACATGTCATGGAAGAAGCAGGTTAAAATCACGCATAGCTACCCTTTTAGGTTACCTGGAAAAAGACATTATCGACATAGATAACTTAACCCGCAAAAAAGGGAAAACTTTTCCACTAAATTGCTGGTGCTCTTAAATACATATAGACTGCTCATTGACTCTATGATTAGACTGCTACATCGAATTGATATATTTATGTTGTACTTCTGTTCAATTTTCTTGTAGAGAGGTTTCTAATTATTTTACGTCATGTGTTTAGCGTTTTCTGTAGACTGCTGTTCAGTGGGCTACTCTTCATTATATATTTTTCAGTGACATACTATAACAGGGCAGTCGCTACAGATTTTTGACTATTTTATATGATGTGCTTTGTGTTTTTCCCATACTTTTACATGACCATTTGAAATCTGTAAATATTTTTTTTCACTCAAATGTATTTTCTATCTCTTGTTTCTGCCAAGTAATGGGGCAATCACCCAGTCAAGCTGCAGCTTAGCAGCTTTTTGTGCTTGTCCTAGCATTCTTCTGTTTGTACAAAAGAAATGCTGGAATAAATTGACTTGACGTGATTGATATAAGACACTGACATAAGCCTCTCATTGACTCGTCAATCAGAATGTTGAGCAGTACGCAAATTAGAGGCTATTTCGCGTTGTTTTATTTTGTCATTCCAGATGAACATATTATTGTTAATGCTTAGCTTATCATGCTGAAGCGAAACCTTCTTTCCGAGCCATTTATGATACTTGATATTTTCCCATAATAGCTTGCGCTTCTTCAAAGTGACCTGCGAATAGTTTTGAACAAAAATGTTGGTTCCCTTTAATTTAGAAATATTTTTAAATGTTGCTACTTTCTAATTATAATCCTCAAGAAACATTATTAGCGGTCTTTTAATGCCAGTCCTACCAATTCTGTGAATACGGCCAATGGAAACAAACTTAACAACTAGCTTAGCGAGAGGTCCACCCTCTTGGTTAGATAGACAGTATGTGTGGAGAATCACACTTGCACAGTCTCGCATATGGGCCGCGATTGCATACGCAATAAAGTGGCCCTTGTAAAGAATTATTTTAGAGAGAAAAATATTCCAAATTATTAGATGCAGAGATAGCTAAATGTTCAAACGTGCATGTTGAATCTTTTACGCGATAAATATTAGTGTGGAAAATCCACTGCCACAAGTTGGTTGAAGGATAATATGCAGAAGACAAATGTAATTTTGAAGCCTGACAAGGAAACAAGAATGCAGGAAAGCAGGCCAGCCTCTAGAGTCTGCACATGACTGTGTTTACCTAGGTCAATTACTCACAGTGGACCCTGATCAAAACTAAGAAAGGTATAGAAGAATCAAAATGGCTTGGAGTGCATTCGACAGATATTACCAAATCTTGACTGGGAGCTTACCCCTGTCGTTGAAAAGCAAAATGTTCAATAATTGTATTCTACCTGCGCTAAAACATGTAGCATAAACATGGGGGTTAACAAAGAAACTCTAGACTCTGACTATGGGACCTGCTTCTGTATACACAAACATTTGTAATTCAATTTGTGCCTAAATAAAGCCACTTCTGACTCGGACACTGACGGGAAGAGAGCGGTCTCGACCAGAAAGCAAATGGGAATAGGTGATATTCTCATTGATATTACGAAAAAAATGGAGACTGCAGGCCATTTAAGGCGTAGGGCAGATAACCGGAGGACCATTAGAGTTACACAATTGGCGCCAAGGAAAAGTAAGCGCCGCCGACGTCGGCAAGAAATTAACCGGGAGGATGAAATTGGGAAATTTGCAGGTGCAAGTACGAATCAGCTAGTGAGAGAGAGGGGTAATTGGAGACCGCAAGGAATGGTCTTCTTCCTGCATTGGACATAAAAATAGACTGATGATGATGGTGACGAAGCCATTTGAGTCCAAGTCCAAACAATAGTGCATAAATTGAACGCGCCTGAAGAGAACTGCCAATACTTTTAAAGCACAAGCTATCGATGCATATTGCCGGAACCTTTAGGCAATCGTCATTGTCGTTCAATAAATACAAACGCTGCACAATAACACAACCTAATAAATAAATTGTTTCTAGGACAATGAAGTACTGTGGTCGCAAAAAGCGGTAGCAGTCAGAACTTATGAAAATTGTTTTGTGTTATGATTGTTTGCTTTTACGAGAACGAAGCTTGCTTTTAGCAACAAAGAAAGAAAAATAATTACAACACTTTTTGCACAAGCAAATCAAACGAAAAAGAATTAAAACATTTACGTGGGTGTTTGCTAATGTAATTAGCAGGTTTCTTTTTCCAACTTCACACGTTAGCTTAGCTCAGACTACCTTTACTCTATGCAGAGCGCCCACGTGTGTTCAACGGTCCGACTTATAGGCGCGTCAGTAAACGGTTCGGGCGCGGCCCGGGCCTGCCGGAAATTGCTTTACTCGTACTGGCCTGTTCTTACAGTCCAGCACAGGCCTGTGTAGTACTGCACTTCACCGGCCCTTCCCACTTGCTCCCAGTGCCACCAGGGAACCCGTCGTTTCACCTCGCATATCATCGGACCAGACCTTGTCGCTCGACTGCCTGTGCCACTCCCCGCTCTACCTGCGCTACATCACGGTGTTCTAAGGAGCAGCCTGTTGGTCTTCGGCACAGTTAGATGTCTCCGAAGAGTCTCAGTTCAGGAAATAAAGAAACATCAGAGCTCCTCGTTTAGTTTCTTTAACTGACCAGTTTAGCCAGTTGACACACCCTCAATGGATATCAGCTCTATAATTATCTCAGCGCCATGACGCCTATGTTGTTCCGCCGTGCTGGTGAACACGGTAACCAGACTCACTTCAAGAGGGAATCGAACGAGAGGTTGTTGCTACGGCTTGCACGTATTTTCCTTCTTTTTCTTTGGGTAGTTTCAACTCGTTCTACCCATATTTGTGCAAAGCGACGATGTGCCGTGGCTGTTGTTTATCGCACGAGTATATTGGGCTGTCGACCTGGCCCATCTGCTGGTCATTTTTCAAGCTTTGTTTCTGGGATCTAAATTCTCGGACTCTGCACTGACTGACTGTGAAGTGATGGATTATCTTTCTGTGGGCTCAGCTGGTGGTACACAAATCAAACTAAAGCATGAAATGCGCCATAGGTCATTACAACAACGAAAAATAAATCTCCTTCCGCACCACTTTACAAAGCAAGAAATGACGAAAGGCACAAATTTAAGTTAGTCGAGTTTTGTTTATGCCAGTGAAATCGTGGGTAAATTAAGCCACTGCAGATTAACAAAGTATTTGGAGAGTGTATTGAAACGTGGAATCGCTCTTCACAACCTCCGTGGAATGCATAACTATTCCGCACACAACATTACAAGATGGGCCTGGAGTTAGCAAGTGTATTTTTATTTTGGCAAGCATTGAAATTTTTCTACAGAAGAAGGAGACATATGGAACCTGCATCATAAAGACTATCACCTCTAGAACCTTAAATAGGATTATAGTTGTCTGTAAGGCAAACGAATATCAACGAGTGTCGGCTGAACCTCACTACATTAACATGCGAGTGCCAGCGGAATACAAAAAACTTCTGTATATTGTTTTGGCACACAATGATCATTCCTGTCTGGTCGAAAATTATTCTGGATGCCCGCTAGGCCATGTCTGATAGTTCGTGACTTGCGTTCGGATAAAATTCCCCCCAAATTATCAATATCTGCAATCATATTTTTTATAAATTAGGGACGATGTATTCGCACCTGCGCGGAGCTACTTCTGCATATGAAAAACACAAGCACAACAAAAATGTCTAAAGCAAGATAGGCGGGCTCTCTTAATGGCAGCCTTACCTCTTGGAGACATCGGCATAAGAGGACTTCGTCAAAGCGAGTTGAAAGTTTTCGAGTGAGGCAGGATCCTCTAATAGCTCTTCGATGGAATCGTACACTTTTGCAGAGCCTTGCTTCACTAATACAATCTTATCCATGTACCTCAGGTATGCCGCTTGATTACACACCATAATGCGCGTCTGGAAGAAAAGTGCATAGCAAAGGCTTGAATAGTGAAAACATTCTTGCACGCATTTCAAGATTGCTGAAGACAACCATGAATCACGATAATAATTTTCAAGCGATTAGTTACCTATGGCTAAAGTTTTATTTTTTTTATATAGATCATTCTACTTCACAGGAGCGTTTTGTTAGCAAAAAAGTGAGTGATGAGCACCTCTGTGGTAGCGAACACCACGGCATCAGTTTTCTATCTTCACCCCTACTTACACATTTCTACACTGGCAATGGCCAATTGTGAGCCGGTCGTGTCAGCTACTGCGATATCGAGCAGCGCAAGCACTTTCAGTTTACCAAGTAACTTTCCGAGCCACGGCTGCGTGCCATCTCGGTGCAGCGCAGCTTTGCGAAAACCGAGAGAGCCAATGAGGGTCATATATTTAAAAATTAAATTACATTATGGGGTTTTACGTCCCAAAACCACTTTCTGATTATGAGGCACGCCGTAGTGGAGGACTCCGGAAATTTCGACCATCTGGGGTTCCTTAACGTGCACCTAAATCTAAGTACACGGGTGTTTTCGCATTTCGCCCCCATCGAAATGCGGCCGCCGTGGCCGGGATTTGATCCCGCGGCCTCGTGTTCAGCAGCCCAACACCATAGCCACTGAGCAACCACGGCGGGTGTTCATATATTTGTCGACGGCTAATTATATTTGTAATTTCTTGTCTAGCATGTAGTTGATTGCCTTATGTAATCACTCGGCCATCGTCGCACGAAGAGGATGCATGGTCCCTTAATTTTAGGTCACGTCCCACAAAAATTTTAGTTTTCCAGCCATTTGCCTAAGACTTAATAAAATCATCTTACTTTGGTTGAACACTGCGCTAAAGGACTTCTTCGGGCACATTTATGTACCCATGTTATGCGAAGCGTTGCTTTCACAGTACAGCTGCTCGTAGGCTGACAAGCCTCTCTCACCGTTATCACGGACCGATCCCGCTGATAGTTCAATGTAAAATTACGTTGGACACAGGTGACTAGGGCATTGAAGTTATCTAAATGCTACGGTTTTGCTTGCTGATACGCCGGTATGATTATGAGCGTGCAGCAGTGGAAGACTCCAGATCAATTTCTTCTAGCTGATATTCTTTACCCTACATCCAAAGCACGGTCAAAGAGTATTTTTGCATTTCGCGCCTATCAAACAGCGCCCGTTGTGGCGGAAGTCAAACCTGCTACCTCGTGCTTAGCAGCGCAACACCATAGCTACTAAGCTGCCACAGCGGATCTGGCGACAGGCTGTGTGTCACAGGGGAGACGAGGCATGTGCAGTGGTTATGTCCGCTTGTGTCACAGGCAGCGGGCCACTGGGTATGCGCCATTCGGTAGTCAATTGGGATCACTGGGTATGTGCTAATGCTTATGTGTGCCTAAAGCTACTGAATATGTGCGCTGGTGCAAAAACAGTTTTGTGTACTTCATTTTCTTAACTTGCCATTGCAAACGTTGTTATACTCATTGTAAGTGTAAACATTATTCCTTATAATGCCTACACAACTCTTCGCTTCGCCACAATTACAATGTTACAAATACTAAAGCAGATTACAACCATTCTTTACAAAGCAGGAGCGGAATTCGCTAAGCGAACTTACGAACAAATTTTGGTGTAAGAAGAATCTTACAGGAAAAAGCGTATTCACATAGCTAAAAGTGTTTGCAAGATCAGCAAGCTTGCGAGGCCTGTTACGGCAAAGATGAACGCTCTAGTCGAAACAAGGCGTGAATGCAATTGCAGCACAGGTGCAAAACTTTATTACTTTCCCCAACAGCAAGCGTAAGCCTGCCCACAAAACGGAAACAGCCGTCATATCTGCCGAAGTAAGAATAGGTGGATAGCAATCTTACAAACATAATTATGTCCATTAGCGCCGCTCGGGCTGACGCAAATAAGCGTTGGAACGTGCTATGGCGGATGATTGGCCATAGGCAACAACTGATAGCTGTGGATGCGCCTACTTATACTTTTGTGGTGCGTTCTTACTTGTTAACCCAAAGTGCAGCGAGCAGTTTTTTTGCATAATTGTATTGGGCGTGTATTGCTGTGGGAGGCAATAACAAAAAAAGTTGTGCTGGTAGCTTCTATTTAATGTGTGACAGGCTGTGTTTCTTTATTCGCATAATAGCCCGACTGTTCATTCTTGTCATCGCATTCTAATGGGTAGTAGCAAAAATAGGTGCCGTCGCCATGCCTGATAACAGTCAAGTTCATCAATGATGTGTTTTGAGCAGTTTTAGCGTTTTCTTTTTTTTCTTGTTAGAGCTTTCTTTCGCTCATATGGCTGCAGAAGATTATTTTTCTTAACGTTTTCGAGGCTATAATTCTCCATGCGAGATGAAAAACCGAAAGAACGGCCAAACGTTTCTGATTATCAAAAACTTTTGGTGCTGTAGAATTCGCTCTCGTCTACCGTGCTGTTAGCCTCAGCCTCCTATTCAAACGCTCATACTTTTAACTAAACCTGAATTGACGTAGTGTCCGTGCTCACAGTTAGACCCATCCGGTGGCCTTTGGTGTGAGCGAACATTTGCGTATAAAGAATGGAACTCCTGTCAATGATATGAAGCGGGACGTCAGTATCATGGCATATACGAAAACTGAAAGCTCGAATGAAAACACGTACCACCATTCACAGGAAAATTATCTGGAGTACTTGAATAAGAGTGGTGCTGTAAAATACATCTCACGAATATTGCGAATTGTCGTATGAGTCCAACAGCACGCACACACACAAACACACGTGTATATATATATATATATATATATATATATATATATATATATATATATATATATATATATATATGTGTGTGTGTGTGTGTGTGTGTAAAAGAGAAGAAAAGGGGGTTAACCGAGGGGCCCGATTTTTGAGCCGTGCTCCCGCATGGGTTGCAGAAAATAGCGCTAGCCTTTTATCCTTCCCCACAAGGACCACTTCTCCATAAGTCATATCATAAGGAGCCAGCAAACACTGACACCAAGGAATACATAGGGGAAATTACTTGCGCCTAATAAATGTAACAAAGAAACGATAAATTCATGGAAATTAAAGTGGATGAAAAAACAACATGCCGCAGGTGGGAACCGAACCCATAATCTTCGCAATTCGCGTGCGATGGTCTACCTATTGCGCTCCCACGGCGCCGTTTCCCAATCCACTTTCTTGGGTATTTATGTGTCCTAGTAGGACCCTGGGAGTGTTAGCCAGCGCCACCACTCACAGACCTTGGCGGCGTACGTGGCACGTCCTTTTTTCCGCAGGCGCCACGAGAACGTGATCTTCTTGGGTGAAGGCAACTGGTCAATAAACCCTCAGATGCTACCTGAAGGCATCAATGTCGCCAGATTCGAGACCCTCGTTAATGTAATAAACGAGAAGAAAGGGGGGTTAAACGAGGGGCCCGATTTTTATAAGTCATATCATAAGAAGCCAACAAACACTGACACCAAGGAATACATAGGGGAAATAACTTAAGCTTAATAAATGAAATAAAGAAACCACAAATTAATGGAAAATAATGTGGATGAAAAAACAACTTGCCGCAGGTGAGAACCGAACCCATAACCTTGGCATTTCGCGTGCGATGCTCTACCAATTGAGCTGATAGTGTCTGAGCAATGATAGGGACTGTTTGCAGCACCTCGGGGAATGCATGCAGCTGTACAACAGTACCTGCTTTCCTGCTTTTGTTCATGTCACATCAACCGATTAATCATGATAATATCATTATTCAAAATTGGAAAGTAAGAATTGTCCCACACAATGCACAACTGATCATAAAATCACCTCCAATGCTTGTTGAATGGGTGCCACAGTGGTACACTTGACCTGCCGACAGAGGTGGGGGGGGGGAGTCAGCCTCTCCATAAAAGTTGAAAGGGGCCGCGCCACACCACCCTGACTGTAAACAGTGGCAGTAAGCCTGACACTCCTGCAGTAATTATGTGCAGGAGTAAGCTTACCAAGGTCAGTTATTCATAAAGAATGCAGATCATGAACAGGAGACTTACAGAATAATGAAAATGGGTCCGAGCGCATACGGCCGGCATTACCAAATCATGAACGGCAGCTCATCGCTGTCGTTCAAAGCGAAAGTTTAGAATCATTACGTTCTTCGAGTACTATGATATGGGGCAAAAGATTGGAGGCTAGCTATGAAGCTTGGAAACAAGGACAGCTCATACAAGCAATGGAACGAGAAAGATTAGGCATAACCTTAAGAGACAAGAAGAGAGTGGTGTGGATCAAAAAGCAAACGGTGGTAGTCGTAATGAAAATTGAGAGGACAAATTGGAGCTAGGCAGGCCACGTAATTCGAACGGAATATAATCGGTGGTCCATAAGAAATACAGAGTGGGTGCTAGGACAAAGGACGCGCTGTCTTTGACGGCGGAAATTTAGGCGGAGGTATGAAATAAGGTAAGTTGCAGGCATAACTTGGAATCAGCTAGCTCAGGTCAGGGGCAATAGAGATCGCTACGAGAGGCTTTCTTCCTGTAGTGGACACAAAAATAGGCCTATGATTTTTACAAGATCCAAATTTGCCCTGAATTTCCACACACTGTTACTCTTGAGCCACAGTTCACTTCATCCTACGAGGCTGCATTCGCATGTTTATGGAGCAGTGTCTGCCGCCCTCCTCCAAATTTGTCCTTGTACTATAAATGCAGTGACTGCTCCAAATAAACAAAGTGCGTCAGTGTCGCAAGGCAAAAGATTTGAACTGATTTGGTCCGAAACAGCAAGAATGTTAAACAGTTATCTACGTCGTGTAGGGTGCTGTGCAGTATTCGGATGTGCACTTGAAAGTCTGTTTTTATGCGCTGGTAAATTTATGTGAATGTTGGCGCAGAACTTTGTGGTGAAGTTCGCTGATTAGCCTTGACGTCTATGAGGTGCCACTTGGGCTATGACATGCAGCGTGCGATAGGGACCTGCTACAATTTATTACCGGTCTGCAAAATCGAAGAGTGCGCGCCTTTGTGCATTTTGCCTGTCGGAAAGTGGCCGTCTGAGCCTGCAAAACAAATTCTTGACCTGATGCTAGGCATCATCGTGTTTTACCAGCTGAGGAGAAGTCAAGAAGAAGCGATTAACGCTGATACGATGTCAAAGTTAGATAGGCAGCGCAACTTGCGTGTGGGGATATCACGCAGCGAAGATTTATTTCATAATTGGGGAGTACCCGCCGTGGTTGCTCAGTGACTATGGTGTTGGGCTGCTGAGCACGAGGTCGAGGGATCGAATCCCGGCCACGGCGGCCGCATTTCGATGGGGGCGAAATGCGAAAACACCCGTGTGCTTAAATTTAGGTACACGTTAAAGAATCCGAGGTGGTCGAAATTTCCGCAGTCCTCCACAACGGCGTGCCTCATAATCAGAAAGTGGTTTTGACACGTAAAACCCCATAATTTAATTTAATAATTGGGGAGTGTCGGTTGTCATGGCTTTTTTCTGCATTTCCCTTTTAGGGCAGCTGTCATAGCTCTTCTTGTCCTCGACAGAGATCCTGTGTGATGGAAGAGCGCATTTCGTCGTCGGTTGGCATTTTACAACATTGTTAAGCAGTCCCTTAGACGGTACCGATTGCCGAGGGAGATGATATTAAGCTTGTTTGCGGCATTAGAACCGCACCTGCAACCGTTGGCAGTGTTATCACATACCACACCGATGACATGCGGGTGCTGGTCGCCTTCCTTTCAAGCCACCTGAACTGCACGTTATGCAGGTTTCTTTATTTTTTCCTGTAATTACTATTGAAATAAAGACGTTTAGTAGCTTTTTCATATCGTGGAGGTGGTGATGTCGCTACAGGCAGTGTTAGCATGGCAGACCTGGGCGGCAATTGCTCCGCCTGAGAGTCTTTCTCCGCCAAGTGTGCCACCGTGTGTCCATTAGTCATGTGTCTCACAGAAATGTGTGAAAAATTCGGGAAACTTCCACTGGCATTCTTTTGACGATGTTGAGGTGAATGGGCGAGGGCAGTTGCACTTGTACACGCTGTAGCTGACACCCGGCAAACTAAGCTGTGTATTGAGGAGGTGCAGTGATTTGCCGTAAGAATTTAGCCTCAACTAATTATGCATGATGTGCGATTACGTTATTAGTTGACCGCACTTCTTTCATTTTTTGATGTTCAATCCAAGCTTTGCGTCCTACTCGCTCTGATATGACGCCGTAAGCTGAATGCACTGCCATTTCTGTTCCACCGTTATTCTAGAGTAAGAACTTTTTGCCTAAGCAGTTGCGTGGCTTAAAGGAGCGCAGATTAAATAAAAAAAGATACGTTCTGGGTTTTCACGTGCCAAAAACACGATCTAATATTGAGGCGCGCCGTAGTGGAAGACGTTGGAAATTGGGACCTTCTGGGGTTCTTAAACGTGGACAGCACAGCTTAGTAAATTGCGCCGCAGAAACTGCTAGCCTCCTGGTTCGCTAGTCTGTTTGAGGGACCCCACGCAACGGCAATGGTAGTGAGAATATTTAGCTGATGGTGACGAGTTTTTCCTAAAGTGCGAAACTTTTTTAATAAATTTGCGGGTATGCCTTTGCTTCATACGTTCTTGCAAAGGTATGGTCAACAATAATTTTCTGTGCAATACTTTAATGTTTAAGCGCTAAAGACGCAGTCACAAATCCTTTGAAGACTGGTTCTAAGAAATCTTCAAGTAGCCATTTGTTTAAAGTGAAAAATTATACCCTAATATGTGTATTCAACGCTATCACGTTTAACACTACCCATTTATGAACAAAAATGAGCAAAATCACAGCCTACTTTTCAAGCTGTATAGTACACATACAGTTTTCCCTTCAAAAGATTGAAAGCAGGTTTATCAAACCAGATCTCGCACCATCATTAGCTACGTGTACGTAAGTGGTTACGCAAATTACAGCTAAGTTTACCGTAGCACAGCTGTTGCAAGCACCAGATTTCTCACCTTATTCTTCAGGATCCCATATGGACCGAACACTTCACGGAATACGCTTTTGGCCACAGTAGAGTCAAGAGCACTTAGCGGGTCATCCAGCAGGTAAATATCGCTCGCGCTGTACACGGCACGCGCAATCGAGATACGCTGCTTTTGCCCACCACTGAGATTTGTTCCCTGTAAAGGTACAACGAAGAACAATAGTCTGAGGCAGTTCTGAAAGAAATTATTAGGAAACTAGCTGCGCTACTTCTAAGGGTATAAAAATTGAACGCACTGTGGTTGAGAGATGTCTTCAATGATCTTAATGCTTCCGGTGTTATGAATTCTGAAGACATCCAAACAGCCGACGAGAACAACAAAACGTGGAGATGGATGAATGGCAGTTCCTCGGGTTTCGAGGGCATCTTGCTTAAAATTTCATCCCCAAATTTTGTGCAGGGAAGATAACCACATGACAACCATGTGTACAGAAAACCAACTTTGCAAAACTTTTTTTCTGAAAAGGTTCTAGTGGGACATTGGCCGGCTTCTTGTCGGAGTGATGTTCCCAAGGCTCTCATCAAATTACCACAAGAAAGCGGCCTAGATATGAGGCAGTGAAAAGTCTTCGCTGCTTATGTTCACTCAACAAGATCTTCCCACTCATCCTCAACGCAGCTGTCTCTCTCTTTTTCTACTGCCATCTCCCAGCCTCAATGTTGAGTAGCAGGTCAGAACTTCGTATCAGGCCGACTTCCCAGCATTTTGTCTCATAATAAATGTCTCTCCCATACACTAAAACGAATATCACTGTAAATGGGAATTCTGCTGGGAAGAACGTCTGATGCAGCTTAAGCGACAACCGCAACACGATGGCTTTTGAGTGTGGCCTCGGCTGTGCCATCACATTCCGGACATGCCTACTAACGAAGTAGGCGCTTGACAAGTATTCAACATTTTAGCCCGAGTTATCGACCCGCCATGAGTGATAGCTGCTTCTCTTTACGGCATTTTGAGCCCTAGCATAATGAACGCGACAATTGCTTATTAGCTAATGCATTCTTCCTATGTCCAGTGATTGTGGTCAGATATTAAAAAAAAGCGGATCCGGACCGTCACGTTTAGCCATATTTTTCACAATATGCTATTATAAAATATTCTTTATAGAAAGGGATACTTAATTTCATGAAAAACGTACATTGAAACACTTTGCGATAGGAAGAGTTAATTATCGATACATCAGGCACCTAAATGTGAAGAGGAAACCACTTTATGGTAGAACAGTCTTGCCACGCGGCTTGTATCAGGGCGTTCAGAATGTCGAGACATATGCAACAGTCAACGTATAGCGAGTTCTGATTTCGTGGCATCAAACTACTCTCAGAGATGACATCGCTAAATACACAAGGTGCAAAGCACATCTCGCTAATTAAAAAACATTCCCAGATTTTTCAATGACTCGTTCAACTGTGATTTTCTTGTACGCAGAGAGACCGTGGTGCTTTTCTATGGTTTCCTTGCGTTGTTGCGGCTTGTGGCTTGATGAGATGATTGTTCACGAACTTGTCCTGCACCAGTGCAGATCTGAACTAAACTTTCCGCGTTGACGTGACCGGGCAATGTTTTTGTCTACCGCCGTTTTGCGAAATCCGATAGGAAGCAGTTTAGTTTATTGTTCAGTTAATAAAAGAGTGGCATGTTCTGAAGACACTGTGAAGAACCTTCGTCAGACAGAACCGGACATTAGGGTTAGTCTTGAGGTTGGCCGCATAGAGCTCAATAGAAGGCAGCTCTAATCTACGTTTGCGCATCTGTTCATAAGATGCAAATCCAATACTGTAGAATCGGCAGCTACAGTTCTCAGGGGCGCTATAACGAAATACTATTCCAAGTTGTTTTTATTCTAATCTCCTGACGTCAAATTTACGTAAACACCAACGCAAACATCGGACGATAGCCCGCAGCGTTGTTTGAGAAACCCAATAAAACGGGCGTCTTTTATAGGCTGTCACTTTTTTTTTCTTTCAAAGCGAATAGCACTGCCTACATTGAGCACTTTTTCGTGTCGAACTGGCTGAGAAGAGGCGATGAGCACGCTTTCGAGAGTTTCGAGGGGGCCAAGCCAGCGCAGTGGAAGTAGATTGATTGAAAACTTTATTATTCCACCCATCTGGGGTGCCCACCTCTTACCCTAAACGCAGGTGGCAAGGGGGGGGGAGGCAGTGAAAGTAGATATCCGGATGAAAAGGCTGGTGCCGGCGTCTGCGATTGGGTTACTTCCCCTTACTTAGCTTGCGGTGGCTGGTAAAAAATCGCGGCGGTGTGCAACGGAAGGTTAAAAATGCCGGTTAAATGGATCCCCGGCAGGGTAGATTGGATAGAGCTATGTTGTACACGTGCCACAATGTCTCCATAACGTTATACGGACACACAAAATCATATACGATACGAAGATAAATGCATGGTCCGCGGCAGCTCCGCGCAGCCAGTGCCACAGCGATAGGCGGGTAGCCATCATCTATTCCTTTTGGAACGCAGTAGTGTCGGGCTATCAGGAAAAGAAATTTCATATTGGTCGGCCTATTAATGCGTCTATAAGGCGTACACGTCTCTTTGTCGCGGTGAGTTGTGGTTTTGTGACGGCGCGTGACAGACAAGCGGAGTGGGCGTAGACCGAAAACCCTTCACAAAAGCAATTGGTGACACGATGCCTTTTTCGCTAGTGATGAAAAAGGTGTCGAATCAGAAATTATCATTTTTTTCTCGTTCGGTCTATTCATGCATACTGAGCGTGCACATATTATATCAGATTGGACGTTTTCGCAATTTTTGTGACGTCGGGTGACAGACAGACGCAGTGGGTGGTGACTCGAACACTTTCGTACCGGCCGTGAAGGGCTGATTGCAGAATTGAAATAGAAAAGTTTGGTGTAGCTTTAGGTTATAACGCCCCCGGTTAATCTAGTGACACCATGCATGGAACATTGTCACTATTTCTTTCCCTTCGCACACAACTTCACGGCGCAAATGACTTTGGATTATACGAAGACAAACAAATTCATCTGGCATAAAAATCAGATCTGCATCGGTTCGCTGGCCGAACAGAAGCGCGCCGCAGCGCACTCTTTAACATTACACAGCTGGGACCCCAGTATTGCGGATTACAGCTTAGAAATGAACAGTCACCTATAACGCTGTCCAACCACTATGTGCTCTTTATTCAGAAATCGGCTATAAGAATTACGTAAAAGCTTAGAACAAATGTGGTGCGCAAGCGACAATGGAGACGAAGGAATACTGCTTTTTAATGGATAGCGTTAAGGGTCCCTTGTCGCTGAAAATTCGGAGCCGCCGCCGCGCGTCCAGTGTCGACCGCCGTTTCTCTAAAAATCATTTCCAACCACGCATACCCAACCACGGAGACCCTCCATGTAGCGCAGGCATTTTACTCAACTTATTTCTCAAGGTGATATACAGCAGAAAAATGGCAAGGTACGATTTACACACAACCTACAGACATGATAGCGTCGGATTGTAATTTGCATATACGAGAAAACATAATTCATTTACGCGGAAATTCAAAACGCGAACCCCTCTTCTACTGTTTCTACAATACACAGAGCTGCCGGGTTCCTTGCAACACTTCCAGATGGCGCTAACCCCCACAGCATCGTGGCCCACGTAAGCGACCGCGTTTCTACCAGAAAGCTCGCCTTCGTGCATAGCGTTCGCCGCCAGCGTTTCCCGGTAAACATTGGCGGGACATAAGCTCCAATTACCGGGAAGCATGACCAGCAGTCAGGGATCTTTGAATGCTATGGTGTTCCGCTCTTAAATGCGAGACTTAAGGGTAGTCGCAATTTTTCGGCCTTTTCTGTCATGCTGCGTTCCATGGCTGCGCTATAGCTCAGTAGCGCAATGCCAACTGGCCCAGCAGTCTATTTTTTTTGTCTTAAGAACTTAAGCAGTAAATGAACAGTACCTTTCCATACATTGTTTATTTTACTGGAAAACTCGAATTGCAAGTATAAAAATCACCCACAGCCCACCGTGTGCATAGACACTTCTTCCCTCAGGAAGGTTTTTACCTAAATTATCAGCACCGCTAGCTGTGGCTATACGTCGTTAGGTGCGAGCGCGGCAGATAATTTTGTAGATTGGATCCGAGACTTGCTCCTTGAAACGAAGGCCGAGCCTTAAGCTGCAAATATCCACTGATCAAATTATAATATTGCATTCATTTCTCCAGGAAAAAAAAACTCTCTTGTGTATAGCATAGTACAACATTAACAGACGCCCTTCGTTACAAGTTCTCATGCATCTAGAAAAACTTGACAGAGAAATAAGATACACATGTGCACACATGTAGTCTGGCTGGACGTGCAGAAATGATTTATTGTACTACCCATCTCCGATTTGCGCTGAATAAAAAATATATAAGGCTTTATGCCTTGGGATCAAACACACAACCTCGTGTCCAGCAGCAGAACGCTATACCCACTGCGCCACCACGACAGGCATTGTGCATAATACTATATGTTCATGAAAAACTACAGCATTTCGAAGCCTCTTTGCTGCTCATCGGGGCGACGGGCACTGGTTATTGGAAATAATTTTTGGTCGTGGCCAGCACGCACACAGCATGATCAGGCCCCCGAAAAGCAAGTGAGAAATATTGCTACGTGCTACTCGAAGAAGATGATGTTGGCCCTTGTATTTACTTCGACGTCCCGAGAAGCGGCCTCTGCCTGATCTGATAACAACCACATACCTTGCTGGATCTTGGCTGAATTCCACGTTGGCCAGTGCTTACTACCCTTGTAAATATACCATGTAAATAGTGTTCCTACGCTTCTTCCACGTAACAATATTTTGTCGAGTTCATGTCACACTGACAGTGCTGATAAGCGCGAGGACTTAATTTCCTGCCTAATATCCTAGCGTTGACATTCATTCTAATGGTGCCTTAGTTACATGTAGTTAAAATAACTTTTGCGCCATACTTGCACGCAGGACAGTGGGCTCACGTGAAGGAAAAAAAAAGACTGCACTGCTATGTCCTAAAATGCTGGTGTCGTGGCAAGTGGCAAAGTAGATGAATTAAAAATAACGACCATGACCCTTACTAAGCAATAACAAAAAGTTGCGACTTGAGGGCACTGCCTTGAGGAAGATGCTTAAAGAAGGTCCGACAGATAAGAAAAGAAGTTGCATAAACAAGACTGGCCTTATAACGGCGTACCGAAATATCTACCGGATACACGCGTTATGTTAAAAAAAATGTGCAAAAGTAACCAATAATAGTACGCCGACAGTACCGTGAAAGAAGTGAAAGATAAGTGGTACATGAAATAACCGATGAACCGGCGAACTAACACGTCTCTCATCGGTCATTGTCCAGGGGCTGCTCCTGTCAAACACTGCCTCTGGACGCTGGACTGCGCGTAAGTAAGGTGCCCGCTTGCCCCCGCCTGTGTTACGTGCGCATGCGTGCATTGTGGGAGCGTTTGCTACCCTTATAACAGGTTTGATAGCGGCGACCGCACTGTGAGTGGAGCTCTACAGAATACAGGGAAAAAGGTATGCGAAACCTGAATTCTACTCTTGATATCGACAGACGTCTTCAACGGAATTTTATTTGCCAAAGAAGGAAAGAAGCTGTAGACGGACACCCATGTAAAAGAGATGATACGCATATCCACACTCAAAAATGTACTAAAAATGAGGAGTGGTGTGGGTCTGCTGTTTTTAAATCAGTGGCAGCTTCAGAGAACGGATATGCTAGATGATGGAATAGTATACATCCCTTGAAGATGCAACCAGGTTTCCTAGAGGACGAGCCCAGACGGCGTCTAAGTACGCACGAGCCAACTTCAACGAAGCTCATAAATTCTGCTCGTGAGTTGAAACAGCGGACTTGAAAACAATAAATGTTGAATCATATGCCAGGAGGCTAGCTCAAGAAACTTACCTTTTCTCCCACTTCCGTCATATCACCCGCAGGCAAGATGCTCAAGTCGCTTAGCAATTGACATTTCCGCAAGACCTGGCCATAGATATCTCGGCGCATTTCCTTGCCATAAAGGATGTTGTCCCTTATAGACATGTTGTGCACGTCGGGCAATTGCGGTACGTAGGCCATGCAACCCTGAAAAACAAAGCAGAAATTCAGCTGCAGAAAAGATTACGCAATAGTAGCTTGTTGAAGACACAGCTTTGTCACCAAACTATGGCAAAGGATTCTGTCTTGTGTAATGTTTGTAGGCATTATGCCTGCTTCTGTGAAGCGAGATTCTGCCACAGTTCCGAACATTTTAATGTGAGCACCTCTGAGTATCATTAAAAGCTTTTATATCTATTTTGCCGGTCTGAGTTCACCACACGTGAAAGTAAGGCTGGAAAACCAAGTAGACTTTAAAATTTGCATCTTTCCTTGACACCATCTTTGCCGAGCAATTTTACTGTTATACACGTCTATTCTCTCTGTCCTCTCATGCAAGTATATTACTAGCACTGTGCCGTACCCTATGGATGGAAGTCCAAAACACGAGGACTTGAACAGTCTTTTTAAGCAGAATAAATAGGAACAATATTCCGGCCATGGACCAGCTTGACACGGTTGTGCTAGATTTGGTTACGATGACTACCAGAATATGTTTTAGTTAATATACACACGTCGTTTGCTACGTCCGAAAGCCTTTTGTTGCGGGACTGTTTCTTACAATTTGGAGAATGCCCATTGTTTCGCTGGGCAACGAGAGTCTTGATGAGTTGATAAACCTGTAATAAATTTCCGCTGAGTTATGCGTATTAATGTTCTAATGAAGGAAACGTACGGAGGTAGTCATGGTGCCATCGACCATTTTCATGTTCCGTAGAATGGCGGACAGTAGCGATGACTTTCCACTTCCAACGAAGCCGACAATACCGATAAATGAGCCTGGTTCCACATCCACTGAGATCTCCCTCAGGTGAAGCTGCTCGCTTGCTTTTTCAGTGTTGCCCCACGTAAAGGAGCATTTCTCGAGCTTTACTGCCCCTGCAAGTCGCGCGAGAACACAGGGAAAACAAAACATTTTATTCACACAGCCGCTATTTTTCTTCACTCAGTTCATCATTCACCATTACTATTTACATAATTAAGAACACAAAAATATGTGAATGTTTTAGCGCGGAATTCAGCAAGAGAGACAGCTTATCGATATTAAGTTGGTTTGGTCTCAGCTTAATCAGAGCTTGACGTGATTATATGCTAACAATCATCGGTCCCCTTGGATGAAATGCTTCTCAAGGCATTATGCTTCGTTGACTTTGCAGGGTAATGCACTTCATCGAACGTCAGCAACTTCCACGTTCGTTCGGTTTGGCAGAAGAGTATCAACAGAGGCTTTTATAGTCTTCACACAGGAGCAGAGTACAGTAAAACACCCGTTCATTTGCCGACTGCCACTAGGTCTTACACATTCTCTGAACAGGTCCCTGCCCTTCTGTACTATATTGCTTTTTTTGCAGAGGGAAACCTATGCAAACTACGCCAATCACGAGCTGTGCTGCCTAGATAAAGAGAAGTCCGGCTGTGAGGGCTAGAGAACCAGACCGTCAAGGCTGCCTCCATTGTGCTACCGAAGTTCTGGAATGTACTTGCTTTATTTAAGCATGAATGCTTTTCTCAGTTTATTTTGAGTAGTGTCCGCAGAAAACAACCAAATCTTGAAAACACCACTGCGAATCCCCTGATTATCTAAAAGAAAAACGAAGTTAAGAAACATTATAGGAAAATAAAAGTTTTTGTCACCACCACCACCACCACTCAAGATTGAAATCATGCCACTTCTGTGTTGTGCAGGTTGGACCCGTATGCGATAATCACTGTACAATGGCGAAATCTGTTCTGTGGATAGGAGAAGCGAGTGTGTAACGTTCAGATGTGTACTCAGACAGTGTTATTGTATTAGCGCATATGTCTGGGAGCAATCAATGCTGCACTTTCAAAGATAAAGTGATATTCTCGTATCTTCTTGACGTCATTTCTGGTGTCAGTGATTGAGATATACGTAAATGAGGTTGGTGTTGCGCAATCTCACAGATCTCAGCAAGCTGAAGTTTCTGCAAACAGAACCATTCAAATACGAGTCCAACAAGAAGGTACGAATGCGTGGTCAGCTTGAGGACTTGTTCAGTAGAGACGGCTTCCTGCAATCGAACAGAGCTGTGCAGTGTCACGACTTGGTATCTCGCCGTGCACAACAGGATGGAACACTTAATAAAGTAAACGTATCTTCTTAATCAGCTTCCAGTGTAATCTTTGAGAGACAGCTGACGCACTGACTTATGCGTACGTGTCTTGTGTTTATTAGGTTGAGCATATGTGCACTAAGATATAATTGCTAAGAAGGCCAAATATAGAGGCATTTCACTATGATGTTTATACTGCGTAAGGGATGCAAGCAATTTCTTTCAGAACAATGCGTCAAAGGCTATCTCCGCCAGAAGGCAGCGTGCACAAACTATATACGGGAACGTTACATTTGAAAGATCTTCCTATTACTCATTCAACATACTTGAAGCGCATTCAGCCAGCCATTTATTAAAAAGCATGCGTGCTGTCAATTGTCATGAAGCATGAAACGAACACCTGGGACCCTACAACATAAAGCTATTTCAATATGTTTCTATTCCAGTCTCCTGACGTCAAATTTACGTAAGTGCCGACACAATGATCGGGCGGTGACCCGCAGGGTTGTCTGATGAGACGAATCAAACGCTCTCATAATTTTTTGGAGGTAACCTTTGTTTGCTTTAAAAGTGAATAACGTTGCCTACACTGATCGGCTTGACTTATCTAATTGGCTGACAAGAGGCAAGGTGCACGCTCAAGTGGAGAGGCATTCTACAGGGCCGAGCCTGTGCACTGAAAATCGATAACCGGATGAAGAGGCTGGTGCCCACGGCTGCGATTGGTCCGCTTTCCCTTACTTAGCTTGATGTGTCTGGTAGAAAATTGCGCTGGCATGCAGCGTGAGGTTAAAAACGGCGCTAAAGCCAGTCCCAAGAAAATAATAATTGACAAAGCGAGGTCATAAACATGCCGAAAATGCTCGAGAACGTTACAGGGCAACGCAAAAATTTTATTGTGCGCAAATAAACTCATGCTCACCGGAAGGTGCGAGTAGCCAGTGCCTGAGCGATCGGCGGCAGCCATCTTTTATGCGGGGCAGACTGCGGCTATTCAGAAAGAAATTCAGCTTTGTTCGGCGTATTAATACATCTTTAATGCGTACACGTCACTTTGACACGGGGAGTTTTCGCGGTTTCCTGACGTCGCGTGCCAGGCAGGTGAAGTGGCTGAAGCCCTAAAACTTTTGACCAATGGCCGAGGTCTAATGGCGAAAACGTGTCGAATCACCAATAACTACTTTTCTTTCATTCGGTCTAGGCATGCATATCACATGGGGAGCTATCGCGGCTTTCGCAACGTCGCGTGGCAGACAGGCGAAGTGGGGGTGGTCCCAAGAAGTTTTGGCTCATCGCGGAGGGCTGATTGCAGAATTGGAATAGAAAATTTTGGAATAACTTTACGTTATTGCACCCCTGCTTACATGACGGCATACTGCAACTTTCACTGAAATGCTTTCCAGTCAGTGCTCGAAATTGCAGTGAAGATCCAATCTGAAGTGTCTTGCAATGTGTAAGACCTATCAAAAGCATGAGTCTCATGAAGGACGATGACGGCAGACGCTGCACGACGAGGGAAATAACAGGACACGCTCGAGGGATGGCGGAAGAGAAAAAAAGCGGAAAACATGAGTGAAAAGGAAGCTGCGGGTACAAAGGCGGATCGAACGAGGCAAGGAAGTTCATGAAACGAGTCCCGAGAGGGCTTTCCGGGGTGTACCGGTGGGAAGCCACGTGACGGGCCATTGAACAAAGCTCCTGCCGTGTACTGTGCGTGGCCTATTTCCGTGCTCTTAGGGTTTCCGTGCTCTCAGGATTTCTGCACTACCACGGATCCCCAGCGGCGTGTCGCCGTGTTGCCGCAACTGCCTACCAAACCCAAGCCGTCTGCGCCGCGTACGGCGGGCCAACGAAAATTGCAACCACACGTGAGCGAACTTAGTGGCACCGTATGCCGTGATGCCAGGACATCACGCTTTAGTGGGCGAGGGACGAGAACTGTGCAGTGTGCAGGGTCTTAGGGTTCGGTGCATTAGAAGACAGTCTCAATTTGCGCTAACTTTGTAGCTTTGTAAGAGCGCAGTGTTGCTAATTATATGTACACCTGTGCAATTTGTCCTAGTATCGCCTTCGAGTCTTTCCTCACCGCAACTCACGTCAACAAACGTAACGGTCCACATTATTACCCTACAATGAGTATATCGAGCATATATTCAAGTGTTCTTTTGTTGGCCTATCATGGCGTCCACAATTGTAACGTCGTGCCTAAAATGCTTCTACGGACTCAAGGTCAATAACAGCCAACCATTCATCACCCAGCAGCATATATACTCGATCAAAACCCACAACGTTGTGGTCAATAGTTACCAGAGTAGATAATCCGCAACTATAATCCGTCGCCTCAAACACTGTCACACTAAGCACTGCTTAGTGAAAAGGCTTATAGCATGCAAGTCACCTTGATTCGCAGGAATACAAAATAAATAAATAAATAAATAAATAAATAAATAAGAATATAAAAGAAAAAAATTAGCATCAACTTTCATCTAGCCCCATTGGTATCTAGCGCCGTTTACAATATGCCTATGCTTCAGTGCTCATTTTGGCGCCTTACTTCCTTAGGCCTTCATCAGGCGATGCCTTTTGCTTCTTTCTTTCTACGCTTACGTTAGAATGCTATCCAATAAAAGTATTAAAAATTACGTTTAAACAATTCCCGTGGAGCGAACCAATGTAGCCACACATCGTTTTGCTAAAAGCGAAACGCGTCATGTAGAAGGTATCTATGCAGCCGGCATCCTATCTCGCACTTCGATGACGATCATTATATTGTGTCATGACATCAGATCGCATGTCACGCCATTCGCGCAATTTATGCCACGACATACAACACGCTATTCATAAACGAGAAGAAAGGGGCTTAACCGAGGGGCCCGATCTTTATTAGTCATATCAAAAGAAGCCAAGAAACACTGACACCAAGGACCACATAGGGGAGATTACTTGTGCGTAATAAATGAATTAAAGAAACGTTAAATTAATGGCAAGAAAAGTGGATGAAAAAACAACTTGCCGTAGGTGGGAACCAAACGCACAACCTTTTCATTTCGCGTGCGATGCTCTACCGATTGAGTTACCGCGGCCCCGTTATTAGGCATAGGCATAGCGATTCGCGACCCATGCTGCAAGATTTAGATCGACTGCAAAAACATTAAGCAGCAAATATACCATCGTATTCATTGAAAAGTGCATGTGCGGGTAAGTTTTTATAAAATACAAAATGGTTTAGCTGATCAAGACTTGCATCACATCTTGTATATTCTCGGATATCTGACATGCTAGCCCGAAGGTTTGTCCGAAACGAAGGTGATTTCATTACTGCCAAATTCAACAAAAGAAGTTGAATAGTCGTGATAAATGGCTAATAAAGAAAACAAATTACGTACTGTAGCTTTCTTTGCTAAAGTTACGGTCGAATTACAAGGCGCGCCATAGTCGGATATTGTGGAATGACTTTGACCACCTCAAGTTCTTTAACATGCATGTGAGTATAAATACGCGAGCGCTTCTTAATTTAACCCCTCACCCCCCTCATACTGCAGTCAGCGCGGCCTGGATCGAATCCACGACCTGGATCTCAACAACGTCGTGCCACAACCGCTAGGCAACAGCGGCGGGTATGGCGAATTAGGTGTTAAACAATAACATATTTGAATTCGTCGGCATAGCTAGATTCCCTTCTTTAACTAATCGGCCGACAGAAATGCACCTGCCATATAGGTAGCTTCTACTCGACTGCTTTCAGCAGAGACATTTCGTATGCGTTTCCACCTATTAAGTTTATGTTAAATGTTGTCCATCTCTTCCAGTGCCACGCAGCACTGACCCCCTCTACAAGTTCTCGTACCAGAATATTTCAACATGCTCTTGGCGTGGAGGAGCGTCTCTACGGAATTTTTTAAATATTACTCCCTAAAGGGGGGGAGGGGAGCGCAATAAAGGATTTCCTTGGTGGAGAAATTCGCGGGACCAGCAATACCTTTTTTGTGTAAGCTGTCGCTGAAGAGATCCCTTTGCTCCGCAGATTCATCAGCTGTGCAAAATGTAGCAATCCGATTCAAAGCGAGAGAAGACTGAAAGCCAAATGGTGAAAAAAGAATGTCAGTGGTCCGACACAAGCGCTATATTTCTTTAAAATGAACTGTATTCAATTTATCTCTATGAAAGATGAGAGGGTTCAAGCAACTTGATCACAACCTGGGATGAAAATTTACGCTGGACCCTGTTATTTGAACGGTCATGCTTACATAAACAATTTTATGTAGCAGAAGCAAAATGGGGATGACAAATAACTTCTAGTAACGTCTCGTGGAATGTTCTTATGTCCAGATTAAGTTTTCATGAAATATTGCATGTCAAGCGCAATTTTTTCTTTGTATTACTGTTGAAAGCATGAACTGTGAGTCAGTGCTGTGCATTACGCTGGATGACGATTTCTAATTGATGTGGTGATGAAGCGCCGAAGTTTTCCCGTTTGACTTTTTCAAGACCTATTGCCACCGGCTGCTGAAATATTTACAGTTATTTGGTTATTTATGTGCCCCCAAGTTCCTAGAGAGCATTGCATAGGGAGGAGGGGGGAGTAGTACAAAGTTATTACGTCGTGTAAGGAAACCGTCAACGAAATAAAAACAACGAAAAATAAAATACAGATTTAAACTTGGTCAAAGGTAAATACAGTAGTGTAACGGAACGATAACGACCAATTTAAGATATCACTCCTATATAAAGCAGCGGCAACGAAAGAAAATGGTACATGATTCTAAAGGAGGGGGAATAACAAAACATAAAATGAAATAAAGAAAACCATTCATTTATTTCCGGGAAATGGTATGTACAATAGGGTAATAGAAAGTTGAGCGACTTGGAATGCACACGAGTAAAACAGTAAATGAGAAATAGATGTTATAGAGCAAAGAAGCACAAACAAGAAAGCAGAACCTTTATTCAAGGATATGTTCAAAATAATAATAATAATATTTGGGGTTTTACGTGCCAAAACCACTTTCTGATTATGAGGCACGCCGTAGTGGGGGACTCCGGAAATTTTTGACCACCTGGGGTGCTTTAACGTGCACCTAAATCTAAGCACACGGGTGTTTTCGCATTTCGCCCCCATCGAAATGCGGCCGCCGTGACCGGGATTCGATCCCGCGACCTCGGATATGTTCAAAAAGCTCCCTTTCAAAAATAGCCGCTTGTAGTGTAAGGGGCAATATTTTCTGGTGTAGCCTCCCACTCACGAAATATCATGTGCTCGCCTAATGCGAGTGGTTAGAAAAGTGACGCTGTTATAATGAACGAAAAAAAAAATCGGCAGAACCCACCTCACGGTTACTGTCGATGGCAATATGTCTGTTTTGAATAAAATGTAATTTAAAATCTATGATAAGTGTAATAAAATATTTTCTTCTAGACATTAGTAACCTTACCCTGAGTACGGGTATCTTTCCACAAGCTTTAAAAATAGGAAGAGGGACACAGATATATAAAAACGGTAGAAGGGATATGCTTACAAATTATCGACCGGTGTCAGTCCTACCCACTATATCGAAGCTTTCTGAAAGCATCATACACAGCAGGCTAATATCATTCATAAATAAGCGCAACATACTAACCAAGAGTCGGTATGGCTTTCAGAATAATAAGTGAACTGAACAAGCTTTGATGTTCATTAAAAACAAAATAATAACAACTATAGAAAACCGGAAGTATATGCTTGGTTTGTTCTTAGATTTAAAAAAAAAGCTTTTGACTGCATTTATCGTGAAATATTGTTCAATAAGTTTTCAAGGTATGGTATAAGGGAGATGGCATTAAACCTAGTAGCGAATTATTTAATAGATCGTTTTCAAGTAGTGAAGGTTCAAATAATATTTTTTTCCAAATAAATGTTAGCACAAGGCGTAACACAGGGATCAATTCTAGGGCCACTTTTGTTTTTGATTTATGTAAATGGTCTAGTAACTATTCCTGATTCTCCTGAAATAATCATGTATGCAGACGACACAAACGTGTTCTTCGCATCTAAAGAGCTACAAACACTCGAAACAAATGTAAACCATTATCTGTCAGTTCTTTCATGCTGGCTAAGAGTAAATCGAATGCAATTAAATACAAAAAAGATGACATACATCATATTTCATGCAGTTCATAAAATTATAAACAAAGAGTAGAAAATTACATTTAACGGAGAGTCTATTAATAGAGTACAAACACAAAAATTTCTTGATATAATACTTGAAGAACACCTATCCTGGAATGCTCATATCAATAGTCTAGCAGCAGAGCTTGCAAAGTGTGGCGTGTTTATACAAAGCGGATGCTTTCGTTCCTGTGTGGCTAATGAAATCTATGTATTACGTACTGTTTTACTCCAAGCTATGTTATGAAAATTTAGTATGGGGAACAACAACACGTGGTAATTACTCTAAATTACTGGTATTACAAAAACGACTACTACGCTGCTAGGAACGTTATAAAGAGAACCCACGGGATTTCAGAACACCACCTTTATTTTTAAAACATGACATGTTAAGAGCTGACCAAATATTTTATTACAAGCTACTACAATTTGTGCATCATGAAAAATTATACATAAATAGCAACATTGACAAATCATCTTACTACTTTAGAGAACAAAAGCGACGCATGCGAATAACACGGACTTACAATGGAAAACAATCCATAATGTATCAAATAACATCGCTTTTAATAAACTGGAAAGAGGTTTGGACTTCAATGTCAGTCATAACCTCTTTAATAAATAGAGAAAGAAAGTAGTATTAATCAGTGCATCCACTTTTACTTTATCCAATTAAACAAAAAAAATTCCTTGTATTTTAGCTATCTTTCTTTATACTTCCTGCAACACATATTGTTAAGTTGATTATAACACTGTGCACACGAAACTCTCGTAGTTGTATTGTTAGTAAGCGTGCACATATTCAAGAGGGGAATTGTGAACACAAAATTTTGTTGTTGTTTTTGTATAAATGAAAATTGACACTTACTGCGAACTTTTTTTTACTATATATGTGTTATGTTTATGTGTAACCGGTCAGGTATTGCCATACCTTTAGCTTCTGTACCTTTCTTGAAGAAACAAATTCAACAAAAATAAAGAATCTGAATCTGAAATAAACCCACAAAAGATATTGCCGCCATCGAAACGAGTCGTGAGGGGCCGTACTGCAATGGGACTCGCGCTTTTTTCTCGACACGCTGCGCCGTCTAGTGGCGCTACCGAGGAGGCCGCGCGTGGATTCCGAGAAGTGGAACGTGACGCACGGGTGGCTGCTAGCGCTGATAATTGCTCCCTCGCTTGCCGTACACTCAGTGGCACATACTTAGTGACCCAAGTTGGCGAGACGTCCAGTGAAGAGCAGCACATAGTCAATGCATTCATAGCCAGCTCGATGAAACGTTGGCGTGAAAGGAGCTTCTTGAAAAGCGGCACATACCCATTGCACTTGTGGCGGAGTCTGATAATGCATCGGGTTGCTGTCATTGAGGAACCCTTGCAACGTATGCTCAATTGCGTTCTGCATCAGATAATTTACGGGATCTTTTTAGTGAGTGTAGAGTAAGCACATTCCCAGTGGCATATACCTAGGTACCCTAGGTTTGCGTCAAAGACGTTGATTTAAGAGCGGCACTCACTCAATGACCCCACACCTGCTTAACCAGCGACCGAAGTTGCCGTCAAATAGGCTAATTGAATACAAGCAGAGACAGACGGGCACATGCCTAATGCCCCCCATCGACGCCAAAGAATTTACTCTATAGGTGGTGCCTACCCTTTCCCGCATCTACAGGGACCCATGCCAATGTGAAAGACATTCGTGAATTAGAGGCACATATGTGCACAGTGGCACACACACAGTAACCTAAGTTGATTGGCTAGTTCGTTTCGAATCCTGTCACCATGACGCAACAGCCCTATGTGCGAACCATTCGACCACGGATTTCCCAGTAACCACGGTAGGCGGGAAAACGGTTAGACAGACAGACAGACAGACAGACAGACAGACAGACAGACAGACAGACAGACAGACAGACAGACAGACAGACAGACAGACAGACAGACAGACAGACAGACAGACAGACAGACAGACAGACAGACAGACAGACAGACAGACAGACAGACAGACAGACAGACAGACAGACAGACAGACAGACAGACAGACAGACAGACAGACAGACAGACAGACAGACAGACAGACAGACAGACAGACAGACAGACAGACAGACAGACAGACAGACAGACAGACAGACAGACAGACAGACAGACAGACAGACAGACAGACAGACAGACAGACAGACAGACAGACAGACAGACAGACAGACAGACAGACAGACAGACAGACAGACAGACAGACAGACAGACAGACAGACAGACAGACAGACAGACAGACAGACAGACAGACAGACAGACAGACAGACAGACAGACAGACAGACAGACAGACAGACAGACAGACAGACAGACAGACAGACAGACAGACAGACAGACAGACAGACAGACAGACAGACAGACAGACAGACAGACAGACAGACAGACAGACAGACAGACAGACAGACAGACAGACAGACAGACAGACAGACAGACAGACAGACAGACAGACAGACAGACAGACAGACAGACAGACAGACAGACAGACAGACAGACAGACAGACAGACAGACAGACAGACAGACAGACAGACAGACAGACAGACAGACAGACAGACAGACAGACAGACAGACAGACAGACAGACAGACAGACAGACAGACAGACAGACAGACAGACAGACAGACAGACAGACAGACAGACAGACAGACAGACAGACAGACAGACAGACAGATATCCCCCGCAAAGTGCCGTAAGTACCACAAGAATGCTAACCCGTTAAACATTTTAAAAGTATTGACGCAAAGTGTTCAGGTGGTAAATGTTCACACTGCGTTTTAACAGTGATGCACTCATATAGGATTATTATGAAGAAAGTATGAACCTTAGCGTCTTATTTTGAACTGACTCTGTCGATGCAGTACCAGTATTACCAAATTACCAGTACTTGGACGCCCATTACCCGCCCACACTATACCTAAGACCTGATGAATAATTTGTAAGTTTGAAGCTTTTTATCAGTGTCGGAAGAATACAAGCCGTGTTTGACTAGCCCCATTACCGTAATGTCTTTTTGTTATGTAGTTTGTCCATGTCAAGTTAGATCGGCAGTTAATCTTTAAGTGTCATGGGCGAGTATTACTCGTGTACAGTATTTCGGTAAGAACTACTAAGGACGCATTTCTCTGGTCCACGTGCCGGCCGGCCTCATCCAATCCATTTTTTTGCTTTGGCGAGTTCCCTTTTTGGCCGTACAGGCACCTACAGACTCCGTTCGTCCAGCAGAGATTCCATAAATGGCGGCTGTCAGTCGCGTGCTGCTGCCCCCTCAGACGCGCACTTTCTTTAGAAGCAGGCCTGATTTGTTTGACGGCAGCGCACTTTCTGGACTTTATCCCGCCTACAGGAGGCAAACAATTTCCAACAAGGCATTGCGTTGTCTCTTGCAATAGTCGAAGCAAAATGACAATAATGTCCTCAACGTAACTTGCTTCTGGTGTAAGAACTACGGCGCGGAAATTTTCGTCGTAACGTGTTTTGAGATTGAACACATGAAAGCAACGTACCAAAATTTCACAGCCCCTCTTCGAGAATTTTGACAATTTGCATTTTCAAGTCTTTCGCAACAAGTGTTTGCTCTAAATATACGTGAGGCATCGAGCGGTTGAAATGGAACTGAACCCTTATGAACTCTAAGTTTTCTAGGAAACTTACATGGTTCTTGTTATTTGGTATTTCCTGGCACAAGTTGTGAGTTGACTACCTTAACTTTTTAGATTATTGGAATCTGGATAACATTTGCTACGCAGTTAAGCAATTTAGGAAAATGTCATTGCTTTAAAGTCTTTTTTAGATTTTTTGGCAGTATTCAAAGTGTTAAATAAATGCCAAGGTAATTGAAACTTCGCACTTTTTCTATAATTGTGTTTATTCGTTAAGGGCGTAGGGCTAGTAGTCAGTGTATAAAATTTCACAAGGTTGGTTTTTCGTACATTGACGTCTATTTGCCAGATCTGACACCAGTGACAGGGTTCAATGAAGTCCGCGTGTAAGCTATTTACATTTTCTAAAGGTAATATTGTTACCGAGGCGAGATGTAGGTGAAGGTTGCATTTAGAAAATATTTACAAAGAAAGCTAGGTCTGATCCGGCCCAAGTGCAAGCGACGTCATTGTCGTTTTTATCGCCCTGCCAAACCTTCTGTTTGACAGAGAGATGAAAACGATGATGTTGTCTCTGTATCAATCGCTTCGTAACATTACCCACCAGCGGCGGAAGCGCCGTTCTGGCGCTTGCTACGAAGGTGAGGAGCTAGAAGCGCAATATGGCTTCACCTGGGAAACATCAACAACAAAGTTGGTAGCGAGAAGGCCAAATAAGCAACGTCTACATCACCGTGTTGAGGCAGCACCTTCTATGATCCGATGTAAAGCAGGAGGAGCTTCGCTGATATACCAACGCTGCGGCACGGTAACAACAGGAGGACCAGAGAGCGAGGCGTGAAGTGAACACTTCTGGGTCGGTTGTCGTAACGGGTCTTTTGGGAGCATTGCGAAGCACAGAGTAGGTCACGGGCAAGTTGACGAGCTGCACGGTCTCGACCAACAACGTCACCGGCGTAGTCAGTAGGCGAGTGAGGAGCCGATGGAAGGAGAGTCTCAAATGGTAGTGCAGGATGTCTACCAAATAGTAAATAAAACGGGGAATATCCAGCACTGTCATTCCGTGATGAATTGTACGCGGAGTTAACTAACGGTAACGTGCTCTCCAGTCACGGTGATCAGGTGAAACATACATGACCAGAATCTCAGTTAGCGTTCGGTTCAGGCGCTCGGTCAGTTCATTCTTATGTGATTGATAAGCGGTGGTGAGCTTATGTTCAGTGGAGCAGGCACGACGGAGGTCAGCTACCACTCGTGAGAGGAAGTACCTCCCGCTACCGGTGAGGAGCTGCTGAAGGGCGCCATGATGTAGAATTACGTTGTGAAGGAGAAAGTCAGTCACGTCTCTGAAACAGCTTGTCGGCAATGCACGGGGGATTGCGAAGAGTGTGGCGTAAGCTGCCGCGATCGCAACCCATTTATTTCTGAGAAGGATGTCGTGAAAGGGCCTAAAGGGTAGCGGCCGACGCGGGAGAATGGCTCTGCAGGGGTTCTCAATCGGTTGTTGCTGGCCTGCAGGCAGCGCTGAAGGGTGCTTTCGGCGTTGGTAACGTTCACAAGCTGCGACGTAGTGGCGCACAGAACCGCACATGCCAGGCCAGAAAAACCAGCTGCGGATGCGGGAGTATGTAAGCGATACACCTAGGTGACCGTCGGTTGGTACGTCATGAAAGTGGTGACGAAGGCCGCAGTGTAGATGGCTAGGTAGGACAAGCAGAAGCTCTGGACCATCGCAACTGAGATTACGACGATACAAAACGCTGTCGTGTAGCTCAAACAGGCTAACAAAATGTTCTGGTGGTGAAGTGATTAGAAGGTTGATGATGAGCCGTAAAGATGCGTATCGCCACTGTTTGGTGGGAATATCATCGGAAGCAAGGATGCACTGTACGCAGGTGTCTGAGTCAGAATCAATGACGTTGGAAGCATTGAAAGATTGGCGTGACAAGCAATCTGTGTCTTGGCGCAACATCCAGATTTGTAGTGCACAATCAACACACATTTTTGAAACCATAGTGCCCAGCGGCCGAGACGTCCACACGGATCCTTGAGCGAGGAGAGCCAGCAGAAGGCATGATGGGCGGTAATCAGAGAAAATGTTAGGCCAAGCAAGTAAGGTCCGGATTTGGTGACAGCCCCCACTAAAGCCAGGCACTCGTGTTCAGTGATGGAAAAGTTTCATTCTGACGACGAAAAAAGCGAATGGCGTAGGTGATGGCAGGTTGCTTGCCGTGCTGTTTTTGGCCAAGGACAGCCCCAATTGCCTGACTAGTGGCATCGCTGCGAAGTTCTGTTGGCGATGAAGGGTCCAAATGGGCGAGTATTGTTGGTGTAGTCAGTAAACGGATGAGGACAGGAAAAGAAGGTGCTTGTTCGGGTTCCCACACGAAAGTAACGTCCTTCTTTCAGAGTTAAGCCAGAGAGTGGGCGATGTCACGAAGTTCCCGACAGAGCGACGAAAGTAAGAACATAATCCTACGAAACTCCGTACGTCTTTGATTGAGGACGGCAGGAGAATCGTTGTACTTCTCGTACCTTGTGGGCGTCTTGTTGAACAACCGCAGTACTCACAAGGTTACCGAGCACAGTTACTTGGCGGCGCCCTTAACGGCAATCGACAGAGTTAAGCTAAAGATTAGCTTGACGGAGGACGACAAGAACGGCTGATAAACTGGTGAGGTGGGTGTTAAGCGTAGGCGAGTACACAAGAACATGTCTAAATAGCCTAGACAAGTAGACCACTTTTATCCCCAAAGTAGAGAGTCCATCATACATGCGCAAGTTGCTGGGGCATTACACAGTTCGAACGGCAATGCCTTGAATCGGTACAGGCAGTCTACCGTAAAGAATGCTATTTTTCTGCAGTCCAAATTGTCGACTGAAATCTGCCAATAGCCAGGCCCAAGATCGATTGATGAAAAATATTTGGCTCCATGAAGCCAGTCGAGGGCGTCATCGATGGGACGCAAAGGCTAGACGTCTCTATGTGCTACTTCGTTCAAACTCTGATAATCAACGCAGAAACGCGAGCTGCCATTCTTCTTTTTCACGAGAACGACAGGGGAAGCCCATGGGCTAAATGAGTCTTGAATCACGCCTATTTAATTATTTTGCCGACCTCGTTTTGAATGACTTGACGTTCATGATGGGATACACGATATGGATGCCGGCGTATAGGGTTGGAGACACTAGTGTTGATTCGATGAGTCACGACAAATGTTTGGCCTTGAGCGCGACCGTCAAAATCAGAGGTTTCATGATAGGACGCCAGAACGGGGCAGGGACCTTGAGCTTGGGTCCGAGTCAGATCGGAAGAGATCATCTTGTTAATGTCATTCAGAGACAAAGGAGCGAAGTTGGCGGAGCAGGAAGGCGTCGCATCATCTGCATCCAAAGCGGCAATCTTGCAGGGATCAATCGCAGAAATGGTGGCCAGTGACGTGCCTTGCGGGATAGCCTTGTAAAAAGGCTGACGTCGAGAAGGGGAACAACTACTCTATTGTCAGCAATGGAAACAATGGTATGAGCAAGGGCGACATTGCGTGCTAACAGAACGTTGATAATCGGAGACATGGCTCTGATGCTATCGGAAGTGTAGTGCGAAGAGGTCAAAACAACGTATCTAGCAGCTTGAGGTGGTAAGCGAGCGTGATTGCTAGACATTTAGCGAGGTGGTGTGTCGGCTGGGATATCGGGAAGATGGGGCAGCTCAAGCTGAAGAGCACCGGTCGCACAGCCAATTAGGTAGAATGACCGAAAAAAAACTGAGCCGACGATTAGGACATGGGAGTACTGTTCAATGACGGTAAATATCCTTGAAGTGAGTTGACCAGCAATGCAGACGTGGGTGGTGCACACGCCAAGTGCGGTCCCTCCATGAGCGGCACGGAGGACACGGAGATCTGCACTCATCGCAAGAATGTGCGCCCCAGTGTCAATAAGCGCAGAAATAGTAATGCCATCAACATCAGCGTCTATCAAGCTTCGTCTAGTTGGCAGCGTCCGATGAGGATTTGTCGTGAGAGTCGTCAATGAAGCGTCACCTCCGGACGCTGCACTGCTTAGTTTTCCCGGATAAACACTGCAGGGTTAAACTGGGACGACATGTGGTGAGCGTGCGGTGAGCAAGACAACGTGCAATGGGTTGGAGGCGAGAGTGAGTGGGGAAGTCGCGGCGATGGGAACGACCATTTATCCCTGTGTGAGCATCGGCGTTGGGCAAATACAAATGCGTTGAAAGTGGGAAGCGGTTGCTGTAAGAACGGCGTTAAAGAGTAGACAGCGTCTGAGGCGGCGAGGACCAGCGGGTGGCACAGTAAGGGGCGACGTGTCCAATACGGTGACAAGTAAGCATATCGGTCGATCGTCAGGGGTTCTCCACGAAGCAAGCTCGCGAGATCGCGTAGCGAAACACTGCTCTCAATAGTATGAGGCCGGACGCTGTGAAGTTTGTGCTGAGCTGGCCACGGTGCACATAGACTTAGTGCTTATGTTGGCGAGATCCTGCCGGATAATGGCTTGGATGAATGAAGTCGTAATGGAGCTCGAGTCACCGGCGTGAGCTGGGGCAGGGGTGACGAACTCAAGCTCGCGACGTACAGTCTGTGTCACCTGATCTGGTTGAAATGAGGGCTGTGCTGCTGTGTGGTCTTTTCAAAAGGTCTTTGCTGCCGTGTTGCGAAGACGGGCAAAGGCGTGGCCAATGCGTCGGCTTTTAGCCAGCTCAAAACGCCGGTACTCCTTTCTAATATCGCCGACTGCAAATAAATTTTTGCACATTAAAAGGCTGAACGTGTCGTCCGCGATCCCTTTAAAGATATGCCCAATCTTGTCGTCCTCTGGCATATCGACATCGGCCTTTCGACATAGCCATAACATGTCTGCAATGTACGAGACGTAAAATTTCGTAGACATCTGCCCACACGACGTGAGTAACTTTTTCGCGGCGATCTTCTGGCCAACAAGCTCCCAAAACAAGTCTCGTAGTTTTTCTTTGCAGGTGTGCGACCTCCCCATCTCTGCTTCGCGGTTATCAAACTATACTTTTGCAATGCATTTCAGGCAGCAAATAATATTTGCCAACCACAGGGTGGGGTCCCATTGGCTGTTAGCACTCATGAGTTAGCACAGCGCCAGCCAGTCTTCAATGTCCGCTTAACCGGAACCGCAGAACGTGCCAGGATCACGGGGTTTCAATAGCACGAGCGTTGAAGTGGCGGGCACTGATGTAGGCGCCGCTTCTTCCGCCATTACAGACAGACATCCAACGCGACGGCCGCTGCGCAGATACGTTGTGAGGCGTGACGAACCCCGCACCTCCAGCTAAGTTTTACGGAGGCAAGACGTAGACCAATATTTACAAAATATGTACACAGAAGGCTATTCGCAAAAGGAGACATCTCATCCAACCCAAGTGCAAGCGACCTCATCGTCGTCTTCATCGCTCTACCAAACCTCGCGTTCATCCATGTATGAATCGCTCCGCAGCAATATATACCTGTAAATAACGCAGTCATCTGCAAAAAAGATCCAGTGTTGTGCGCTATGTTAATTTTATAAGCGCGACAAAGCAGTGACCCTTGCGGTATTATTAAATATAGATAGATGCTTCCAGCTTCTTGCTTTTACTGACAACTGGCTGATACCAATTATTTAAAAATTTAGCAGTTCAACGCTTTGTCATAGTATCATATTCTAGGTTGTCACATTTCCTAACTAATCAGTGATGTGCAACGTGATCAAAATGTTTTTTTTTGTTCAGTCAATACTCCGCCTGTATATTTTCGTTCATGTATATGATCTTGGAGATCAGTTATTAGGTGGAGTGGCGATTTTGACAAGTTAGTTAGTGCATCAAGCCAAGCTGGCTGCGTGAAGAGAATTATTCTTATTTAAATAAGCCGTAGTGCTTGAGAAAATAACGTACTCTAAAAGATGTGCTCCATATACATGTCCGTGATATTGGACGGTAATTTTACGGCTAGTGCTATTGCCGGATTTTATTAGAATTACGTGCCGCATTATACATTAGTCGGAACGTGAAGAATGTGAGCGCAAAAAAATCTACGAGCACGGTTGTTCGCATCTCGCGGAGACCAAACTGAGGGACACATTGCCTCAGCACCAATGGGTGAGTGATCCGTCATAACTATGCCTGAAGAATATGCCAGTGTCGTTTTATTCGTGTCTAACTTTGACCTAAATATTATTTTTTTTGTGTAAGCTATCATGATACTCGCATATCTGTGCACATGTGTGTTTCTTAACTAGGTATCAACCTGTGTGTATAAAGAAAATAATGTACATGTATCGAGAATACATATCGTAAGGTGCAGTAGCAAAGTATTCAATCCATTTGATGACGGTAAGCATTTCAACACAAAAAAGAGCAAATTTAAACTTCTGTTTGTCATTTAGGAAATGAATTTGTTCCATAGACGAATTTAAACTTCTGCTTGTTATTTATTGAATAAATTTCTTCAATACACAAATTTAAACTTCTGCTTCTTATTTAAAGAATAATTTTGTTCCATAGAGATCTTTAGGCGAGATGAAAGCCATCATAATGAAATAACAAACCCACTGGGCAGCCGTGCCTCAGTGCCTGTGTGAATTACGTTGTGCCCAGAAAACAGTTGCCTATGCACATGTAACGAATACCTTAGCAGGGTCCCATCCATAAAGTGGATGAATCATTCTATGCTTTATATTATTCAGAACGAGTGAATCGCGCTACACATGATAACATGGAGCTAGAATGAAAAGATTATGTTAGCATACATCAATTCAATTTGATTGGGGGGCCTTCAGCTCACAGAAATTTATGCACTCCGTGATACCAAATGTGAGGTAAATAGCATACATGAAGTCGATGGTTCGACGGTGGCCCGTATTGTCGGGATGAAACGTGAAGCAATAACACGACAGACACCGACCAAAAGGAATGATAAAAATGAATAATTCTTTAATATGTTCGGCTCTGGTACGGAAGGCTTGTTCACAATCTGTCTTCCCGGTCCATGCGAAGATAACGCTTTTTTTCACACGTGTAGCACACTTGATGGGTTTACGCTTTATTGGAACTGGTTTGACTTGCAGATTTATCTTCACTTAAGGTACCACTGTCCGGCAGTGAACGCTTCATCTGTAGTAAGCGATGGTTTGTCCAACACTCCTATTGATATCTTTTTATACTTTTTCTGACGCTGCGCCCCCTCCCTATGCACAGTCAACTTCAGTGGCTATCACTGTTTATCTCATACAGTTATCTCCTATTCCTGTCAAAAAATAACTTCAATGCACAAACTTACCCTAGTGATGCCCCTGAAGAACTCAGCGGCATTGTTCGTTGTCAAATCCGTGATGTACAACAGGGATACACAGGAGAACGAGAGGGCTGGGTTGAGAACAAGTTCAGGCTCAAAGATGGACATTGTTGAAAAAAGTATTATCATCAGCTGCAATAGAAAGAACATATCAAAATAATTGGAGATCCCACGCACTGTGCAAATCAATGTTCTTCGGTTAATTTTACAAGTACTTAGCTATTGAGGACTGCTTAGAGTTTCATAAAATTTCATCAGGTAGACCAACCTGGATTTAAATTGAGCAGTCGGGTGTGAGAGGCGAACGTGTGCGTGTGTGTCGACAGCTACATGACTACACGTTGAATCTATCTCATGGCGGCATGAGCATGATTTCTACTGCAGCCGTTTGGCGCGAATTTATACATGCAAATTGTTCGGTGCTACATAGACATTCAACGAAAGTTAGCGAAACAAACACAGATTCAGATGTGAAATGCGACTATATGTTATGCCATCGCACGTGACAGAGTTCACGTCATGTCGTCTATGTTGAAACGGCGATGAGATTCCCACACCTGCGAAAGCAATGTTACTGGAACTTACGTTGGGCCAATAATGAAACCGGTGCATCGCACCATTCTTCGTGCGTTAACAGTTACGAGGAAAGCAATGGCGAATGTGGGATGATGCGGCAGATAGCGCAGTTAAAACAGCTTCTCAAAGTTCGGGCTCTCCCGAGGAAAGAGTACGAGACAGAAGCACGAGACACACGCGCCCAATCTTTTAAAGGGCTAGCTGGCTTCGGGGCGAGATAGGTGCGTGTACGACTGTGGCCTCAAGCTTGAAACACCAAGCTGCTGTGTCAGATGGCAGTGGTTTGATTCCACGAAGAGAGGACACGTTCGCAGTTGCTCTGCCATTGTGTTCGGTGTGGCTGCGTGAACAGCTTGGCAACACGCGCCTGCTAAGTTGCAGCCGGGATTCCCGGGGTGCATTAATAGCTCGAAACGTATCACATAAACGAAAATGGAGATGCTTGTACCAGTTTCCCCTTGGTGTCATTGCACAATAACGAATACCACTTTTTAGATTCTCTATGCTAGTCTTTTGGTCTTAATGGCATGTCTTCACGGTTCATACGGCGATGACGTGTTTCTTCAAATGTGACAGGTTTGCGCATATGATTCTTTTTGTATGAGATCGCTTGTTTCTGTGGAATAAATTCATTTGCAAGTTCGAGCTCTTTCTGCCCCGTCATTTTTCCGCTTATTTTTCCTTTCAAAAGAACCAAATTTCAAGCATGAACCAACTAGTGCAACAACGCATTCTGCAAACAATTGCCTGACAAACATAGGAGGCTGAAATTTGTACAAAATGTGGCGAATCCTTTGGGAGGTGCGTTTCAGAAGTTACCAGAACGTTTGTTGAAGGGTTCAACTGAACAAAATTCTCAACCTATAATAATTGCATGTTGCAATCACGAAAGAATTGAATTTGAATTTATATTAGGTACAAACATCGCAACCCGCAGTTGTGAAGCTTCGATGACCATGATAGGCAGATTGTTGTACCCGCGAGACACCAAATTTATTTAAGTGAAGAGCATAATATCAGTTTTTCTGGAGACTAGAAGCACTGTTGGAAAACAAGCACTGCACGGAGACCGTTTAGTATTCAAACGTTAGGGCACGGTAGAACCCGGAAGTGTAAAAAAAGAAGATGGTTTTGCGCATTTGAGTTTGCTTGACGAATCAGGGTGTTATTGAAAACCCGCCAAAAACTAAGAATGCCGCAGAATGCCTTATAGTGTAAAAAACAGGTTTTAAACTTTTAGTTTTAAAAGAAAGTCGCAATGACTCAAGGCTGCGGTGCGTTCGTACATATGTAGGTGAGTTCCTCTAGGTGTTTATGATTGCTCTGAAAACTTATTTCCCAGCTCAGAAACAATATTGGAAGTCGTTATAGAATGATGTATGTTTCAGCATTATGCATGACAGTGTAACGATTGGGCCTACAAAATGGATACTTTATCCACAGGCACCCTGCGGGAGCGAAAATGCCTGACTGAGCACGGCAGACTATAAACAATAATCATAGGGAGAGTACCGTGACAGTTTGTGGAAGTAACAGCTTGGATGGTAATTGGATTGCGATTATGCAATATCCGAAATGTAGGGCACATTTCTTGCGTGAGCATTTTTCGCCAAGTACCCAAAAACATCTGTCCGCAACGCGAAATGTGTCTCACCCTTTATCTTCAAGACAAATGTATAATTAATGAAGTTAATAAATTCAATCGTTATGATAGTGCATATATATATCTTTGGTAGCTTTAAAATCGATAAAGAAAGAATTCAAAATGACAATTATAAGAAAAATGTTGTCCCTATGCCGTTGCAAGACTTACTTCCCTGAACTACTCGTGTGCATTTAAAGAAGCCTGATGGGGGACTGCGAAGTATAAAAATCGTAGAACAACTGATTGGTAGATGGGATAACAGTGCAATAGCCGACGATTCGCAGGCTTTAAAAAGGGGGGGGGGGGGAGGGAATCGGTGACATCATCTCGCTCACGTCCTCAAATAAAAAGGAAATACTGTCTACTCGAACCAGCACAGAAGAGAAAGAAAAAATGACAGAGACGGGGAACAAGCAGCTAAGGCGATACAGGAACAGCGCGACACTCAAACCGAAGGAGAAACATGTTCCCACCCTCCACAGAAGAAATGCTGGTTGTCTGATTCACAACAATAAAAAAGTACAGGACGCAGCTATAAAGCAAAAATTTAATCCCGTTATTGAATGGAATGGAATTGTGTTTGGAGCGTTATGAGCAGGATGGACATGATAAGCAGCAAGAATGGTTCAGAAACTGAGAACTGTCTAACAATTTTTGGCACGGGAAGGCAATGGGTATAAATGCATAAAAAGGAAAAGCAAATGAGCAAAAGATATGCAACAGTCGAGCCAAAGAATGCTTGGCATTAGTAAACAATTTTCAAAATTTTTGTAGAAGTTTCTTTAACACAATGAGCATTTCTAGGCCTACCCAGCGATGAAGCCCGCCCGCCCCTCCGTTACTTCAGACGAGGCCTTTCAAGATAGAATCTGCCGTAGCGAGTGCACTAAGTGGTGAGAACACAGGGCACTCGAAACTATCCACACGCTTCAAACACTGTCCCCATAGCAGCCGCAGCTTCAGTAAGGTCAATTGCGGTTGACAATGGTTCGCACTGAGAGAAGGCAGCGTCATCGACCGTGTCTTCGTACCCAAATCTACCACTGCTGAATTACGCCACCTACTACAGCACGCATGAGCCGCTGCTCGTCTTCCACGAAGTATCGATACCCTCCAAGTACACCATCATTACCATGAGGGAACCTTGCTACTACTCACCTGTTCTTTGTCATCTCATGCTGGTCTCACTTAAAATTTCGCTGTTGCAGACACTCTTGTCCGTTTCACGATTTTTTTTCGGTGTTTCTCGTGAATTTACAAAACACAGCAGCATAAGACGACTAAAAAGCAGGTCAGTAGTAGCAAATGCGGGCAAATCATTTAGATAACTATATTTTTTGTTGATTCTATTTTGCGTTTATTCCTTCGTTGACTTTCCTGCACACTAATGCCAGGGTGAAATTGACAGTAACTTTACGTCGCTGTCAACACCAACGGTATATTTCACTCGTCTTAAGCGCAGAATCATTTCTTCGAGGTCTCTATTTACCTGCCTGCGCTGAGGCTCCAGAGAATAATCGCAACCCCCATAACGGCATCGCTCCATCTAATTCTCCAATGCCCAAGATGCGTCGTCGTTCCCGAAACAATCGTATTCGTAGATGTTTGCTGTTGCGCGCAGCACTTCATATGCTATGCTTCAGTACTCCTTACTTTTCATCTAAACTGGTGTAAACCCGCCGTGGTTGCTCAGAGGCTATGGTGTTGGGCTGCTGAGCACGAGGTCGCGGGATGTAATCGCGGCCATGGCGGCCACATTTCGATGCGGGCGAAATGCAAAAACACTTGTGTTCTTAGATTTAGGTGCACGTTAAAGAACCCCAGGAGGTTCAAATTTGCGGAGTCCCCCGCTACGGCGTACCTCATGATCAGGAAGTGGTTCTGGCGCGTAAAACCCCATAATTAAATTTTTTAAACTGGTGTAGGTCCTACTTGACATATAGACTTGCCTCATACTTCTAGTTGCCGCAAAGAAATGGACACTAAAGAGAAACGCGACATCAATATAGAATCATAAAATTTCATTCCATATATTTCTTTGTGATTATCAGGGTACACGTTCCAATGCTAGCCAAAAACATTAGGACCAGTCTTCCATTCATTGCACAGTAAATGTTCTCGGAACATAAAGTTGAATACTCATATCCCTTAGAATAGAGTGCATTGCATTTTAACAGATAACAAGTCAACCAGGCACGAACCAGGCGAGATGACATTCGCAATTTCGAGACGAGCTCGTGCGGCAACGTCAAAACGCCATCGCTCTCTGCCTTTCGTTTTCGCTGTGGATCTGACTTGCCAATCCCTTCATGACGTAAAAGCGGTTTTTCGTATATTGCAGAAGAGTAATACCGCCAAACCCATTCGCCATTTTTAAAGTCACTTTAAGCCCAAAATTCTTACGTCGCTGTTTTCTCTTCAGCTTCCCTCGAATTTTCCTTGTTAGCTGACGTATTTCGGCCTTATGGTTATTTGCTTACAGATATGTAGGTCCAGCAGCTGCTAAACGAAGAGGCCAGTAGCGACACTTTTCGGAGGATCATATGCTCAAAGGAAAAAAAAGAAGACGTTGTATAAATGAGCAGGTGGAGCAACATTGCTCAATACTTGTAGAACAGTAGTAGTAACGGCATCTCTGCTGTTACGGTGCATTGGGCCACGATTTCGAATTTATATGTATTGTCGCCGCTTCTGCGACGTTTCTAGAAATTCTGCCGAAAATGTCGATCCCGTTTTTCTGGTCTACTGGTGGAACAGCAGCATCCTTCTGCGCCAGAGCGTGGTTGTCTCCGGTCTGCGTTTTTTGTTAATGTGACTATATGCCTACTCTTTCAGACATAATAGAATTACATAGACGGCTTGCCGTGGTAGGGTTTAAGGAGATGGCCATGCTAAGAAAAAATAAGCGCAAGTGACGAGGCACGTAATCTAACCCTTTAACATTGGGTGCAATAATGTGAGCATTACCAACAATTCGCCAGACTCTCAGGCCAATAGGAAACTATGTATGCAAACACTAATCACACGTGTGCAGATGTGTAGTAACTGTACGTGCGTACATAAGTATTTGTGTACATTAGTGTATTTGCGACTTTATCGGTGCACACACCGTACAATAATCTGGAATGGGCTACATAGTGGAAACTGCAACAATGCAGTGAACAATGCAATGAACATGCAACAATGAACGCGATTGACGCAAGGCTCATGAGCCTTCATCAAAACGCGTGCGGTACGCCCATCCTTTTACAGCTGTTAAGTAGAGGTCAGACATCGGAATAATAAAACAAAATTCAGAGCCCTTCACCCTGTGAAGAGGGAAGTCCGGGGAAGCTGGCGCAATGGTTGGTTTTGCTATGTCGGGGTTTTTCTCTACTGGGGATTTGTTATGTTGAATTTGACTATTATGAGTTTAGGGTTGGGCGAATAAAGAGACATTTACTCAACGATCCCGGTTGCGATAATTTATTTCGTGACCATTGTAATCACCATTGTAACTGTGGTACACGGCAAGCGCTTGAACTTTGACTGTGTCAATCTTCTTCAGGAAGGTTAGGTTGATGCGCAATTGGTGACGAGTGGTGGGTGCGGTGGCACCGTTGAAACACTTGAGGCCAAAGCACTACAGCATGAAGTTAAGCATCCACGCCCCGTCGGGTCTGCTGGCATCGACATTAAAATCTCGAACAAATGACGATGGATGCATGGTCCGCCGGCCTAATCTTGCAGAAGACATGCACCATAAACGGATCGATCGCGAGACGTTCGACACACGTTCTCTTAGTCCACAACTTCAGGGGAGATGCACTGCCGCAACGCACCCGCGGCCACTTCGCGCCTTTGCGCATCAAGCAAGCCACCGACTGTGGCCAACCACAGGGCCAACAAAACATGGTTACACACGATTGGTTGATAGAGACAATGCCGTTTTATTATAACGTGACTACGCCCATCACGGCTCGTGCACAGGTGGCCGCCGAAGAACGCGCACTGCGGTATTGCGCAATGTCCGGAGAGAGATGGTGCTCGTGGCGAGAGTATACACAATTGGGGGAGAGGCGTTGGCGGTGAAGAGGAGTACACTTGGTTGGACGATGTCCACGGAGACGAGATCCGCCATAAGCTAGCCGTAAACTGCTTAGCTGTAAAAACGTGGCCGGTTATCCGAAAGAAAATTTCCTGGCGATTAAGACTGCTCGAGCTAGGAAACCCTTAGCAGAGACGCGAAGATGTACGCGGAACAGAAGCGTTCGCTGGGCGACCACGGCCAGCTAACCACACGCCATAATTATTGAACCCTTCATACTGCTTCCGAGAGTTAATACCACTCCACGGAAATTGACGCCATAGTATCGCGACGATTCATGATGATGCGGTAAGAATCACCGCGTGGGCCATGCTAAATAAAGCATAATATTCCTACAGATTAGTTTAAACATAATACTGTGCTGGAGTTATGTTCATACTCATGTTCGCGACATTCACGGGGAGCCGCTCAGTCAAGGTTTGGATCTTGATATTTTTTGTGCATTGTGTCGCATGGCGATAGTGTGTGTTTAAGATCCAACAACATTGTTGGTTTGGCATTCACGCTCAAAGAGTACGAGAATATGTTTATTGCGATAGCAATTATATGGACACTCCAGGCGAATTTCTGTCGTCGCCGTGAGGTTTAGTACGAGTGAAAGCTTGTCAAAGTACGTCGGCGAACGCGGTTCAATCACGCGTGCACAAGCGAGGAACGCGGCCCGGATGCATGTCATCTCCTGTGGCGCGCGAGGCAGAGGGTAAGTCGAGGGAGGAGGGGCGTTCTTCTCCTGTGGTTCCTACGGTTCTACCATAGAGTTTCTAAATAAATACCCTAGAGGGAAATGTGGCGCTAGTGTCTACGGGGGTTCTCATGAGCGTTGCCTCAACCTACATGGGAATGATGGAAAGTACAGGCTTCGGATTGACTTCGGTCTTTAGACTAGTGGCGTTCGCTTGTGGCGCAGTAAACAACGTTATACTCAAATATTATCGCGTAAAATCTAATTCTATTTCTGCAGTATGTTATATAATGTACAACATGCTACATAAACTTTGTATGACTTCGAGATGGAAGCATGGTTTACTATGGTTTGTCACCAGGACACACCAGGGTATGCATACTTGTGCGATTCTGTTCCCGATTTAACGCCAAAGAATAATTATTTATTCATTTTTGTAACAGCAAAACAACCGTGCATGTACTTATATAAAAATACTCATCAAGTATTTCTGGAAATAAAAATGTATTGTGACAAAGCGTTGCGCCCTTGAGCGGAATGCTACAAGTGTCATCTGTAACGACGCCTGCTCGCTGCAAACGCGAGACTTTTCTCGCAGACGACAGGCACTTGCGAACTCTCTCACTCTTTCGAAAGGCTGCGTCGGCTGTCACGATTGCTGAACGTGTTCAAGTACTTTTAAGCACATCTGATAGAGTGCTAGCTAGGACGCTAGTGGCCTCCTACGAGTATTTCGTCATCATATTTTGCGTGCGTCCATCAAGCTTTTTCTTGGCGACCTCAGAGCGGACGTTGGGAGCGCCAAGAATCTGCCGAAGCTGGTGTTTGAATGCCGCCCAGTCAGGCAAGGTGCTCTCGTGGTTGAGAAAGCAAGTCCTGGCAACGTCAGTGAGGTAGAATGCGACGTTGCGAAGCTTGTGCATGTCATCCCACCGGTTAGACTCACTCACACGGTCATAATTCTCCAGCCAGTCATCAACGTCGTCACTACGAAGGCCAGCGAACATTGTGGGATCGCGCTGCCGTGCGCTGACGGTCCATGAAGGAACGACCGGTGGGGCGAGAGGGTGACACCGGAGGCTCCTGGAGGATCTTCTTGGAAGAAGATCCTCCTCGGGGCGCAAGCGGCGGCCTGAACGAAGCTCCAGGGAAACTCGAAGGCGTAGAGAACCAAGGAATCGAAAGCAGCCTCCACCACTTGCGAGACAGCTGTTAAGCCTCAACGGTTTATTGCGCAGGTCGCGCGCTGAAGACGATGACGCGCTGGCCATGATGAATATATGACTATATACAGATGAAGAAGATGAAGGGGTAATATAATGCGCACAATATTGGCGTACCGCTTCCGAAGCGTTATGGCGTGGCTTTGCACTTACCCATTTTGCGACACTAAACTACAGCCAGGAAGCAGCAACCTTTCCTACCACAAATTTGTGTTCTCAAAGTCCTAAAATACGCATTTCAATGAGCACGTAAACGAGCAATGCATAATGAAGCTCTCAATAAAATTTGATTCTCAAGCCACGAGAAGCTTGTATATGTCTTGTATCAGTAGTGCCTTCTTTGTCCTATTTTGAACTCTCATAAAGCACGTAACGCTAAAGTGCCAACCTAACACACTTAACAAACCAAGGCCCAAACGCTCAAAACATGTTCTTTCAACGTTTACGATGCCACCGCTTTCTCGTCAAGGCTTCGACGCCACACTGCGACACAAGCATCGCCCCAGTCGCTGGCCCAGCGCGCTATCGCCACTCCGAGCAACAAACAAAGCGAGAAGGCTTTGCGTTGCACTGTCCCACTGCAGGTTATAGCAATTGCGCTTGGAGCGAAACCAAAACTAAAGAAAATGCTTGTAGACTAGTTCGCCAGTCAATAGAATGTCAATCCGAAGCCTGTACTTCCCATCATTCCCATGATGGATGAATGATCGCAGCGCCAGATTTGCCTCTAGGTATACTAATGTGAAACTCTATGGGTTCTACGATGTCCTCCTCGCCCGCCGTTTCGTACAGAGTGGAGACAACCGCCGCGTCTACTATGGTGTTGGCTACGCGAATCACGGACACCATCGTAGATGCCTTTGGCGGACATCGTAGGGACGCGTTGTCGGTGCTCCTGCGTCTTCAAAGCAGTCTACGACATGGCTAAAGTGCACACCCGCGCGAGCCTCATCTTCAAAGTGATCTGCGATGTTTACAGAGTACGCGTAGCGCCAGTAGGTTCGTATGCGCTGTACTTTGGACGTTTCGTTCGCGTTGAAGCGTCATGCATGGAGGTCAATTTGCTCGCGGCGGCTGCCGTGATTCCTAACTCCTTCGTTTTCGCAGTGAGCTTCCGCTGTCAACGAGCGGCGTGTGTTCATGTTTAGCTGTAGGCGCGTGACACCGTGCTCGTTAAATTAGTAAAAGGGACACTAAAGCGAAAAATAATTTCTTCTGCATCAGTAAATTACCATTCTACAACAGCATCTCAAACAATTTTTTTGAAATGACTGCCTGCAGGGTTCTCAAACAATGCTTCGTTCGTCTAAACTGATTAATTAATTCGTTTTAGTGTCGCGTTAAAACACGTTGATGGGCTAGTTGGTATGAATCCATGATAGAATGTGTGAGCGCGACTGAACAAGGACGTAGAAAGCAGAGACACAAAGACAGCGCTGCCTCCGTGTGTCTCTTCCTACGTCCTCGTTGAGTCGTCCTTAAGCATCCTCGTATTGTTAATTCAGTTAGTAACCGAACGTTTAAAAGTTTCTACGGCCGATATG